>NC_090988.1:103905000-104234166 GCF_041146395.1 Eulemur rufifrons
AGTGGGGGAGACAGCCACGCAGGTCAGTACGGGGACTCCGGGTGGGGGTGCAGGAGGGAGGGAAGGGCAGTGGGGGAGACAGCCACGCAGGTCAGTACGGGGACTCCGGGTGGGGGTGCAGGAGGGAGGGAAGGGCAGTGGGGGAGACGGCCACGCAGGTCAGTACGGGGACTCCGGGTGGGGGTGCAGGAGGGAGGGAAGGGCAGTGGGGGAGACAGCCACGCAGGTCAGTACGGGGACTCCGGGTGGGGGTGCAGGAGGGAGGGAAGGGCAGTGGGGGAGACGGCCACGCAGGTCAGTACGGGGGACTCCGGGTGGGGGTGCAGGAGGGAGGGAAGGGCAGTGGAGGAGACGGCCACGCAGGTCAGTACGGGGGACTCCGGGTGGGGGTGCAGGAGGGAGGGAAGGGCAGTGGGGGAGACGGCCACGCAGGTCAGTACGGGGGACTCCGGGTGGGGGTGCAGGAGGGAGGGAAGGGCAGTGGGGGAGACGGCCACGCAGGTCAGTACGGGGGACTCCGGGTGGGGGTGCAGGAGGGAGGGAAGGGCAGTGGAGGAGACGGCCACGCAGGTCAGTACGGGGGACTCCGGGTGGGGGTGCAGGAGGGAGGGAAGGGCAGTGGGGGAGACGGCCACGCAGGTCAGTACGGGGGACTCCGGGTGGGGGTGCAGGAGGGAGGGAAGGGCAGTGGGGGAGACGGCCACGCAGGTCAGTACGGGGGACTCCGGGTGGGGGTGCAGGAGGGAGGGAAGGGCAGTGGAGGAGACGGCCACGCAGGTCAGTACGGGGGACTCCGGGTGGGGGTGCAGGAGGGAGGGAAGGGCAGTGGGGGAGACGGGACTTCACGGGGCTGTTGCCTGTCTGTGCCCATCACCACTGCGGAGATGCCACAGTGATGACGCACTGTGGAAGACACCTCCTACCAGAGCACTTCTGGCAAATTTATTTTTTTAATTAAATTTTTTTGGGGGGCAGAGTTTCACTCCGTTGCCCAGGCTAGAGTGCAGTGGTGTCGTCGTCATAGCTCACTGCAGTCTCGAACTCCTGGGCTCCAGCCATTCTCCTGCCTCAGCCTCCCCAGTAGCAGGGACTACAGGTGTGCACCACCACGCCTGCCTAATTTTTAAATTTTTTGTAGGGACGGGGTCTCACTATGTTGCCCAGTATTGCTTAATTCCTGGCCTTAAGCAATACTTCCACCTCGGTCTCCCAAAGTGCTGGGATTACAGGAGTGAGCTGCTGCGCCTGGCCCATTTTTGGTAAATTTAGGACATAGTTGTCGGTTTGAATATGTCATCCTGCATGTAGGTCATCTGTCGTCCATGCTGATGCCTCTGAGGCCTTACCTTGGACAGGTGTGTCTGCACCCGGTACAGCAGTTTGCTCCAGGGGAATTTCCTCTTTGGCGGGTCTAGGGCCACCACTCAGCGACGGCCTTGCTCCGCTGAATGAGAGCAGTCGCGTGCAGGCTGGTATTGGTGGCGTGTGTGTCGGACGCTGTGCTGAGTACCCGCACGTTCCGCTCCTCGTGCCAGCGTGGGGTTGGCGTTGGGTCTTTGTCATCAGACCAGGCTGGAGGTCACCACGGAGCCAGGAGTGTCGTCAGTTGCCACACGAGTCCCTGTCTCCTTCGGAGCGATGGCGCCGTGTGCTCTGGGCGTGTGTCTGCCCTCTGGGGCCTGTGTGTGCGCCCCCGTCTCGTGATGTCCCCTCAGGCCAGGGTTCCAGACGGGCAAGCCTGCTCCTCAGTGCCGGGCCCCTGGTCATCCTGTCCTGTCCCGTGCAGCTCCCCAGCCTTTGGGCCGTGCTGGCTGGCAGCAGACCAGGCGTGGGTAAAGCAGCGATTTCTAGAAGGCTGGCGGCCTTGCTGGTAGTTGAGGGGGTGGGGGAGAAGGCTACACGCAGAGGTGGTAAATGCCTGAGGACGAGGGGTGGGGTGAAGCTGGGCTTGTTTGGGGGCTCTGATTAATGTCCTGGAGCCCGCCTGTTAAGGGGGCGCCCAGACAGGCAGGGCCTCGTAGGCAGCCCCAGGAGGAGTGCGGTGTCACCCTCCCGCGCTCAGAAGAGACTTGGGTTCCATGTGGGGGAAGGTGGATGAAGGACCCGGCTGCGGATGGGGGAGGGTCCAGCCTCACCCTGGACGTTTCTGGAGCCGGGAACCCACTGCCCCCAAGGCAGCCTGCGCCTGGTTTTCCTTCTTACCATAAAGTAAATCACACAAAACATGTTTTTAATGATGGATGAGTTGTTACAAGGCGGACACCCGGGTCACCGCCCAGGGAGCTCTTTCCTGAGCCCCGTCCTGCCCCGGTGACACCATTGCTGGGTTCCTCGCGCCCTTGGCAGCTTTCACCCAAGGGCACCTCCCGGACACTAGGCTGTGGTCCCGCCCGTTTCAGTGCGTGCTCGTTCCTTTTCCTCACACTTGTAGGTCGCAGAGGTCAGGCCCCGGCTGTCTGGCAGTGGGGTCCAGTGGCCGGCGCCTGGCGGAGTGTCGCCGTTTCGTGTGGGGCTCGTGGGAGCGTCTTCCTTTGGCTCCTAAGTCCGTTTGCCGTGGTCCTGGTGGCGTGTGGTCTCGGGCAGCTCCCCGGCTCTTGGTTAGACGTGTCCAGGCTCTTGGCTGCGGTTCCCTCAAAAGGAAATGCCACAGAAAGCCACAGAACCTCCTGGTACCGCATCTGTGCAAGAGAACAGCGTATCCGCCAGACCTGAGGCCGGGGAGCCTCCAGCAGGCCAGGTGTGCACGGGGCCTGCGCCCGACAGTCTGCTCAGTGGGGCCTGGGGCCAGGCCGCTCCAGCCCTGTGCTCCTCGCGTCACACGCAGCCCTCCGTGGGCACCCGGGTCTCGGGGCTCTCCTGTCCTCAGGTCTGGCCCGTGTGCTGTTCTCTCCGCCTGCTCTCGCGCAGGCTCCATACCATGGGCTTGCGCGGCTTTTCCTGGCTTTGCTCTTGAGGGAACCGCGGCTCGCGGGTGTTGCAGAGCGGTGGGCGGCTGCTCTGGGCCTCCCAGCCCTGCCTGCCCCGGTTAAAAAAGTGTGTGAGTGTTTATGTGTGTGTGTGTATGTGTCATGTGTGTATGTCTCTCTCTGTGTTGTGTGTGCATGTGAGTGCATGTATGGGTGCGCATGTGTATGTTATGTGTTTATGTGTGTGTCCCTGTGTATGTGTCATGTATGTCTCTCTGTGTTATGTGTGTATGGGTGTGTGTGTGTGTGGTGTGTGTGTGTTGTAAATCGGTCAATTAAAAAAAAAGTTCTGGATGAGAAGCTGTAGCTTTTTGTCTCGTCTTTGTTCCACAGAGGGAGTGTGGTTTAACTCTTTCTGTTTCTCCTGGTGGTCACCTCTACAGCTCTAAACTGTGTGTCCTTTTAGTTTTCTTTTGTGTCTGAACAATCTCAGATAAAATCTGTGGGTGCCACTGAGGAAGGTTGATGTAGCTCATTTAGTGTCACCTCTCTCTCCGCCCAGGCCTTTTATTTTCTCTGCTCCAGAGCTGACCGGTGCCGACCCGGGTGCTCCTGGGCTTGGTGGGCAGACGAGTGTGCACCACGTGCCAGAGAACGGGCACAGGGACCCCTGGAAGGCTGGTCAGCTCAGCCCTGTGCCCCGTGCGGGGAGCGTGTGCCGTGCACACACCTGGTGCTGCACACACGGCCTCCTGTGCAGAGCGTCATCCTCGCCCCGGCCAGGCAGCGCGTAGCAGACGTTGTTTCCGTGGCCCTGTCAGCCAGGTCCAGAAACCCTGCTTTTTAGCAAAGATCCTATTTCTTAAGACAAATTTCAGAAAAAATGTTTGCCCTTAACCCGTTCCCCGGGGGTGTCAGTGCCACCCAGCGGGCACGCAGCCCTGAGCCAGCTGCCCTGCTTCCTGCCGGAGCCTTCACTGGCCAGCATCACGCAGGGAGGCGCGGGGCACTGCCCAGGGTTATGCTGCGGACGGCCTCCCGGGCACACTTGCAGGCTGGACAGAGAGCGACTGGCGCGGCAGCTTGGGTACGTCTGTGTCCCGAGGGCGGCAGCTGCTGTTTCAGCACCTGGACAGAGCGTGGAGAGGGGCCTCTGCACCGGCCTTTGGTTTCCTGCCCTGATCACCTGTTCCGTCCGGAGTTTTCTAGGGTAGGGGTTGCCTCAGAGGAGTGCTGCTTTAATTCAGTAAAAATTAAGCCCTATTTATTAGCAGATGCGTAGTGCAAGATAAGTGCTGTTCTGGGAGTGCTGTAGAGGAGGCGGTTGTCTCGCTGGGGAAGGCGAGATCAGTTTTGGATGTGGCGATGGTCGAGCGAGGCCCGTGAGGCCCTGGTGGGCAGGGTGAGCTCGTGCCCTCGGCATCTGCAGCCGCTGGCCGGGCAGGGCTCGCGTGCCGTGGTCCGGCGCGGGCAGGTTGCTGCAGAGGCCTTTGACCCCACGGGAGGAAAAGGCCCCTTAAACCAGGACCCGTGTGAGAGGCTGTCTTCAGTAGTCAGCTGTCTCGGTGCAGACGTGTTTTACACACACCTCACCTCGTCCTGTGTGACGAACAATTGTGTTTCTCCAGTACTTAAAGACAGGCA
The DNA here is from genome assembly GCF_041146395.1 of Eulemur rufifrons. Lineage (NCBI taxonomy): Eukaryota > Metazoa > Chordata > Mammalia > Primates > Lemuridae > Eulemur > Eulemur rufifrons. Next base: position 103,909,551 of record NC_090988.1, read on the forward strand.
GCCCTAGTACAATCACCTGTGCTTTCCAGGCCTCAGTTTCCCCACTTAGGCCGGGGAGTTAAACTGCATGTGGCCTCCTCCCCTGTCCCACGCCTGACTGTCCCACACATGCCCCTGTTTGTTAAATGAAGGCCACTTGAGCATAAACTAGCGTGTGTCGAATGTTTGTCGTCGTCCTAATGCACCTTCCCTGTGTTGTACACTGGAGAATTCCCAGACGTCGTTGGTGTGAGCCACACAGACTCCAGCTGTTTCTCCTCGCACCGCGGTTGCCGCGGGGGACTTCTGTAGCTCCGGGACTCGGGGCCTTCTCCCCACCAGTACGGGTAGTGGCAGTTCTGCGGTGTGCACCGGCTGGGTGTCCTCGATCCCAACCCTGACGCTGTGCACCTGGCGATTGCTCAGATCCCATAGCCGGGGGCTCGGTCCGCAAGGCAGCCCCCCCTCCAGCGGCAGCTGCGAGCTCCAGGTCACCCTACCTGTGCTTCCGACTGAGGGACCATAAACAGAGGGGCCCCCCACCCTCCTTCAGTTGCGTTGATTTGCTCGGGCAGCTCAGAGAACTCAGGGAAACTGGCCGGTTGACCATGAAGGATGTCACGGAGGATGTGGCTGAAGAGATGCCTACGGGGAAAGGGCGTGGAGCCTCCATCCCTCCCGGGGTGCTGAGCTCTGCAGACGCGCTCTGAACCCGTCCTCTCGGCCCGTTGTGGGGACTTCCCTGGACAGGGTGGTGGACAGCTGCAGAAATGTGACCGGACAAGAGGGTGCAAGGCCTGTCTGTCCAGATTCTTCCGGTCCCCCCTGCGCGGCATTCCTTCCCCTGGGCTGCGGGGCCGGCCCCTGCTGAAGTGGGGTCTTGTGACCTGCGGTCAGACCAGAGCGGGCGGAGAATTCCTTTATGGCCAAGACAGAAAGGGGGAGATTAGAGCGCAGTTTTGGTTCCATGGCCTGCCCTGGGGAGAAATGACAATGGCTGTGGAAATTGTGAGTCAGGAACTGTGGACCAGTGTATACATATAATATCACAACTGGATACTGTAAAAGTGGACTTGCCGGATTTTGTAGGGCCGGTGAATTTCATAAGAAAAGAAAATTGGAAGTCTACAGCAGTTAAAACTGTGTGCTTTTATTGTCTTTGGCTGTGACAGTCAGTTTCAGGAGTGAACTTTTATTGGCGGATAATGAGTTATTGTGGAAAACATTCCGTGGGTGTTTCCAGGGCCTTCCAGTTCCAGAACTGTGGCAAAAACGTAGAACTAAGAAGCCTCCGCTGGTAGAGCGTCAGTGGACTGGCTCCGACCCTCCGTCCTGGCCTGGGTCCTCCCCGCGGCACGTCAGGGCCCTGGTTCCGCCGCGGCCTCTCCTGGCCGACTGGTTGGAGGCGGATTTCTCTCCTCCTTTCCCTGGTCCTTCTCCTGTCTGGAGACGGTGGGCTGAACTGGGGGCTCCGGGCCCACTCCGCAAAGTGGCGCAGCTGCCCCTGGCTGTGCGTGGTTTGGGCAGGGACGGGTGGCTTGGAAAGCAGCTGAGTAAGAGCGCCTTTGTGTCTCCTTCCCTAGGCAAAAGCAAAGAAGCAGAAATAAAGAGGATAAACAAGGAACTGGCAAATATTAGATCAAAATTTAAAGGTAAGTGTGTTTAACCTTTTCCATGAGATATTGTGTTGTAAATTTTATATGGTAAGGACCTAGACGTTTAATGCTGTCTTTTCCCGCCCCTAAACCAAAGTTCTCAGTTTGCACAACGACTGTCGTGCTCTGTCAGAATTAAAAGCTGTTTAACGTGGAGCCCGGCTGCTCTCGAGCTGTTGGAGTGGCGCGTGTTGGGGCGGCTGGCCAGGGCATGTTGGGGCGGCCCCTCCCGGGCACCCGGCTTTTCCTGAGCTGGGATGTCACCGTCTAGCGTCCGGCGAGTGCCGCTCAGCACCGTGCGAACTGGGCAGGGCCTGACGCGCTGGAGGCCCAGAGCATGAACGTTAAATGCAAGACATGCTCTGCTTGAGGCTGCTGCTCCTTCTGAAGTATTACAGAGTCATCTAAGCACTCCCGTGTGGAAGCGTGTCTCGCTGTGTTGATGAGTAACTTAGCACCTGACGGTGGACACAGACCTGCACGCGGTTTGTGGTGCGACTTTCCCCGAACGTCCTCGTTTTGGAGAATTGCGTGGCAGGGGTTCACTTTTCAGTGCTCAGGACATTTGTGACTGCCCCGCTAGCCCGCTAAGCCTCAGTTTTTCAGTTTGATACGTCTGAGACCTGGCTCAGCTCTCTGAGCACACTGTAGCCACAGAGTCGCTGAAACTGCCCAGAAATAGGAGAGGAGAGGGCTGGGACTCAACCCCGGGGACCTGGAGGGACAGGCAGAAGACAGCCCTGGGAGCTCCCTAGAATTTCTTGGGGTGGGGGCTTGAGAATGGACATCCTTTATTTTCAGTTGATGCAAAAACTGGTAGAACTTGAATTGTCACTTGTTAGTGTATCCCCTATTGAGCCCTAGCAAGAGTGTTAGGTTTTAGTATTTTACAACCAGGCCCAAGGATTCTCTAGAAGGTCTGTGAAACTCCTGGAATTTTTGGTGGAATCGTTTGCTTGTGTGTGTTTTTGAGGGCAAGCGTCTGTAACTTTCCTTGCTTCGTAAAGGGCGGGAATATCTGGAGGTAGCGGCCCAGGTTCCTGTCCCTGCTCTTCCTGCCGTGCGGCCTCCGCAGGTTGCTCACTCTGCCGCTTCTCTGCCTTTTCTTTTCAGACAGGGTCTCTCTTGCTCTGTCACCCGGGCTGGAGCACAGCGGTGTGATCACAGCTCACTGCAGCCTCCAACTCCTGGGCTGCAGCGATCCTCCTGCCTCGGCCTCCCGAGTAGCTGGGACTACAGGCCACTGTGCCCGGCTGATTATTTATGTATGTAGGTAGAGTTGGGGGTCTCGCTGTTGCCCAGGCTGGTCTCGGACTCCTGGGCTCAAGCAATCTTCACCCTCCCAAAATGCTGGTGTTACAGGTATGAGCCACTGCGCCCGACCTGTACTTCTGTTCCCAGCTGTAAAACGGGGGTACTGATGATCTCAAGGTGGGTCCCCCAGGGTGCAGACCCTGCAGTACAGACGCTTCGTGGAAAGGCCACACCAGGGAACAGGAAAGGGCGGAGCAGCAGCAGGAGTCGGTCAGACAGAGTCCCCACTGCCAGCCCCCAGGAGCATGGGAGCCACGGTTGGCTGCTTGGGGCCCTGGCGCTGGGCTGGGAGGGGCCTGGCACCACCCCCTTGGCAGCCGGCTCTGCAGCCGAGGGCGGTTGGCCCTGACACAGCTCCTCAGCCGGCCTCGCTCGTGGCCACTCCCGGCCTTTATCGAGCAGGGTCTGTGTCTGCTGCTCTAATTGTGTCTGTAGGGGAAAGTGCATCAAATCGCTCGACAGAGAGCGAGTGCCTCGCAATGTTAGTCCATATGTTGTTGTAAAAAGAGTTCATGGCCCTCAGAGTAGAGTGGTAAAGATTAAATTTGAATGTTGAGATTTTTATAGGTTCTAGGATAACAGTCTAATTTGTTGACATGTAAGTTTAAAGACTCCGTGAAGCTCATAAGTTTGCAGAGTGTCTGTGGGAACCTTTCGGGACTGAGGCAAGGGGCGTCCCCGCTCACCGCCCAGCCCGGCGGCACCGAGCGAGCCGTTGGTGCCCTGCGGAGTAGCCGCAGGTACGAGCGAAGGTCGGCTCCTGCCCTCGAGACAGGTGCCTCTGAGGCCTCTGCTCCTGGTCCTGGCAGGTCAGATGACGCAGGTCTGTGCCGACAGCAGAATGGGGGTCACGCTGATAGGCCCGATTTCCTGGCAGCCTCGTTGAAGAAAAGCAGAAGAGAGGCAGACTAAGTCTAATAACGTATTTTATTGAGCCCAGTATATCTAAAACGTCATTGCAACACGGAATCAATGGGAAAAACTCACCAAAATATTTTACAATTTTTATGCCAAGTCTTTGAGGTCTGGTGTGTATTTTACACTTTGAGCGAGTCTCAGTTTGGACCAGGCGTGTTTCAAGTGCGCTCTAGGCACACGTGACGTGAGGCCATCCTCTTGGACACTGCTGATTTAGGCCAACCCTTGCACTGGAGACAATTTAAAAAGACTGACAGAATGTTAAAAAAAAAAAAAGTCTTAGCAGCATCCAAGAGTAACGAGAAGAAAGAAGCATCACTAGCTCATACTGGGGAGAGGGCAGGAACCCGCGTGGGCGAGTTCTGCAGCCCGTCGTGCCTCAGGAGCACCTGCTGGTCCCCGAGAAACAGCCGCAGAGCAGAGCCGTGTTTCTGGTGGGCCTGAAGGTGGAGGGCGTGGTTATCCATCAGGGCAGCTGTGCCCCGCGGGAGACGCTGGCGGGACCAGGAGCCTGGGGAGCGGTGCTGACGTCTCGTGGGTGGGGCCCGGGAGGCTGCTGAGCACCCAGTAGAACAGCTGCTCTCAGCACGGAGTCATCTGGCTGAAGACGTCGGTAGTGCCGAGGTCGAGGACCCCTGGCCTAGAGGGATGAAAGTCAAAGCCTGAGCCACCAAAAGTGGAGACCCTTTCACTTCAAATTGAGAACTCCCCTCCCCCCAGGGCAATGCCCTTGGGACGAGAGTGGGCTGGCAGCGAGCCGCCAGTCCTCTCCCAGACGCGCGGCTGGGCTCTGGGTATCGGGGGGAGGGGGGGGCTCTGGGCATCGGGGGGCTCTGGGCATCCGGTGGCTCGTGCTCACTCCTGGGTTGCGGAGAGGAGGAAGACACTGTCGTCACAGACCTCAGGTGATTCATACAGGTAACTTTTCAAATACGACGTCCAGGACGTGAGGGCGACCTGGCTGGGGCCCTGTCACCCCACTGACGGTCAGGGTGGATTCAGCCGAGCTGGCGGCCAGGCGGGCATCCCCGTCCTCCCCCACGGCCCCAGGTGTGTCCCTGCTGAAGTCTCGCACTTGGTCGAGGAGGACGACCTTCCCCAGTAGAGGAGCATCGTTCTTCCGTCCAGGGTGTGTGAGGAGCTGCACCCCCCTCCCCCCCCCCATAGAGCCTCCAGACTAGCTCAAGGTCAAGTATAAGGTCCAGCTCTGTTAAAGCACACGCGGCCTTCTTGATCCTTGAGCGCAGCCTTTTGACTGAATCCAGATTTTACAGAATAAATCATTTTAATAAAGGGGTTTGTTCTGCGAGGTTTGGTTTCGGCCGGCTGTACTTGGGGACCTGGAGGGCCACGTGTGGCCCTGAGGCCGCAGGTTCCCAGCCCTGGATGGTCGGAGATAATCGGGGACAGAGAAGTAAGACGCCATGAGCCAGAACCAGCCGTGGCAACAGGAGCAGTGTCGGAAAGGCCTGTGATGCAGACCCAGGTTATGTGAAGAACTCGGCTTAGCGTGTTCCAAGAAATAAACTTGAGAACCTCAGCAGGAAACTTGGAAGGTATAAAAAGTGACATAGCAGATTTTGAATAAGGCCAGATGGAAATTCTAGAACTGAAACACACAGTAACCAAAATGAAGACCTCACGGATGGGTGGCTGTAATGACAAGCGTCGTTGAAGAGAGACTTAGCGTTCTGGAAGAGAGGTCTGGAAAAACCATCTTGGATGCAGCGCGGCGGAGGAAAAGACGGAGAGCAGAGGGCGGGGAGCTGTGACGCGTAAGAAGGTCTGAAAGGTTGACTGGTGCCCCAGCAGGAGGGGGGCGTCTGGCAGAGGCTCTGCTGGGAGAGAACTTGTGAGAACTCCCCAGGCAAGCTGGATGCGGCCGCAGGCCCAGCTCGGGAGGCTGAGGCAGCAGGGTCCCTGGAGCCCAGGAGTTCCAGTTCCCACTTGGGCAACGGAGCACGACCCCGTCTCTTAAAAACAGAAATTCTTGAAACGCAGAGCAAATAAATATTCAACAAACAGATACAGGAGCGGGCGTGTGGGCTGGCGGCTCACTCCTCGGTAGCAGCACAGAAGGCAGGACCTGGCAGGAAACCCCACTCCTCAGTACCGAGACAGGAGCAACCAGGCACAAAGTCTGTACCCAGCAAAAATATCCTTTAAGAATGAAGCTAACAAAGACCTTTTTAAGACAAAGTGGAGAGGATTTTCCACCAGAAGGCCTGTGCCACAGCGAACTGCAAAGGAAAAGCCGCAGAAGAGAGCGCGGAGACGCGGGGGCCGGGACGGAGGGGGGCCTGCGGGCGGGTCCACAGGTCACAGTGCGCAGCGGGGCTGTCCTGCCGGGCTCAGAGCGCACCTGCACATGAAATACCCGACAGCAAGCGAGAGATGGTAGAACTTGAGTAGTCACGTGGGCCTAGAGTGTTGACTCTGTAGTTTAAAAATCTGCCATCAGGAAAGCTGTGGGCCCAGTGGTGTCACTGATTTTTCATCCTTCAAGGCGGTGGCCCCGGCCTTTCTGGCAGCAGGGACTGGTCTCCCGGGAGACGGTTTTTCCACGGGGGTGGGGGGTGGGGGGCTCACACGGTGATGCGAGCGATGAAGCTTCGCTCGCCCGCGGCTCGCATCCTGCGGTGTTGCCCCCACCCCCGTTCCTAAGTTCCACGGAAGACAAGTTTTCCATGGATGGGGTGGGGGTGGCGGAGCTCTGCGGCCCGTCCCTGACAGGCTGCGCACTGGTACCCGTCCGCGGCTGGGGGTTGGGGACCGCAGCTTTAAGGGATGACGTTAGGCTTTGCCACGTGAGGTGCCCTGTTGTGTCGGACAGAAGTGTCTGTGTGCCCGTCCTAAACCTCAGCTTCAAGGGGCATCACCCGCTGTGGTCTCTCCCTCCGTCATGAGCAGGATGTGCCCTGGGCGGCCACGGGGCCCAGGAGCGAGGCACCGGGCAGCCCGGCGGGTTCTCGGCAGTCGCCCCGCCGACCTGCAGACCCGCCAGCAAGGAGAGGCGCAGGGCGTGTTTCGGGGTGGCCTGGGGCAGCCACCCCACATGCTGGCTGGAGTATCTTAACCTTGAAACCCGCAGGCAACAACTGCTGCATTACCACGCGTGTGGAGACACGATTCTGATTATCTGTCATCTTCAGGAGCTGGCCAGACAGACAGTACACGCTAATGTGCTGAGTAACCCCGGGTGTGTACTGGGTTCTTGGCACTAGAGGAGCAAAGACAAATAGAAAAACTCGCAGCCCCTGCGGTAGAGAACTCGTGTTAGTGTAGACGCAGAACCACTTAGGAAGTGACTTCCGGCCGAGGAGCGAGAGCCCACGCGGGCCGGGCAGCCTGTCTGCGGAGCTGCCTTGCCGGCTTCCCAGTCCCCTCCTTGCCACTCTTTCACCTTGTGCTCCTCGTTTCCCCTGGAGTAATTGGACAGTAATGTTTTAAAAATCAGCTTTATGAAGTGTCATTTATTCACGATAAAATTCATCCATTTTAAGCATGCAGTTTAAATTTTGACAAATGCTGGTAAGTGACCGCCACCACAATTGCAACAGAGAATGTTTCCCTTGTGCCCTTTGCACCTAACCACTGCCCCCTGCCCCAGCCCCCTGCCCCCTGCCCCACCCCCTCTGCTCCACTCCCCTGCCGCCAGCCCCCTGCCCCCAGCCCGGCCTGCCCCAGCCACTGCCCCCAGCCCTCTGTCCCCTGCCCCCAGCCCCCAGCCCCCAGCCCCCTGCCCCGGGCAGCCACTCATCCGCTCTCTACCCCTCTAGTGTTGCTATTTCTAGAAGTTTCACATAAAAGGAGTCCTGAAGGGGTCAAAGTTTCTTCAGCTCAGTGCGTTGGAGGTTCAGGCGTGTCTTGCTTATCAGTTGAGGGGAGTTGGCTCCGTGCTGGAGCTGCGGCTGTGTGTGCACGGTGGGCACCTCCTCCCCAGTGTGGGGACGTTAGAGCTGTTTCCAGCTCTTGGCTGCTGGGGACGTCTGGGCACAGATCTTGTGTGGACACTTTGGTTCTGCCCGGGTAGATAGCTAGCTAGGAGCGGGGCGGCTAGGGCTGTGGAGAGTGTGTAACCGACTCTCTGAGGAACCGACAAACTGGTTTCCAGAGTGGCTGTGCCGTGTTGTGTCCCCAGCGATGGCGAGCGTCCCACCCCCCACCCCCGACATCCTGCCCGCGCTTGCATGGTTCATCTTGGTTTTTTTTTTAAGATTGAAAAATTGCTATTTATTTGACAAAAAATTTTTGAATTTAATAAAGAAATGGGAATAACTGGTACATACATTAGTTCAAAACTATCTTCACCAAGCACCAAATACTAGAATAGTTCCCAGTCTTTTCACCGAGAACTCCTTTGAAAGAATGCCTGTTGACCCAATCCGTTTATTTAGGTTTTTAATCAGGAAATCTAAAGCTGCCAGTCAGAGTTTCTAGTTACCGTGAGTTGACCAGTTTAACAGCCTCGAGGTCATATAACGTGAGCTTCTAAAAGCTTTGTTTGGCTGGGCACTGTGGTGGCGCCTGTGGTCCCAGCTCCTGGGAGGCTGAGGCAGGAGGATGGCTTGAGCCCAGGAGGTGGAGGCTGCAGTGAGCTGTGATGACGCCACTGCACTCCAGCCCGGCAAGAGAGCGAGACCTTGTCTCAAGAAGAAGAAAAAAGCCTTCTTTCACCTGCACATTCTACTCGAGGGGTCCTTGGCCTCAGGCTGATGATCCCAGCTCTGTGTTCCAGGTGCAGTAGCGCACGCACACGGGCAGGGTGCGTGCCAGGTGGCGTGTGGGCCGTGTGTGCGTCGGGGCAGCGGTGCCTCATTCGAGGGGCAGAGAGAGAGGAAGGTGCTGACCCGCCAGGGAGAAACAGCAAGGGCTGGGCAGAGGGAGGAGCCCTGAGCCTGGGGACACAGCAGAACGGGCACTGGGAGGCTCCAGGGACCAGGTGGCCTCCAGGCCAGACCAGGAACGTGAGGGGGCATCAGCGTGTGAGCAGGGCCTTCGGGGCTGGGGAAAGTGAAGGGACCCGAGACGCTGAGCCACGGCAGTGCTGCCTGTTGAGCAGACAGTGAGGCCTTTGTTTTGGGTACAGGAGGATCGTTTAGTAAGAGACTGTATGAAATTTGGGAAAACTTCACCCAACTAGAGCCAGAAACACCAGAGGAGCCAAGCATCACCCTGCAGCCCCCTCCGCACCCCGGGACCCCAGTCCCCTGGAACCGAATCCATTAGCAACCGTCATCCTTCATGGGAAACATCTCCCCTCCCCAAATGTGAACAAAAGTGACAAACGCAAAGACTCAGGCTGAGAGGCAGCCGGGCAGGCGTCCACACCTCTTGCCTCTGCTGCGCCGCTGTTGCCCCGTCACGCACACTGCATGTTCCCGCGGGACAGCGGGGTCAGCACGTCACTGCGCCCACCTCGTCCCTCCCCGTCAGAAACAGTAAGTGGACACAACACAAAACAGACTTTCCCCAAACAGACGCCGGCGCTAGCCGGGACCTGTGCCGCGTTCCTGCTCTGCCCCAGGGACTGTCCATCCGCCTCCCACTCACTCGCTGACCACCCTCATTCCGGGAGCTCTGGAGACACCGCGGACGTCGTCGCGGTTTCCGCTTCCCGGGTGGTTCCGCACGGACACGGCAGATCTGCCTGCTCTGCGCTGCCCTGGCGGGGCGTCACCACCAAGGCCCACAAGCAAGGTCCCCACCCCCATTCTCAGGCCGTTAGCGTTTCTCCCTCCGTCACACCGCCGGCCCACACGGGAGACACTCAGGGCGACGGAGAGTCAGAAGTTAAAAGAGCAAAAGAACGTAAAAAAAGAATTTATAGGTATCATCACACTAACAGTCTAACTTTGCTAAAGACACAGAAATTTACTTGGTTTACCCAAGCTACAGGCATTTTATAAAGTATTCAAGAAATTAGTGTATAAAAATAGTGGAAAAATTTTAGGTGCAAGCGTAAAATAAAACCAGCTTATTCTCTGGCAAAGAGTCCTCCAGATGCCGCGTCCGCGAGACCCGCGTGGCGAAGGGTCAGGCGCCTCCTGCCCAGCCCACCCTCCCTCAGGGCGGCGTCTGCGGTGCAGGGTCGGTGGCTGGCGCTGTGCCGGGCGGCCGAGGAGCCCTGCTGTGTCGCGGGCTGTTTGTGCCGCAGGTGACGTCCCCGCACCTGCCGCCTGGGCCTCAGCCTCGTCACGTGCTTCAGGGCCCGAGCGTCCTTCCTCGGGAACTTGTTCCTTAGCTCCGAGACAGCCTCCTCGATAACTTGCTCTGGTTTCTGCACAGATAATTGCAGTCGTTTTTGTAGGAAGAACTTTCTGTCTGTCTTGCAATATCTAGAAGTTTCTGGATACGCTGACCAACACCAGTTCGAGTGTCGTCCTGATCGGTGCCATTGACGTAGTCCTGACTCACCAGAGAAGCAAAGCAGGCACCAGAGGACTGTCAGAAGGTCTCGGGGCGCCTGGCGCTGCCTGAAGAAGCGAAGCCTGGCCCGTGCGGCCCGGGGGGCGCTGGAGGCCCCGGTGTCTGCCCAGAAGACACCGCCCGGCAGAGCTGCCCCGTGCGGAACGGCTAATCTTTCCAGTGCAGCCACTCCAGTGGGTGTGTGGCGTGTGCTGCCACCTCGCCCTGGTGACCAGACAAGACAGAACATTTTAACAGCCTAAGCCCGGTGAGGTGCCGTAGCCAGCCAGGGAAGTGGCCTGGCCCGCGGCCCCCGGGGGGACGGTCACACTCCCGGTGCCGCTGCCGAGCGGGGCGTGTGCAGGTGGGAGGGTGTCGCTGGCCGGGCGTGCCCTGGGTGTGAGGAGCAGGGCGCTTCCTCGTCCTCCCCTGGGACGTAACACGCGGGGAGAGAGGGCAGAAGCGGGTCACGACCCAACTGTCCTCTAGGAGAATTTGGCACTCTGACCCCTTCCCCAGTAAGCGGCGTCTGCCGTCACGCAGGCCGGAGTGACGCCTGCCACCTTGGTTGTAAGAGAGGCCCTGCCAGGGGTTTAGGCTCAGATCTCTTATGATGGGACCCCTCACCCCACCCTCTCGTGGACCCCACCCTCTCGTGGACCCCCACCCTCTCGTGGACCCCCACCCTCTCGTGGACCCCCACCCTCTCGTGGACCCCCACCCTCTCGTGGACCCCACCCTCTCGTGGACCCCCACCCTCTCGTGGACCCCACCCTCTCGTGGACCCCCACCCTCTCGTGGACCCCCACCCTGTGGGAGAGGCCTGCACATCCCTGCCACGTGGGCAGCACTGTCTGTGTGACGGGCTCCCCCCTGAAGGCACACCTGTCCCGCACACCCCGCAGGGCCGCTCCCTGGCACACGGTCCGTGTGTGGCAGCCTGTCGCCCGCGGGGGCCGTGGGCAAGGCGTGCTGGTGCGCTGGCTGCGTTCCCCAGCCCTGCACAGCAGCTGCCTTGTGCCAAGGTGGCCTGGCCACCGTCCACAGGGCCAGGACGGGGCAGCCCCAGAGCGTGATGAGGGGGGTTATTAGGTAAAAAGGGTGGGGAGCATGAGACCAAAGTGACTTTATATTTAGTTGTTAAGGATGAGAATATGAAACATTTAAAACTTTGTCTTCAGAGCTTAAAGCTTAAAGTGGTTTTACAATTGTGGGAAGGGTGGGATTTGAAAATTAATTCGCTTTAGTTTACTTTTGAATATTGTGTTTTCTTTAGCTTTCTGCAAACAGAAGACTAGAACTGAGTGTCTGAATGAGCAAGACTTTGGGCCTTTTGAAAATCCATGAGGCTGGAGTGTTGTTCTTGTATGTGAGATGTTTAGGAACAAGATGAGCATATAAACGTGCTCGCTGGCTCTCCACGCTGGGGCTTGTTGGTTGATCACTGGGGCTGCGTGTGCCAGGAATGGGGCCACCGCTAGGTTAGGAGGCTGATGTTTTCATTCCATTTAAAGATGCTGGGGCTGGGTGTGGTGGCTCACACCTATAATCCCAGCACTTTGGAAGGCTGAGGTCGGAGGATCGCTTGAGCCCAGGAGTTTGAGACCAGCCTGGGCAACACAGCAAGACCCTGTCTCTACAGAAAATGGAAACAAAAAATGATGAGATATTTAGGAATAATTTTATTTAGTGTACTTTAAATTTTTTTTTTTTTTTAAGAGACAGGGTCTTCTTCTGTCACCCAGGCTGGAGTGCGGAGGCACAATCATGGCTCACTGCAGCCTCCAACTCCTGGGCTCCAGTGGTCCTCCTGCCTGAGCCTCCCAAAGTGCTGGGACTGCAGGCGCGAGCCAGGGGTCTGCGTCTGGCGCTCTGTTTGCTGGTTGAGGCCCTGTGATGGTGCAAGGTGTGGCTTGATGTGCGTTTCCCTGACGATGAGTGATGTCAGGCGCCTTTTCCATGTGACACTGGCCACTTGCATGTCTTTGTTGGAGAAACGTCTGTTGAAGCCCTTTGCCCATTTTGGAATTCGGTTGTTTGTTTTTTTGCTGTTGAGTTTTAGGAGTTCTCTATATAGTCTGGATACTGAACCGCTTATCAGATATATGATTTGCACATTTTTCCCTGTCCTGTGGGTTGTCTTTTCACTGTTGGTAGTGTCCTTTGTTGCATAACAGTTTTAAATTTTAAGTCCAGTTTATTTTTCTTTTGCTGCCTGCGCTTTTGGTGGCATGTCCAAGAAACCACCGAAGGCACCTTATTTTGTGTGTGTGTTTATTCAGACCTCGCTTGAGAACGAGCGGTGGGTTAATTTCATGTTCTTCAGATTCTAAGTAGAGAAGGCAATGAATACAAAAAACTTTGGGGTTTTTTTACTTTTGTTCCATCATGCACTGTATACAAAAAAACGTTAAAAGGACGGTTTATATAGGCAAGAAACATAGGAAATCAGTCTTGTTATAGTAGCCAGTATGAGCCTTAAATTGTGTTAACGTGTAAGGTCCAGACAGAAATTGATTAAAAACATGTTTCAGGCCTTCAGAAGATGTTGCCAGCAGGTCAGATGTTCTGAGTCGTGGCGGCTGACGGCCACGCTCCAGAGCATTCTACCCGAGGCCTGTGACTCCGCAGGGCCACCGTGGGTGTGAGGACACCATGCTTAGGTGCCCAGCACGGGGCAGTGGACCCACTGCGGTTCATGCCACGAGTGTTGGTCGGACTCTGGCCCTGGCCAGGGTGGCCTGCCGGGGACCGTCTTTGTCTCTGGAGCCTTTGCGTGAGCCGGTGACCACCCTGCCGCAGGGCTGTGAGGCTGAGGCCTGGGCATGCTGAGCCGCCCCGTGGCCTTTGTGCCGACCCCAGACCACGTGCACTCAGGTACTGCATTTGCTCTGGGACATGTTCTCTTTTAGGAAGGTTGGCTAACAGGATGGAAGCCCCAGGCTTATTTTCTGTTAAATCACAAGGATGTTTCGAGCCCACACAGAAGTGGGGGCAGGAGCGTGCGGCACCTTCCCCACGGCGCGCTGGCCTGCCCGGCCTGCTCCGGCCCCCCGGAGTATTCTGGAGCACGTTCCAGACGTGCAGCGGTGACAACAGGGACAGAGCCCCCGCCCCGCCCTCCAGGGTCGGGCTGCAGGCCTGGCGGGGCAGGGCCTGGTGCTGCTGAGGGCACTGCCCGCTTTCCCGGCCCGGCCCCCGAGGACGAGGGCTGTCTGGGTGCTGTGGTTCTTGGTCCACTCTGTGTCTTACCCTGCTTGATATTCGGTGGTGAAAAATTTACTGGTGTCAGTCATTCTGAGATAGACATTTTTCACATTTTAACGTCTGTGACATCAGTAAGCAGCTCACGAGTCAGTGGAGCCCGGTGCTCGTCCCAGACGCTGCTGAGCGCTGTGCGCAAGGTCCTGTTTCATTTTTATAACGGCCTGTCCAGGAAGTTGGGGCTCAGAGAGGTGAAGGAACTGCCTGAGGTCACAGGACTAGCAAGTGGCTGAGCCCTCAGACCGAGTCCCGCCCTGGTCACGGTGCTTGTGGTTTGGGGTGAGGTTTCCCACCCTGTCCACTTTGATGTGCGCAAGCCAGGGAGACGGGTGTCGCTGTTACCCTCATATCTTACAGCTCAGAAAATTAAAGTTCAGCATGGCCGGGCGCGGTGGCTCACGCCTGTTATCCTAGCACTCTGGGAGGCCGAGGCTGGATGATCGCTCGAGGTCAGGAGTTCGAGACTAGCTTGAGCAAGAGCAAGACCCCGTCTCTACTAAAAATAGAAAGAAATTAGCCAGACAACTAAAAATATATAGAAAAAATTAGCCGGGCATGGTGGTGCATGCCTGTAGTCGCAGCTACTCGGGAGGCTGAGGCAGAAGGATCGCTTGAGCCCAGGAGTTTGAGGTTGCTGTGAGCTAGCCTGACGCCACGGCACTCTAGCCCAGGCAACAGAGTGAGACTCTGTCTCAAAAAAAAAAAAAAAAGTTCAGCTTAACATTTTGAAATTATTGGAATCAAAAAACAAGTCTAGCCCAGCAGTGAAACCAGCGTGTTGAAGACTGTCAGGCTGGGTCCCTGCAGGGGACAGAACCCTCACCCTGGGCTGACAAGGGGCCTTTGTCGTCAGTGATTACTGAGCTCTGGTAAGAGAAAGGCTCTGAAACAGAAGGAGACTGCGTACAGCACCCAGGCAGGGCAGATTTGGAGGGGCCCCTCCCCAGGGCCGGAGCTCGACCATGGAGCGAGGGGGGCTCGGTCCCCAGAGCAGAGTGGTTTCCTGGCCCGGCCAGTCCCGGGCAGGCCCTCGTGGGAGTGGTGGCGGCGGGAGGCGGGGAACCTTGTACCCGGGCAAGTCCCGTGGCGGGCAAGTCCCGTGGCGGCTGCAGAGGGAACCCGGGTGCTGGTGTGGGCAGCAGGCTCTCTGGGCACTGGGCTGGTGTCGAGAGGGTCACGGGGAGGTCACAGCCCAGCCAAGGCAGTGGGACTGGCCCTGCCTCCAGCATGTCCCTCCAGCGCCCTCTACGGAGCAGGCGGGAAGGAGGTCGGCACCAGGGGCTCCGCCCAGGCCAGAGCGCAGGGCAGGGCGAGTTTGGTGCTGGAGGCGAGAGCTTACACCCGGCACGAAGGTCCAGGTCGCTGAATTCTGGACTCAGGGCATGTGATGCAGTGTCACTCTGGGAAACGTGGGGACGAGTTTTTGTTCTGAACAAGCCCACAAGATTGGCCATCACTTGTTCTCGGAGGTGTGAGTGCATCAGCTTTTCCCCAGAAGCGGGGCCAGAGTGGTCGAGCATTGCCTGTGTTCTCTCCCCAGGCCCTGTCCATTTAGGCCACACGCACCTCTCATGCGGTGACAGCAGTGTCTCGGTGAGACCCAGCCCGTCCCCAGGTCACCTTTCGTCCTGGCATGGTGGCGCACACCTGTGATCCCAGCGCTTTGGGAGGCTGAGGTGGGAGGATCACTTGGGAGACCCAGGAGTTTGAGACCAGCCTGGGCAACATAGTGAGATCCTGTCTCTACAAAAAAAAGTAGAAAAATGAGTCAGGTGTGGTGGTGCACACCTGTAGTCCCAGCTACTGGGGAGGCTGAGGTGGGAGGATCGTTCGAGCCCAGGAGTTGGAGGGTGCATGAGCTATGATCGTGCCACTGCACTCTAGCCCGGGAGACCCTGTCTTTTTAACAAAAAAAACAAAAGCCTCTTTTCCTGTCTTCACCCATAGTCTGCCTGTCCTTCTTAGGTGAAAAAAGAACTTTTAATATTTAAAATGACAATGCTGAATGGTCCTTTTTTTTTTAAAACAGTACTTTGAGTTGCTGTTTCATGAGTGATCCTTTTTTTTTTTTTTTTTGAGACAGAGTCTCGCTTTGTTGCCCGGGCTAGAGTGAGCGCCGTGGCGTCAGCCTAGCTCACAGCAACCTCAGACTCCTGGGCTGAAGCGATCCTACTGCCTCAGCCTCCCAAGTAGCAGGGACTACAGGCATGCGCCACCATGCCCAGCTAATTTTTTCTTATATATTTTAGTTGGCCAGATAATTTCTTTGTATTTTTTTTTTAGTAGAGACGGGGTCTTGCTCTTGCTCAGGCTGGTCTCGAACTCCTGACCTTGAACGATCCTCCCGCCTCGGCCTCCCAGAGTGCTAGGAGAGTGATCCTTTTATTAAGTGGAATCTTATTTTGCCAGTTACATGTTTTAAATCTACCTTGCCGTGATTGCTGGTGAGGTGTCCACACGTGCTGTGATCCGGGTAAAGGAAAGAAGCCCTTTCCGGATATGTTGAGATCTCGTTTTCATGACTAGGTGATTTGTCATAAACCGTTGTGAAATGGAAGGTAATTTAGAGCATGCTCATCTGCCTAAATTAATAAACTTACTTAAAAGATTGAGGTGATGGTTTAGGGCAGGGCTTGCAAAATCCATCGCTGCGGGTCCTTTGGGGGTTGTGGCCGGAGCAAGGCCTAAGGGGGGCCGAGGCGATCCGAGCCTGCCCAGGGCTGTCCTGGAAGGACAGAACTCTTGCTCCCAGGTATTCTGGCTGCTGTTTTTAAAAGGGAAGCCAACAATGTGGGTTCTGACGTGCACTGTCAGTTTAGGAACGTCACTCACGCCCAGCACAGCGTCCGTGGCGCACCTGCCCCGCGGCCACAGCCTCTGCTGAAGGTTCGTTCACACGCTCCGTTTTTCTGCTGCCGAGTTCTCTGTTCCCCTCGCCTCACCCACCTGGAATCAAACCTTTTCCCCGCCTTTTCTTTAGGTGACAAGGCTCTCGATGGCTATAGCAAAAAAAAATATGTCTGCAAGCTGCTCTTCATCTTCCTCCTTGGTCACGACATTGACTTTGGACACATGGAGGCCGTGAACCTGCTGAGCTCGAACAGATACACGGAGAAGCAGATCGTGAGTATCTTGGGGGCGCGTGGGGTGCTGGCGTGAGCCCGCGGCGTCGGACGTGCGCTGGCCTAGACGCCGCTGCCTCTCCTGCCACGTCTGCCGCGAGCCACGTGGGTCTGGTGCCTCTGGCGACGCGTGTCAGCCCCGAGTTGGCGCGGGGCAGACACCAGGGCCTGGCGGCGGGGGTGACACGGGGACACGGCAGACTCAGGAGGGGGCAGCAGTCGGCGGGGCTCTGGAGGTCATCGCAGTTCAAACCAGCCTTTCAGTGAAGCTTTTCCTCCCCACCCCGAGTGAGGGCAGGGTGACGTCCGGGACACTCAGCCGCGGGGCTCGCAGACGAGGGGGCGGGACGCGGGGGAGGCCCGGGGGTCTGGTTCCCGCTGGCGTCTGGCCAGTGGCACCCTGGGCAGGTTCTCCCCGTGGGAAGGCCGTGCCCCGGCAGGATCGGAGCCCACGGCCTGCAGTTCTGCAGCGGAACTTGCTCCGCTCGAGGTGAAGACGGCCACGCGCCTCTCCGCAGTGCTCGGGGCGGGGGTGCCGGGGGCTCAGCGTCTGGCGTCGTGCTGTGCCGGTTTCCAGGCCACGGCCGCACTCAGGTTGTCTTGTCTCTGGGACACAGGGCTACCTCTTCATCTCCGTGCTGGTGAACTCCAACAGCGAGCTGATCCGCCTGATCAACAACGCCATCAAGAACGACCTGGCCAGCCGCAACCCCACCTTCATGGGCCTGGCCCTGCACTGCATTGCCAACGTGGGCAGCCGGGAGATGGCCGAGGCCTTTGCCGGGGAGGTCCCCAAAATCCTCGTCGCTGGGTATGTATCCGGCCTCTCGTGTGGGGGTCGTGGAATGTGTGCCCCTTAATCTGTGCAATGTGCTCTCTCCCTGCCGTCCCTGGTGGAGCCGTGACGCAGCCTGAGGTTGCCCCGGGGGGTACAGGTTTAGGGTTTAGGTGAAGTCCTGTCGGACTCGTCCTCCCCAGCACCGCGGGGACTTAAAAAGAGGTCAGGGAAGAAAGCCTGGCCCTGCCCAGACCCTGCCCACCACAGCCGAGCCGAGGAGGGGCTCCGGCCTCACTGGGCGCTGAGGGAACGGCGCTCTGCGTCTCGCTCTGTCACAAAAGCGTCACTGAGGAAGAGGCCAAACAGCCGACTCCGAAGAATTCCTGGCTGACTGACCCCCCCATTTGGAGAGGGGTGGGGGGTGCTGAGCCGCCAGCTCTGGAAGAGTTTAGAGCAGCCTGGGCCGTCCCGGGGCCCCACCGCCTGCCCTCCCGAGACACTCGGCCCAGTCGGACAACAGCCCGCAGCCCGCGTGGCCTGTCAGAAACGTGGCAGCGTGCGGTGGGCCGGCAGGCAGTGCTCTGGCCCTGCCGAGCGGGGGTGGTGGCCCGCCCTGCTCCCCTTGTGTTCCTGCCTGCAAGCGTCTCTGTGGACATCGGTGGGGCGGTCGGCCGGCAGCCCTTCCTCGTGAGTCGGCGCTGGTGGCTGCGACCATTGAACCAAACTGGCCGCTTTGAGCCAGAGCGTGTGTCGAAGGATGACCAGGTGTCGCACGGTCCTGGGGGGGTCCCAGGAGTCGTCCGGTGATGACGACCCAGCCATGCCCTGCACAGACCCCCTCCGTGGCCTCGACCACCCAGCAGCGTGGACGCCTGGTTCCTGCCGTGGGCTGATCTGAGGGGACTGGAGGGGACTGGCAGATGGACACCCTCTTCTCCAGGGGTGTTTGCGTCCAAAAGACGTTTCCACTCAAAGTAATTTTTCTTTGCAGTGGGGTGGTGGAGGTTGAGGGGTTTCCCAGGTTGGTTTGGCCTCACTGAGGAACGAGGAGGCTAAAAGCCGAGGGGTGAATGGAAAGATGCCTCCAAACCCTCCTCCCTTCCCGTGGAGCAGCTGTTCCCTGTGACTGTGAAGTGCGGGTTCTCAGGTGTGTTCCGACTGCTGCTGGGAGTTTCTGGCTGGCTTGTCACTGTCCCGGCTGCTTCGCAGGCTCTGGCTAGGGCAGGGAGGGAGGAAACACCCACCAATCTGTGCCCCCCTCAGGCCTCCCCGCGGCCTCGGCTCCGCCCTGCCCTGGTGTTCTCGGGAGAGCAGGGAACCCCGGCCCCTGGGCTCTGGCCCCCTGGCCCAGAAGTTGTTCCTTTCGAGAGCGACCGGGCAGGGCTGCTACGCAGTGTGATCGAGGGGCTGAGTGGCCCTTGGGAGGTGTCTGTGGCCGCGGGGAGTGCGTGTAACGGGTTTTTCTCACGACTCCCCGTTTGTTACTCTTGGGGACGTGTCAGGCTTAGCACGATGCCCTCCACGCCGGGCTGCTCCCGGGCCTCCCACCTCTGCTCGCTCAGGGCGAGGGGAAGCCGGGGTGGGGCAGGGAGGGGCTTGCCAGTCATGTCGGAGGCAAGAGAGGAAAGCAGAGGGACGCGGAGTTCCGTGGTGCCGAGGCCGTCTGACGCTTTCCTGCTGTGGCTGTGAATTAGTATGTAAATTGTGAGAAAAATGCTGTAGTCCAAACAGTTAATGAGGACCGTTAGTGGCACGTGGCCAGGCTACATAGCCAGTGTTGTGGGAGAAATGTCACAGTTGCTGTCCTTGGAGGGGGCACCGCTGACGCAAAGCCTTCTGCACAGGACTCTGCCGCCTGCCGCGAGCTCCTGTGTTGCCCTTCAGTGCAGACCCTTGGCGGGACGAGGGACGGGGACGCTGTCCCGGCTTCCTGACCGCCACACCAGACCCAGCGGGCCCCGGACTCCAGGTGGCCGTGCCATGTCTGTGCCGCTGCCCTGCACCTGGCTTGTGGGGGCCACGGGGGCCACCTGTCCTCCTGAGCGAGCCCGTCCTGTCTTTCAGAGACACCATGGACAGCGTGAAGCAGAGCGCGGCCCTGTGTCTGCTGCGCCTGTACAGGACGTCCCCCGATCTCGTTCCCATGGGCGACTGGACGTCCCGGGTGGTTCACCTGCTCAACGACCAGCACCTGGTGAGTGTCCTTGAACTCGGCTCCGCCTTCATCCACCAAATAGCCCTTTTGAAACAGCCACTGTGACAGCGGCCCGGTGTGAGCTCACGGTGCCGCGGAGAGACCTGCACAGGGACTGTCTGTCGTAGCTGCATGTTGGGACGTTAGTGCGTCGGGCGTGCGGGCGCCTCTGCGGAGGGGGAGGAGCCTCCTTCCCTGGGGTGGGTGAGGGAGACACCCGCTCCGGCTCGTCCCGTGACGAGGCGCTTGCCCGGCCCCGTGTACTGGCCGGGTCAGGGCAGAGGCGTGACACATGCGCAGCCTGGGGCCTGGGTCTCCTGGGGACAGCGTGACTAGGCGGGCGGCTCCCACCAGTGTCCCTGTCTCTGTCTGGTTCAGGGCAGGGGTGGGGAGTCCACGGTCCCCACCCAGGCTCCAGCCTGCAGCCTCACTGGCCTCTGTGACTGCTGTACAGGCCGGGCCCGGCGGCCGCCCCGGCTCAAAGATGAGGGGTGCAGGGGTGGGGGTGCAGGTGAGTCGCTGTGGGGGCCGCAGGGGGCGTGGGGCGTAGTTGCTCCCCGCGCCTGGCAGGGGCAGATGTGGGGTCGAGTGGCCGCGTCCTGCCTGGTTCTGTCGTGTCGGGGAGAGAATCACGTGGCACAGACAGTACTTTCCTATGGAGTGGACAGGCGTGAGCGTGTTAGCCGGCCACTGCGTGTTTCCCACAAGAGAAAGCCACCTCACAGAGGAAAGTGAAAGTGAACAATCGTCACGTGTGATTTCGGGGGAGGGTGTGGGTGGCGTCCCCCCGGCTGCCTGAGCTCCCCCGTGTCTTCGCCCCATATGGGGACCTGCAGGTCGTGTGCAGGGTGAGGCACAGGGCCGAGGAGGAGGAGCAGCTGAGGATGTTCTTTCACCGGGGGCCGTCCAGGCTCAGGCCCCCCCAGTGAGGCCGGAAGGCATCGCGCCACGTGGCCCTGGAAGGCAGTGGCTTTTCCCGTCTTGCAGACGGGGTATCGAGGCTCAGAGAGATCACAGAGCTTCTCACAGACCCGGGCTCCAACCAGGAGGTCGCGGAGGGCCGTCGCAGACCCAGTGCCGTGGGGAGTGCAGGGGGTGCAGCCCGAGGGCGGCAGGCGGCCTGGTGGCAAGGCGGTCACCCGCTGGGCTGCCGGAGGGTCAGAACTTTCCGCTTCCCTCAGTGCCTTCTGCACACGGCACCTGGGAACGGCCTGTGGGATCCGGCAGCTGCAGGGGTGCTGCCATGGCCACGGGCTGCGCCTCAGGGCCACAAGGCCCCTCCTGGGACACGGTGATCCTGTGACCCCAGCTGCTTGGTTTGGTTTTGCATTTTTGTGTGTGGCTTTGTTTTTCCGGGTGGCTTCGTTGGCATGTTCTGGGTCGTAGGTGACGGAAACACAGGCGAAAGCCGGTGGGGTGAGGGCGCCATCACCAGACCCGGGAAGGCCCCTCCGCCGCGGGCGCTGCCTGCTCTCAGCTCCCCTCAGCGCCTGCTCTCGTGTCTCAGGCCTTTGCGCTCCGCGTGACCATGGCTGCTCTGATGCTGGGCAAGGCCTGAGACTTGGCTCCTCTGGTCTCAAGGCAGGACCCCCGGGACGGGTGTCAGCTGCCCACGCGAGCCGCTCAGGGGGTGGGGCAGGGAGGCGTGGGCAGGGCCAGGTGGAGGAGGCTCGAAGTCCTGTGTGTCGCGTGTGGGGTGCTGGGCTGGTGGGGCAGGGAGTGACATGGCCTGAGCTCCACACGGTGCCGTGCTGGGCCGGGTGGTCCTGGGCCCTGCGTGCTGAGACAGGGCCCTGCGCGGTGTGGCCCCCGCAGCCTGGCTCCCAGCAGGGGGGAAGGCCGGCCTCAGTGCCTGCAGGTCGGCTGCCAGCGTGCCGCCCGGTCGATTCCACGGCGCGTCTTCCTGGTGGAGCAGACCTCTGTCCACACGCGTGGGAGCCCAGGTTCCATCTGCCCTGCCGGAATCTACGTATTGTAAACACACAGTTTCTTTGGAGTTCTCCGTGGGACGTGGGAAAACCTGTCAGCACTCCCTGTGCCGGCTGGGAAACGTACAGGATGACCAGCCAGACCCGTTTCTGCAACGTAGCCTTCACATCTGCACCGGGAAGCCCAGGAGGCAGCACACGGCCCTCTGGGAGAGCACTGTGGCGCCTGGCTCGCCGCCTTGCCCACGCGCACCGCGGAGGCCCTGCGCCCGGCAGGCCCAGTTAAATAAGTGATTTCAGTAGACGATTCCTGAGCTAATTGCTCACAGCCTCAGAGTCAATAAGTGTTGCTCATTTTGCCTTTTTTTTTTTTTTTTTTTGAGACAGAGTCTCACTCTGTTGCCCGGGCTAGAGTGCTGTGGCGTCAGCCTCGCTCACAGCAACCGCAAACTCCTGGGCTCAAGCGATCCTCCTGCCTCAGCCTCCCAAGTAGCTGGGACTACAGGCATGCGCCATCATGCCCAGCTAGTTTTTTGTTTCCCGTTTTAGTTGCCTGGCTGATTTTTTCTATTTTTGGTACAGACAGGTCTCGCTGTTGCTCAGGCTGGTCACAAACTCCTGACCCCAGGTGATCCTCCTGCCTTGGCCTCCCAGAGTGCTGGGATTACAGGCTTGAGTCACTGTGCCCAGCCTGTGTTTTTGTTAATATTTGTGAGAGAATTTTTTAAAATTCATTTTTGCCTGAATGAGGAAGCGAGGCCAGAGCTTCTTCACTTAACCCAGGTCTTCCAAGGGGCATGAGCTACTGTGAAGGATGAGTTTGTCCCGGGACCCTGCAGCCTCCCCCGAGCTTCATGGAAGGGGACAGGGGCCCTGGGGTCTGAATCTGTTCCCGCGAGGCCAGGCGGAGTGTGGGGGAGGGCGGGGTCTGCAGTGCCCGTGGCCCTCGTCCAGCCTGTGGTGGGCCGGGGCCGGGGCGGTGGCGACACGGCTGGGGCCTTTGCAAAAGAACAGTTCCCAGCAGCGTTTCCTTGTCTGCCGCTGGTGTGGGGTCGGCTGGGTCTGGAGGTGTCACCACCAAGTCACCTCCCTTCCCAGTCAGCTGGGGGGATTCAGGTCGAAGGTGCAGGTGCGGAGGGGGCAGAGTCCGCGCAGGTGACCAGCCTGAGGGGCAGCAGGGCAGGTGGAGGCTGCCCCCCGCCCCTGCCGTGGCAGGGCCCGGCCGAGCGCGGCTGGATTTCCAGGTTTTCAGAGAGGAGCTGTCTCGGTTTTGAAAACAGCGTGGAGCCGTCAGCGTGGGGTTGGCCGCTGAGGGCCGCCTGTCTGTTGCCCTTAAAGTTTTGTTTGGACAATGAGTTTGACATGAGCGGTCAGCTCCAAGTGTTTTGCCTGGAATCCAAGTGTCCGCTGTACATGTGTGTTCTTCCTTCAGGGCGTGGTGACTGCCGCCACAAGTCTGATCACCACCCTCGCACAGAAGAACCCGGAAGAGTTCAAAACGTCCGTCTCCCTGGCCGTCTCGAGGTTAAGCAGAGTAAGTGCCTGTGGGGGGCAGGAGTCAGGGTGGTGTTTTGTCTTAATAAGTTAATTTGCTTATTAGTTTGCTTTTGGAATGCAAGGTACCTGGCCCGGTTCTAAATCCAGGAATGGAAACTGCCTTGGTTAGTGCCTGGCTTTTCTTTCGACCTTTTCGGTCGTTGAGGACACTGTGGGCAGGACAGGGCGCAGGGCCATCGCGTGAGTGTGTGCTCAGCCTGCACGTGGGCGGCCGCTGCCTGGAGCCCTGTGCTCCCCGCCGAGGGGACCCGCGGTCCTGACTTCCTTCTCGATTTTACCACCCGAGCATGCATCCGAAACCCTGTCCTTTGGCTTTGTGTTTTGAATTCGTGTAAATGGATCCTACGGCATCTGTTCTTTTGTATCTGACTTGTTCTGCTCAACATTGTTTGTGAATATCTCACATTTGTTTTATGTGTCTTTTGTTCAGTTATTTTTGATGCTGCGTAGACTTCAGCTGTGTGAGTATATACTTTATCCACTGTCCCGTTGATCGTTTAGCTGCCTGCCACTTGGAAGCGGTTGTGACTGCTCTAGCAGTCACAGGGCAGCCGTGGGTGTCTCCTGGTGTCCACGCACGTGAGGTGCCCGTGGGTGTCCACGCAGGCGTGGCCCGGCTGGGCTGTGGCGGCTGTTCGTCAAGCTGAGGAGATGGACAGGGCCAGACCAGCCTGTGCGTGTCCTCTGGGATTTTAGCCACTCTGGCTCTGTGGTGTTGGGATTTGTTTTTGAAGCCAGGGTCTCTCTGTCTCTGTCGCCCAGGCTGGAGAGCAGGGGCATCATCCCATCTCACAGCAGCCTCCAACTCCTGGGCTGCAGCCATCCTCCTGCCTCAGCCTCCCGAGTAGCTGGGACCGCAGGCGGCACCTCGCCTGGCCCACCCGAACCGTTTCTAAGTGTATAGTTCAGTGCTGGGCGGCCATCGCCACCGTCCTGGTCTGCGTTACTCTTTCAGTTTGTGAGACTAAAACTGTTCCCATTCAACACCACCTCCCACCCCGTCCCCAGCCCGGGCAGCCACCGTTCTACCTTCTGTCTCCGTGAGTTTGGCAGCACTTGGTGCCTCGCGTGGGGTCGCAGGGGACGGCCTGTTCTCTCAGGTGATGCCCTCCAGCGTCACCCGTGTTGCTGGCGTGTTGGGAATTTCCTTCCTGTCTGAGGCTGAAGAACTTCCGCTGTGTGCGCACCAGGTTTTGCTCGCCCGCGTGTCTCTCGGTGCCCACCGGGTTGAGTCTGTGCCGCAGCCGCCGTGCGCGGTGCTGCCGTGAACACGCGTGGACGGCTGCTCTCAGTGGTGCAGAGTCTGTGCAGAAGTGGATCGCGGGGCCAAGCGGTCGTCGCATTTGCAGTTTTTTGCGGAACCACCGCACTGTTTCCCGCGTGGCTGCTCCGTTCTGCGTTCCCGCCACCGGCCACAAGGTTTCTCCACGTCCTTGTCACACCTGGTGTTTCCCATGGCCGGCAGCAGCCGTTGCGACTGGCGTGAGGCGCCGTCTCCTGCTGGTTTTGGTTGCGTTTCTGTAGCGGTTGGTGACATCGAGCATCTTTCCTTGTGCTGATTGGCCGTCTGTGTGTCGTCGCTGGAGAAATGTCTGTTCAGATCCGTTGCTCATTTTTGAATTGGGGCGCTTGTGTTTTTTGTTGTTGAATTTTAGGAGTTTTCTGTATATTCTGGATGTGACTCCCCAGGTTTGCGATTTGCAAGTGAGCTTCCCGTTCCGTGGCTGCCCGTTACTCTGCTGGGAGGGTCTGGACGTGCGGAAGTGTTCATGAAGTCCTGCTGGTTTGTTTTTTCTTCTGTTGCCTGTGCCTTTTGTGTTGTGTCTAAGAAGTCACCCCACATCCAGTCTGTGAAGCTTCTGCCCTGTGTGCTCCTAAGAGCTGTGTTGTTTTAGGTCTCACATTCAGGTCTCTGATCCATTTGAGCTACTTTTGCGCACGGGGCCAGGTAGGGGCGAGCGTCAGTCCTCTGCACGTGGACATCCAGTGTTCCCAGCGTCCTTTGCTAAAAAGACTGTCTTCTCCCCACTGATGGTCTTGACACACTTGTCAAAAATCATTTGAACCCTGTATTACGCAGTTGACTGTTGCACGTTGATCTTGGGGTTGACAGTTTTCCCTCAGTGATTAAACTCACTTGGTGCTTGATGTCTGTGGCTGTTCCTTGTGCTCCACACACCCCCTGGGGGCACCGGCTGCTTTCCCGCAGTCCACATCTGCACTGTGTGTGTTTCCCGCTTTCTTGCCTCAACTCAGACCTCTGCTGTGGCGTCGAGGGTGACGGGTGACCGGTCTCCTTTCTTGTCTGGGGGGGCAGGGGGAGCTTTCAGGGTTTCACCCTGAGCTGTTGTTTGCTGTGACATTGTCGTGGGGTCTCCTCGTCACATTGGAGAGGTTCCTGTCTCTCCCTGGTTTGCTGAACGTTTTTATTGTAAACTGGCGAAGCCATTTGAACTTGGGTTTTCTTTGTGGGAAAATTTCTAATTGTGGACTCTATTTATTTAATAAGGCATAAAACGTCACATTTTCTATTTCTTCTTTCATCACCTTTGGTTAAGTTGCATTTTCTTGATTTTTGCTAATTAATCTAAACATTCGGGTGCATTGGCGGAAAGTTTCTCCGCACCGTCCCAGCGGCGCCTCCTTTTCGGTTTCAGCGTTGGATGTTTGCACCTTTTCGTTTTCTCTCGAATAGTTTAATCAAGTGTGTATAAACTTCTTTTCAAAGAATTAACATTTGACTTTGTTGGTTCTCTCTGTTGTATTTTTTCTACTTTATTACTTTCTGCTTGTGTCTTTATTATTTCTGTTTGTCTGCTTTCTCTGGGTTAATTTGCTAGTCTCGCTGTAAACCTTTCAGGTGAATTTTCTTTGCTTTTCTTTGTATTTGTTCCAAATATGCATTTTGTTTTTTTTTTTTTTGAGACAGAGCCTCACTCTGTTCCCCAGGCTACAGTGCTGTGGCATCAGCCTAGCTCACAGCAACCTCCAACTCCTGGGTTCAAGCGATCCTCCTGCCTCAGCCTCCCAAGTAGCTGGGACTATAGGCATGTGCCACCAAGCCCAGATAATTTTTTCTATATATTTTTAGTTGTCCAGCTAATTTCTATTTTTTTAGTAGAGATGGGGTCTTGCTCTTGCTCAGGCTGATCTTGAACTCCTGAGCTCAAACAATCCTCCCGCCTCGGCCTCCCAGAGTGCTAGGATTACAGGTGTGAGCCACTGCGCCCGGCACCAAATATGTGTATTTAAAGCAATAAATTTCTGAGCATGGCTTTAGTGGCATAGCACGTTTCCAAGAGAGCGTGTGTTGGCTGTGCCTGTGCATTGCTCAGACGTGTCGTGGTTCCTGTCTCTCCTGCTTGGTGTGTGTGTATTCAGTCCCCTCCTTGGCAGACAGCTTCGTGCTCACCTCACTGCAGGGAGGTATCCCTGACCTGTGTCTAGGTTGGTGTCTTGCAGCTGAGGGCAGGGGTCAGGGTTCACTTCGGGCCTGCAGGTGTCCCACAGGTGAGCTGTGTAGGGAGGGAGGCTCTCCCTTGCCCTCCCTGAAGCAGCAGGGGGAGGGGCTGGCCTGGGTGTTGGTGGATCGTGGGCTGTGGCGGTGGTCTTTTGTTCAGAAGCTCGGTCGGGGTCTGCCACGCCAGTGCCACGTGCAGGCACCGTGGTGCTTGGTACCGAGTGTGATGGCTGCTGTTTGGCCGCGTTGTGCCGTGGAGCCCAGAACAGCAGCACTCGGAGCTGCCTGCGGAAGGTGCCGCGCGGTCCCTCCCAGTGGCCCGAAAGATGGAAGGGCAGCATTAAATACTCCAGCGCGTTGGACAGAGCCGTCCCCAGCGTGTCTCGTTGCCTCTGCTGCCTTGCAGATCGTGACGTCGGCCTCCACGGACCTCCAGGACTACACCTACTACTTCGTCCCGGCGCCCTGGCTGTCAGTCAAGCTGCTGCGGCTGCTGCAGTGCTACCCTCCCCCAGGTAACCGCCGCGGCGCGGCCACCGGCCACCTCCCCGGGGTGATTCCGTGCCTGGGACGTCAGCCTTTTGTTTACCGTCACACGAAGTCTGTCACTGGCCGCGGTTCTGGTTCCGTGGCTCCTCCTGCTGCCGCCGCCTGCGTCTCTGCTTCCGTGGGGCGGTTACTGGGGGACTCGCGGTTGTGTTAAGGTGTGGGCTTGTCTGTGTTTCTGTCGTGTCCGGGCTGCGCAGTTTTTGTGAGAATCTTTTTCAATGAGATGAATCCATTAGGAACTTTGTATCCCAAAATTTTAATGATCTGTATAACCTTCATATACATGTCAAAGGTATTTTTATGTTCATCTTTCATCCTAAAACATTACGTGTGGCTCCTAAGGTTTGGGTCTAGAAACAGAACTCCTTGGTGGAAGAAAGTGCATTAGAGTTTTGGTCACAGATTCCAAATTGTCCTCTGCAAAGATGGCTTTGTTGTTCTAACCTTTGTATTTTACTCTAACTTACTTTCATGTAGGATATTTCTTGTAACTTTCTGTGCTGAACATGTTTTTATCCTGAGGTAGAAACTCTGACCGTGTGGCAGGTGCCCCTGCACGAACTGGGTGTCCGGGGCTTCCCGCCGCGCCCAGGCAGCGCCCGCCCGGCCTGCTGACGGCCCCGCCCCCGCCCCAGCTCTTCTGTCCGGCTGCGTCTGCGGCCTGAGAACGTCTGGCCTTGCTTGTTCTGAGCTCTGGGGCGACGCAGACTCAGGCCCCTCGCGCTTGCCCACCGTGTGCGTGTCCTCGTTCCGTCCCCCCTCTCGGGCCAGTTTCCGATTCCCTGCAGCCGTTTCTGCTGTGATGCGGTTGGCAGAACCTCCGCCCTCCCAAGTTCCCCCGTCCGAGCACTAACCAGGCCCAGCCCGGCTTCGCTTCCGAGATCAGACGCGGTCGGCTGCGTTCAGGGCGGCGTGGCGTCAGACAGCCCTTCTGCGTTCTTGCCGTGTGGCTGCCAGGGGTTCAGCAGGACACTGTCCCCCTCCTGTACGGCTGGGTGGGGTGTGGTTTTTTTTTTTACTAGTCGTGTTGTGTGAGTTGTTTCTGATGTTCTGGTGTTTTTGTTGGTTTCTCATTATTTTTTGATTGATTATTTTCTTCGGGTTCTAGTAGAACCTTAAAATTTTTTTCTTTTTTTAAATTTGTTTTTTGAGACAGTCTCACTCTATCATCTTGGCTAGAGTGCAGTGGTGTCATCGTAGCTCACAGCAACCCCAGACTCCCGAGCTCAAGTGATCCTCCCGCCTCGGCCCCCCAGAGTGCTGGGAATACGGGCTGAGCCACCGTGCCCAGCCCCAAATTTTTTCCTTTTTTATTGCTGTTTACGTGTTGTCTCTTTCTCTTAGAGTATCAGGTAGAGAAACCTTTTCGTCCCCTTTCCCTCAAACTCTTTGATCTGTGTCTTGTCCATGTGTCTCAGATTTTTTCTCTAGACTTCCGTGTCCGTGTCTCAGCAAGAGTATCCGTGTCATTTGCATTGAAATGTGTGTGCAGTTACCGTGGCTGTTCAGTCCTCTTCTTCTTAACATTTACACCGTTTGAATAGGGATACTTAGCATTTTCTCACAGTTGTGTAAATGCTCTCACCTGTGTCCACAAATGTGCATAAACCATTGAAAACACGAGACGTGCGCATGTCGTGAGAGCCGGTCCCCGAGTGGGCAGCAGGACGGGGCGCGGGCTGGGGTGGCCGAGGGCCCCGGAACCTGCTGGCATCTCCCCGTTTCGCCCAGAAGACCCCGCAGTGCGAGGCCGCCTGACCGAGTGCCTGGAGACCATCCTGAACAAAGCCCAGGAGCCGCCGAAGTCGAAG
This sequence comes from Eulemur rufifrons, assembly GCF_041146395.1. Lineage (NCBI taxonomy): Eukaryota > Metazoa > Chordata > Mammalia > Primates > Lemuridae > Eulemur > Eulemur rufifrons. The sequence continues at coordinate 103,938,488 of NC_090988.1, forward strand.
AAAGTCCAGCACTCAAACGCCAAGAACGCGGTGCTCTTCGAGGCCATCAGCCTGATCATCCACCACGACAGGTGAGGTGGCCGCTGAGGAAGGGCGACGCTCCTCCTCGCCGACGCTGGCGGGGCGGGTCCCACTCCGTGTTCATCCGTTTCGCGGCACTGCAGTGCGCCACGGCCGCCCCTCCTTCCCTGCGGCTCCCACGCTCCCCGGAGCCGCCGTCTGTTCTCCGGCCCGGCCTGTCCTCTCTGGTCCCAGCGTCCCCACCTGCTGCTTTGCTGGCCGAGGTCTCTCCGGGGCCTCCTGCCGCTCCCCTGACCACCGGCCCCTGCCCGGCTTCCCCTGTGGTCGCACGGGGACCATGTCGCGCATGTGTCCCGGGGGCTGCCCCGTGGCGTGAGCTGCACTCAGAGTCGGCCTGGGGTCGTTCTGGGCCGTGGTGGTGGCTGTGTCCCCCACGCTGCACAGAGACGCGGCTCAACCGGGGGCTGCCCCGTGGCCTGTGCTGCTCAGCCCCACGCTGCGCCCCCCCGTGCTCTTGCATGTGGTGCCGGGTGGGAGGGAGGGTTCCGTGAGAGTGTCGGCACGGCTCGTGGGCAGGGTGGTAGGAGGCGCCCACCAGGCCCCTGGTGACGAAGGACACGCCAGGCCGCGGGCAGACGTTCCCTACGAGCAGCTAAAACCAACCGTTTTCTACAGCAGTGTTGTTCGCAGGGGTAGTTTCCCAGGACAGTCTGAGAGTCGCTTCAGCAGGGCTGGGAACCGTTAGGATAAAACTTGCAGTGTGGGAGGAAACCTCGTCCTTGTTACTCGCAGGGGAGGAGAACCCAGTCACCAGGAGGCAGCACCGAGCGGGCCGAGCCGTCCCTGAGTTTTCTGGTGACTGGACGGCCCCCTGCCTGGCCCTCCCGCAGCCCCTCCCCGGGGCTCCCGCACGGCCGTCCCGGAGGGCTGCTGAGGGCACAGCTCTGGTCACCGCGTGACCGGCCGCGTGGGGCACTGGGGGGTGCCGGGGGAAGCTCAGGGGCTGCTGGTCTGCGAAGGCTCCTCCCGTCCTCAGCTCTTTGGGGCTGGTGGAATTCTGCAGACACGTGCAGAAAAGCCCCCGCCGGTACGGGAGCTGCCGGTTTTCGTGGTGGTTTATGTGCAGAGCGGATGTAAAGCTGCCTTCGGGGTTTGGGGCTTCCTGGTCTCGGGCAGCGTGGCGGTGCTTAGCACGGTGTCACTTTGCCGTGCGGTCCGAGCCCGGCCTGGCACTCGGCCCCGCCCCGTCCGTGTGGCGCGTGAAGGAAACCCGCACCCCTCTGCCCCCCCGCGCAGTGAGCCCAACCTGCTCGTCCGCGCCTGCAACCAGCTGGGCCAGTTCCTGCAGCACCGGGAGACCAACCTGCGCTACCTGGCGCTGGAGAGCATGTGCACGCTGGCCAGCTCCGAGTTCTCCCACGAGGCCGTCAAGACGCACATCGACACCGTCATCAACGCTCTCAAGGCAAGTGCTCGTCCGCGGGTGGCTGCCGTGGGCACGCCCGTGACGGTCGGGGGGCTGCCCCGGGCCCGCCTGTGACGGTCGGGGGGCGCGGTGCTTCCTGTCGACACAGACCCCGTCCTCAGCACTGAGTCGCTGTGGCCTGGCGCCGTCGCCCCTCTGCCCTGAGGTCCTGCGGCGGCTCCAGGCCACGCTGCCCGCGACGGCGGAGCGGCCCGGCTGTCCCCGTTAGGCTGACGACTGAGTGTCTGTGGCGGCTCCGTGGCTGCCGTGGGAAGGTCACGCTGGGTGGCCTCTTGCACACAGTCCTAAGTAGTTCAGTAACAGAAGTGACTCTTCCTGGTAGAAGGAATATTTTGTCCTTTTCATGTCCAAGAAAACGCCCGCTTTGTGAAGGAAAATTCACTCCTTCAAGGACTAAGGTCCCAGAGTTGGGAGAGCCCAGTCCAGGTTCTTGCTCCCATCGTCTGTCCCTGTTGTCCCTGAGCCGCCCTGAGGGCTGTCGCCCGTGGCCCAGCACACACCGTCTGCCGCGGCCTGGCGGTCGGCCCTGTGGGGACACCGGAGGCAGAGGGGCTTCACGCCGGTTCTAGCTCAGCCTCCCAGCTGTGGCAGAGCAGGCCCCACTCCACCCCTTGGTGCCTACGTGCCGCTCACGGGCATTTTGGGGGTTATTTTGGGTTTTTTGTTTGTTTATTTTTGTAGAGACGGGTCTATGTTACCAGGGCTGGTCTTGAACACCTGGGCTCAAGAGAGCCTCCCGCCTCCACTCCCGAGGTGCTGGGGTGCAGGCCTGGGCCCCGGCGCCCAGCCTGGCTGCCTGTTTGGAACAGGAGGCTGTCGAAGGGCTTCGGTGTGGGCGTCGCCCAGAGCTCGCGGTGCCCCCTCTGTCCTTCCCTGGGGAGTGTGCGGTGACAGCGGTGGCAGCGGTGGCAGCTGGCAGGAGCCCTCCCCCGACCTGCACCGGTGCTTCTCGGGCACAGCGGTGCTGCGTGGCCTCTGCAGGGCTCTCCTGGGCGAGGCGGAGACCTGCCTCGGGACCAGCTCCCTGGCAACTTGGGAGGTGCTGGTCTGTGACCACACAATAGAGGGGCCTGATGACCACACCAGGCCCCGTGCTGGGCCGCAGAGCCACTGGCCACGCCTGGGAGGGGTGGGCAGATGCAGTTTTGTTCTGGGCCGTCCAGACCCCTTTGGTCCAAGTGCAGAGACTGAGGGGGGCGAGCGAGTCGGGGTGAGGGGCCCAGTGAGACCAGGGCCTGTTGGCCTCCTGGACACAGATGCAGGTGAGGGAGGTCGGAGTGGGCGTGGGGACAGGCTGTCCCGCCTGTGCGGGTTGGAGCGTGTGGACGCTCGTGCTACAGGCCACGTGTGTTGCCGTGGACGTGACCACGTCCACGAAGCCTTGCTCTGTCGGTGCTGTGTCTCACTCTGCGCCTTGTTCCGCAGACGGAGCGGGACGTGAGCGTGCGGCAGCGGGCCGTGGACCTCCTCTACGCCATGTGCGACCGCAGCAACGCCCAGCAGATCGTGGCCGAGATGCTGAGCTACCTGGAGACGGCTGACTACTCCATCCGAGAAGAGATTGTGAGTCCCGACGGCCTCGTCCGAGTCCCCTCCTGCCGCAGCTGACGGCCACCATGGGCTCCTCAGTGTGTCATGGTTGTGTTCCCAGGCTGGGCTGGGCCTCCGGGTACCAGGCCCAGGTCCCTCGGCCTTGGCTTTGCCGTCACACAGTAACACAAGAGCCCGCTGTTAGTGGCCGTCCTGGCTGCTGTCCTTTCAGTGTGATGACCCCGTGCGCCAGGCCTGAACGGGGCTGCAGTGGTCTGTGCTGGGCTCTTCGCTGGGCGTGTTTTCTCTGTGTTTCTCGACATCTCTGGGAAGGAAACACTCTGAGCCGTAGCTTGGCTCTGGCCTTAGTCTTGTCGTCTGCAATAAGTGTGCACCTGCCAGGTGTTGAACCTCAGCAGGCACCTGTGTGCGGGACGGAGCGTAACCCGCAGTCTGAGGGAAGAATTCTCAGTGGCCTCGTGGCCAGCAGAGAAGAGCCCAGCACTGTCTTTGTTGCACACCCAGGTCTGGGTGGCCTCTCGGTGACCACCCCTGTGCTGTGGACGGTGGGGTGTAAGCGGGGAGGCCGCCGGCCACGGGGTCTGCAGGGCCGATGGGCTGCTGTCCTGTTACCAGCCGGGCCACATCCTCTCTGTCGTAGGAAAACCATTTCATTTCCTTCCCATCCCTTTTGTGGAAACACAGGATCTAGGAAAACCATTTTCTTCCCTTTCCCTTGGCGGGGGCAGCGCATTTTCTTTTCTGGGGGGACAGAGGGTCTTGCTCTGTCCCCAGGCTGGAGTGCAGTGAGGTGATCACCGTTCACAGCAGCCTCGAACTCCTGGGCTCAAACGGTCCTCCTGCCTCAGCCTCCTGAGTAGCTGGGACTCCAGGCCACTGTGCCCAGCTAATTTTCAGAATTTTTTGTAGAGACGGGGACTCACTATGTTGCCCAGGCTGGTCTCGAACCGTGGGCCTCAAACAATCCTCCTGCCTCTGCCTACCCAAGTGCTGGGGTAACAGGCCCGAGCCACTGTGCCCACTGAAGAGCATTTCCTTACTTGTCTTTCTGGGGAGCAAACGCACCTGGGGTCTCGGGAGCTTTGCAGAGTGCTGGTGTCAGAGCTGGCCGCGGGTGACGGACCAGCCCTGTGCAGGTGTGCGCGGTCGTGCCCGGTCATGCCTGGGGAGACTCGTGGGTTTCCAGCGGTCTTTCACTTTACTCAGCCCTTCTGCGCCGAGGGGTGTGGTTGTCACCGCCCATACGTCAGCGAGGCCCTGCCCCCTGCCCCAGCAGAGACAGGGGCTTCTCGGAGCTGACCTGGAGGGCGGCTGGTGGGGAGAGGGTGGCTTCAAGGCCAGGCCACGGCTGTTCAGTGTAGGGCAGGGCTTGGGCAGGCGGCCTGTCCACTGTGGCCGGCGGCCTGATTCTGGCCTGGCCGGGGCAGCGTAGCCTGGTCTCGCCGCCTGTGGTGGGTGGGGCTGGCCCTGGGGACGGCCGTCGCGAGAACCTGGGCCTCGTCCTGGGTGTTTTCGGTGCTGCCTTGTGCGCTGATCAGCTCAGTGTCCGCTCAGGTGCCCTCTGACGAGTGCGTGTCCCCGTCTGCTCCACCCACGTGAAGAGTGCGACACACACCGTCTCATCCCAGGGTGCCGAGCCCACCTGTCCGTCCAGCCAGGCGTGTCAGAACGTGTTGTCTGTGGTTGTGCTGGGCGCTGGGCCTCTAGACCTGAGCAAGCTCACTCCCTGCCCACAGGGCGGGCGTGTCGCCCTCCACGGAGAGAGGATAAGGCAGCCCCCAGGCGAGGTCTTCCAGAAAAGGCCAGAGCAGGGCGGCCAGTGCAGCGGCTGCCCCGAGGGCTGGGGCGTGGGAGGAGGAGGCCCGGGTGGGAGGTGGCCTCCACCGCGGCCTGGGGACGGCTTCTGTGGGGGGCTCGACGCTCCCTGCGCGAGGCTCTCGTGTGCTTCTGCACACATGGCTCGGCCTTTCTGCGCCTCTTCCGGGCAGTTGTGTGGCCTTCCTTGGCGAAGTCAGCGACTGGAACATTCCGGGCTCGTGGGCTCCGTTGGAAGCTCAGGGAGAGCTTCTGCGTCCTGAGCTTGTGTAGAGACGGTCGGTCCTTCCAGAGCCCTTGCCCGACGCTGGGTGACGGTGTGAGCTGGGGCTCCCCTGACCGGCCGCCCCCGCAGGTGCTGAAGGTCGCCATCCTGGCCGAGAAGTACGCGGTGGACTACGCCTGGTACGTGGACACCATCTTGAACCTGATCCGGATCGCCGGTGACTACGTGAGTGAGGAGGTGTGGTACCGCGTCATTCAGATCGTCATCAACCGGGACGACGTGCAGGGCTACGCCGCCAAGACCGTGTTCGAGGTGCGGCCCGGCGGGGGCAGGTGGGGAGCCCGGCTGGACGGGGGTGCGGTTTCCAGGGCCGTCCTGAGCCCGCTCGCCACGCTTGGAGGTCCCGGCTCTGCTGCTGGCACCTCGCAGGGCTCAGTTTCTCCTCGCCTGACTCCCAGCCGGGCGTCCCTGCTGTCACAGGTGCTGGGGGAAGCCGGGCGGGGGCTCAGACTTGGGGTCTCCAGGAAGCTCTGGGGGGCTCACGCTGACGCACAGCACACCCCGCGTGGCCCTGTGCACCCGGTCACCGTGTCCCTGGTCTCATAGGCCCTCCAGGCTCCGGCGTGCCACGAGAACCTGGTCAAAGTGGGCGGCTACATCCTCGGGGAGTTTGGAAACCTGATAGCCGGGGACCCGAGGTCCAGGTAAGAGACCGGGGAGGGGTCCCAGCCGGGCGAGGCCGGCGAGGCCCCTTCTGTTCTGCATTGAGTCTCCTTTTCCTGCAAGTGACACAGAAGCAGGGTTGTAGTTGTGGGGGGAGGTGGGGCGAGTGGCCAGCCCCGTCAGAGGGGACGTTCCCGTCAGATCTGCCACTGGCAGTGGGGCCTCCCGCGTCTGGGCCGTGGAGCGTTCCTCGCCACGCCCCTCCCCTGCCCGGGCGTGGCGGCGAGCGGAGCCAGGTGACAGTCTCGTCCCCGCCCCGCCCCGCCCCCAGCCCTCTGGTCCAGTTCAACCTGCTGCACTCCAAGTTCCACCTGTGCAGCGTGCCCACCCGGGCGCTGCTACTGTCCACCTACATCAAGTTCGTGAACCTGTTCCCGGAGGTGAAGCCCACCATCCAGGACGTGCTGCGCGGCGACAGCCAGCTGCGCAACGCGGACGTGGAGCTGCAGCAGCGGGCCGTGGAGTACCTGAGGCTCAGCACCGTGGCCAGCACCGACATCCTGGTGGGCAGCGCGCGGGGGTCGTGCGTGTGCGCCCGGCCCGCCTCGCGGTGGGGCCGCGTCGGCGTCTGGGCGTTGGAAGCCAGGGGGCTCTGGACCAACCTGTCCCTACCTGTCCCTTTTTTCTTCCCGACCAGGCAACCGTCCTGGAGGAGATGCCGCCGTTCCCAGAGCGTGAATCCTCCATCCTGGCGAAGCTCAAGAAGAAGAAGGGCCCCGGCACGGTCACGGACCTGGAGGACACCAAGCGGGAGAGGAGCGTGGACGTGAACGGCGGCCCCGAGCCCGCGCCGGCCAGCACCAGCGCTGCGGTGGGTCCCTCGCCTGCTGCGCGCCCAGGCCCCTCGGGCCCCCCAGGGCCGGCAGAGCACTGGCCTGTCGGGCAGAGCCGCTCGCTCACGGCCGCCAGGCTCAGGCGCCGTCTCTGCACGCGGCTCTGCACACCCTGTCCAAGCCCGGCTGCCGTGGCCGGGCCAGCGTCTGCCCGCGGGGCGTGTCTCCCAGGCGTCCTGCTCTGCGTCTCGGCGTGTTTTGGGGGAGGTGGTCACCGCCTCTGCCGCGGGACGGCCTGGCGTGGGAGGCCTGTCCACACGCTTTGTTGGTGCAGAGCACACTTGCCTCACCCTGTCCCAGAGGTTTTCTGCAGCGACTTGGGTCACAGCTAATTCTCCATGTGTGTGACACGATGAGAGTTCACGTCAATGAAACGTCGTTTGTTACTTGCTGGGTGAGAGGTGTCACCTTGAGAGTTGCAGTTTTGTTCCTTTTCCTCCCTGACTGGGGCGGGAACTGGGCGTGCACGGGCGTCTGGCTGTCCTGTCAGAGCCGTGTCGCCGAGACCCCTCCCCAGGGGCCCGTGTGGCTTTCTGCTGTCGTGTTACAGGGGACCCTGGAGGCACTTGTTCCCTCCCCAGGATGCCGGCCCAGGGAGGGGGCCGCGTGGCCAGGGCAGGCCCCCGTGGTGACGTGTGCCACGCGAAGAGAGGCCACAGCCCGGCCAGTTCGCTCGTCAACAGGGTGTTTCCATCTGAGCCTGGAGCTCCTTGCCGGGCGTGGGGGCGACTTGTGCCCCTGCGGACCGCGGCCAGGCCCTGACGAGGCCTGTGTGCTCCAGAGCGCGACATCTCGTCTGCGTCCTCCCCTTCCCCGCTCAGGGTCCTGGCGCAGCGCCCAGCCCGATGCCGTCCCCCCGCGGTGCCCTGATCTGTCCTGCGGCGCTGTCGCATCTGCCTTCTGGCGCCTGCTTGGCTTCCGGGAGCTTGAATTTCGTGATGGGTCGTTTTTGGCGTGAACCATAAATGCACGTTTTCTCCCCGGCCGTCTTCCGCTGTGCCTGGCAGTCGCGTGGGGGGTCGGCTCTGCCGACGCTGTTAGCGTTTCTGCGTGTGCTCCGCAGAGCTGGCGGCCTGCCTGGAACCTGTGCCGTGGGACGTCAGCAACCAGGCGCCGCGTGGTGCAGCCTGCGCCCGTCCTCAGGCCGTCTCTCCCTCTGTCCCGGGCACCGTGACGCTCTGGTTTTGAAGAGGCCACGAAGGTCTTCCTGGCTTCAGAGGTTTGGTTGATGGATTGGGTTGGCAGAGTGGCACGGATTGCTGGAGGCAGACGGCGGGTCAGAGGTTTGCCTGTGCTGTGCCAGGGCAGGGACCTTCCCAGGGACACTGGGCAGCAGCTCCTCTGTGGGCTCCAGGCCAGGGAGAAATGGCAGCTCCTCTGCGGGCTCCAGGCCAGGGAGAAATGGCAGCTCCTCTGCGGGCTCCAAGCCAGGGAGGCCGTGCGTAGAGGAGGACGCAAACCCTGCAGGGCTGCCCGTCGCGCTCAGCAAGGCCACCTCGAAGCCTTTCGCAAACCTGACTGCCTGTCCTGGCCTGGGCAGGGTGCGGGGCACCCTCGTTCCTCTCAGAGGGGCTTTGGTGGCTGGTTTGACAATTGGCGTCAGTCTCCTTTCAGTGGGACCTTATTTGACTTGTCTTTTTGTGTGGCCCTGAGCCGTGAAGTGTGTGTGGGCCTCTGGCCTTTGGCCACACGTGGGCTTGTCTGGCGAGGCCCAGGGTGGGCGTAGTGGGGGTCCCCCGGGGCTCAGCTGTGGCACTCGCGCGTGGCTTAGGGGGAGTCACCTGGGAGTCCCCGACGGGTGTTGGGGGGGCTGTGCCCGGAGCAGGCGGTGAGGGTCAGCGAGACTGGACGTGGCAGGGGGCCTCTTCCAGGTGAGCTCAGTCAGGTTTCTGACTTCAGGCCCCTCCTGACCTCCCTGCACTGTGGCCAGTTTAAGACGCAGTGTAGCACCCTAGCTGGCACCCTGCTGGCACCCTACTGGCACCCTGCTGGCACCCTAGCTGGCACTCTACTGGCACCCTTACTGGCACCCTACTGGCACCCTAACTGCGTTCATGCGAAACAGCCTGAGGGTCTAGACTCGGGTAATTATAAACCAGTGTTTTACTCGTGTGGACGTCCAGGGGGACACTGAAGTCATTCACGTGAGTCTTCAAGGCAGGTGTCGCGTCTCTGGTTGTAGCATCCCGTGGTCACGGTGACGGTCCCCACCACAGTGCCCGTGGCTGGGTGGGGAATGCCCCTCGCATGGCGTCGGGTGTGCCGTGCCGTGCCGTGCCGTGCCGTGCCGTGCCGTGCCGTGCGGGGGGCCCTGTGTGCGGCGGCCGTGCTGCCGCGTGTGGAGCGTGAGCCGGCGGCGGGCGGAGCTGAGCCTGACGTTGCCGTGGTGCTCGGCTGACCTCTGCCCAGAACCGCAGAGCAGTTATTTTTTAAAAAGCGTCTGTGCTGCAGAGTCAGCGACTTTTTATCCATGACTGAATAAAACTTAATGGTTAAACTCAGAATGTACCCGAATAAGTTAGTTGCTTGCTTTTTCATCCTTTAAAACCTATTCTCGTGGCAGAGACATACATGTTTTGTTTCTGAAACCGTGTTTCTTTTTGATCTCTTTCATGGTAAAAATTGTTTCATGACTTTTTTTTTATTCAAATAGCATTTGGGAAAAAATATAGGCTGTTTTTCTAGTTGTGTGAAATTGTGTTTCATCTTTTACGTGCGGTTATCTTCAGGCTCGACTCCAGGGTGCGCCTGCTCCCAGGAAATGACCGTCAGCACTCACCCGCCCGGCGAGGCCCGGCCGTGTGGCCGCCGTGGGCGAGGCCGTGGTGCGTGAGCTGCCTGGGGTCAGCCGGGCCCGGCGGCTCCACGCCGACACTCCCCTTCCTTCCTTTCCAGTCCACGCCGTCTCCGTCGGCGGACCTGCTGGGTCTGGGGGCCGCCCCTGCCGCCCCCACGGGCCCCCCACCCTCGTCTGGCGGCGGGCTGCTCGTGGATGTGTTCTCAGACTCTGCCTCCGCGGCCGCACCCCTCGCTCCCGGCTCCGAAGACAACTTTGCCAGGTAGCTGGGTTTCCTGAGTCCTGGAGGTGGGACTGTGCCCCGAGCTCCCTGACCTGCGCGGGGCCTGGCCAGCTGGACAGAGGTGGGCAGCGCTGCTCCCTCCCGGCTACTGTGCTCGGGGGAGGCCACGGGAGCCGTGCTGTGTGGGTGGGTTTGCTCTGTGACGCCCCACCCCGCCCCTGCGCACGGCCTGCCGCTGTTCATGACGTGGCCATTTCAAGAACGAAAAGCGAGGTAAAAGAAGCCCCATGGAGGCAGGCGTGGTGGCACACGCCTGTAGTCCCGGCCCTTTGGAGACTGAGGCAGGAGGATGGCTTGAGCCCAGGAGTTGGAGGCTGCAGTGAGCTGTGGTGACGCCACGGCACTGTAGCCTGGGCAACAGAGCGAGACCCTGTCTCAAAACAACCACAAAAGCAGCGGCCACGTGGGCCTGTCGTGGGCGGTGCCTGTCCGTGTGGTGGCCTTGGAGCCGCCCTGCACCTGTTCTCGGGCGTTTGCAGCTGCTGCTTCTGCCCCTTCAGCCCTTTCCAGCCTGACTTAGGTGTTCCCTCTTTGTCTTCTGGGTTCCCATCCTTTGGTTTTTTTTTTAAAAGAAACATTCTTTAGTTGGTTAATCGAGGACCCTCATAGAGCCCCTGCCCTGTGCACGGCCTGGGCCTTCCTGCCGGGCGTCTCTCCTCCTGCCTGACTCCGTGGGTGTCTGAGGCCTCTGGGTCTGTCCCGGCCTCGTTGTCCCTGTGTCCCCGTTTTCAAAACACGAGCGTCAGACTGTCCTTCGCTCTCTGTCGGCTGATGCTGTGCGTTTCTCCCCCTGCCGTCTGCCCTCGCCTGTCTGCTTGTTTCTGAGTCAGGCCGGAGGCGTGAGGGGTCCCTGAGCCCTCTGTCCCTGCCCTGCTGGGAGCTCGGGGGCGACGGCCCTCTGTCCCCACAGTAGATTCCTGCTGTTGAGAATGACGTGGGAAGGACAGGTTAGGCGCGGGGTGCCTCTCTGGCTGAAAACAGGCCTGTGACGTGCCCTAGAACGGCCGCGTGTGGGATTCAGAAGCACCACACAGAGCCCAGGTTCCGCGGCCTGGCCGTGGCCGCGGCCTGCTCTCCTGCCGGGGACACGTAGGGACTGTCCGAGGCGCCGGGGGTCCCTCCCGTGCAGGACACACGTCCCCCGGCGCCTGCCCGTCTCTGAGGCTGCGCCAGAGGCCACACGCGGCCCATGCGCTCTCCGCACGTCCGCGGAGCTTCTCCCAGGTGGCCGCCCTGGTGCCCCAGCGTCCGGCACGTGTGCCCTCCGCACGCTGCCGCCCCCCACCGCGCCTGGCCCTGGCCACAGCCCTCCCTCCCGCGCCGCGCCGGCTCCCAGTGCCCATGGCGTGGGGGGGGGGGGCGTGCGGGCCGCCTGCCCCCCTCGTTTCCTCGGGACCCAGCTCACCACGCCATTGTCCCGTATGTCAGAAAACTTTCAAGTTCTTCTGAGGTAAACACGAGCAAAAACCGACAAACGTTATTTTATTTTTCCTTAATTCTGTGTAGTGTAGACAGATGCCCTGGTAGTGAGCAAGGTCCCGGTTCCCTGAGCAGCGTCGACCGTGCAGATGAGGCCGGGTGGGGGGGCCCAGCTCGGGCCAGGCGCTGGCCACACGTGGCCTGTCACGCCCCCCTGGAGGGGAGCGTGGAGCCTGGTCCGTGCAGAGCGTGCGTCATGCCCCGTCCTGTCCGTGTCCGCGAGGGGCGCTGACTGTGGACCAGCACTTCCAGGAAAAGCCGCTGGACACAGGGACCGCTCACGTCCCTCCCGGGCCGCCTGTGTCACCAGCTGTGTCACCGCCTGTGTCCCCGGCTGTGCTCACGTTCTGGAGCTGGTGGCTGCCTGCTCTGATGGTCTTGGGAACAGCTTTCTGCTTTTTCATTCCCTGGTGTCCCATAGGGGTTTTCCCGGCCTCAGCGCGGTTTTCCCAAACAACCCTCGTATTTCAGCCGGCGGCTTTGAGTGACGCACATACTATTCCTTCTCCCCTAGGTTTGTTTGTAAAAATAATGGTGTGTTGTTTGAAAACCAGCTGCTTCAAATTGGACTTAAGTCTGAATTTCGGCAGAATTTAGGTATGTGTTTAGATTACTTAATTAAAACTTCTCTTAGAAATTAGAGGAAATTACGAGAAAATATTTCCAGCTCTTACACTGATAGGGGCCTGGTACCCAGAGCAGGTAAAGAGCTCCTCCAACTCCACAGCAAGAAACCAGCCCGGTTAACAATGGCAAAGGATTGGAGAAGACGTCTCTCCAAACACACAAATGATCCATAGGCCCATGACAGGGTCCTCAGAGTCATCCGTCAGCAGGAAGCGCAAACCAAACCCACGGGAGGTGCCACCTCGCGCGTCAGGAAGGCCACGGAGGAGCGAGGGCGGGTGGGGGAGCCCTGTGCTCTGGGCGCGTGACCGAGAGCCACTCTGCACGCAGCGCGGCGGCTCCCCACAAAACCGAAACAGAATCAGCACGTGGCCCAGCAGCCCTGCGTGGGTGTGTCCTCAAAGGAGTTAAGAGCAGGGTCCCCAAGAGGAGTCTGCACCCCCGTTCACAGTGGCCGAGGGTGGCGGCAGCCCGGCTGTCCGTGGCACGCGAGTGGTCAGTGACACGTGGGCTCTCCGTGCAGTGGGACATTATCCAGCCTCAGAGAGAAGGAGCTCCTGGCTGGGCAGTCGGTGGCTCACGCCTGGGAACTCCTGCTCTGGAGGCCGGAGCAGGGACGCTGTTGAGGCCGGGAGTTCAGACTGAGCCTCTTAAAAGAGGACAAAGAAGGGGGACGGGAGGTTCTGCCACAGCTGCGCGGGGACGAGTCTTGAGGACGCTGCCAGACGCAGAGGGACAAGTGCCGTGAGGTGCGTCCCTGAGGTCCCCAGAGCAGGCAGACCCGTGGAGACGGGGTGGATGGGGCAGGGTTGGGGGGGGACAGGGAGTCAGTGCTTGATGGGAGCAGAGCTTCAGTTTGGGAAAACGAGAACATTCTGGAGACGGGTGGTGGTGAAAATACCACGGTGTGAATGTGCCTAAGGCCACTGAACTATATGCTTAAAAATGGCGAAAATGGTAAATTTTAGGTTATGTGTATTTCCCACAATTTAAACAAAGAAAGGAAAAAACCTTTGAGGGGAACAAAGCCCACCGAACCCCGGGGTTTGCCGCAGTAGCCCCTCTGGGCCGCGGCCCCTGCCTCCCCCAGGCGCGAGGGCCCGTTCTCTCTGCTGTGCGAAACCAGCCCAGTGTGGGAAAGGGGAGAAGGAGACGCCTGCCTCCGGGCCCTCTGGGAACGTCGGGAGGGCCGGCAGAGTCATTCCCAGACGGGGTCGTGCGGTTCCTCATGCGACAAGGGTTCCAGCTCTCCGCCATGACGACGTCACCCAGGTTTTTGTTCTTGTTTTTTAAATCGTGGGAGGAGTGACGACAAACTGTCCCTTTTAGAGTATTGGAGGTTTATTTGGTTTCTGAATTCAAAGGGTATGAAAATACTCACAAAGACTTTTGTGAAGGTTTGTACGGTGACATAAGTCATCGAACCTGGCAGTGCGTCCTCAGTGTGGGCCTGTGCAGGGTGGTGACCCGGCTGCAGGGAGGCTCGCGTGCCCTGGTGTTGGAGGGTGGTCCCCGCTGGGTGACACCAGTGCCCGGCCGTGTGGACACCGGCCCGCGGGGCTGCCCGGGGGGCGGCAGCGGAGCAGGTGTGGGTGTCTGTGTGCTGTAGTCACGGCCCGGGGCGTCCCCAGAGATGGCCCCGCCAGGCCCCGCCAGGTGCAGCCGAGCCTCCCAGCCTGGCGTCTGCTGGTTCTGCCCTGTGGGCGCCGTCCTCGGGTGGCTGCGTAGGAGGAAGGCGCAGGAGAAGGGTGCCCAGGGCAGTCCCTGTGCCCAGCTCTGGCGTGCTTTTTTTGAGACCACAAAAAATTTGTTCTTAATTTTAACAGCAATCGTAGATCACAATAATGAAATTCAGCTGGGCTTGCAGGGGCGCTTTTGTTTCCAGTATTACTGTTACTCAGGATGACATTGTCCAGGATAAATCCTTCTGGATAAGTGTGAAATGGTGTGTGTAAAATAAATTGTTTTTGTTTCCTAGGTCGGATGTTTATATTTTATGGTAATAAGACCTCCACGCAGTTCCTGAATTTCACTCCAACGCTGATCTGTCCGGACGACCTTCGGTCTCATATCCTTGGTCCCGGCCCCCACGCAGACACGGAGTAGTCTGGGGTGTAGAGGCGGCTTTTGAGGAAGGTTTTTGTTCTTGTTTTTGTTTTTGCTTTGGTCAAAATAGCAGAATAGTTCCAGAAGCCGTAGTGACGGTCGTATTTGGGAGCTAATTTTTGACAGTGCGTCTGGAAACGAGACGCAGGCGTGTCCCCTCTCCGTTGGCTGCCTGGAGGCACTTCCTTTTTCAGCTCGTGTCAGTTCTCCTGCGACTTTCTCCTAGGTCCCTGGGCACTTCGGTTTCCTTCTCCGCCAGGTCTCGCAGGTGGGCCACGGGCGCAGAGTGTGACGGTGCCGGGGGGGTGGAGCCCCCACACCCGGCGAGCTTGCGTCTGCGCCCGGCAGCTCCTTGCTCAGACCGCAGACTTGTCTCTCGGTAAACGCCTGGGATGTTGTTAGAGATTCCCAGCTAGACGGTGGGAACGCGGGTGCCGGTGGTGCTGTCCGGGTGTCTCTTCCTTCGAGGATAGGTCCCCCGAGAGAAACGGGCACGAAGACCCCAGCTTGGCCAGAGAGGGCAGCGGCTCCCCTTGGGAGTTACGGTCAGAGCCGAGTGTGGAGCCGTGACCTCCTTACCACGGGCTGGTCCACGTTCGTTTTAAGGGGAGCGTGTTTAAATGCAGACTGCTAAAGCTGGGTGTTCCAAAACCATCATTAAAAATACACGTACGTGGCATCAGCTGTACTGAAGGCTTTGCCCAAGATCGGGGCAGAAGCCCTGACTCTACAGAGCCCACCTGGCGTCTCTCCTCGGGGTCCGCAGGGCTCCCCAGCAGCGGGGGAGGCACCCAGCCCAGCGGCCGCTTGGCCGCTCCCTGCTGGCCTCCTGGGCCCAGCCTGGCGGGAACCACCGCTTCTCCGTGGGGTGGGGGTTTTGCACACAAGCCCTTTGTTTGCCAAAGTGGGGCAGATTCTCTTCTGATGCACGTAGTGCTCGGAAGCCTGTTCTAGAATCCCTGAAGTTGTCTTGCTGTAATACCGAGTGCGTTTCTGCTAACAGCCGCAAAAATCTGCACGCACGTTGCATAGCTGAGGTTCGTAAAATGGAAGCAAATAAGTAAAATGGCCAATATATGAATCTGAGCGACTCCTTAGAAGGGCCACTTTGGTAGTAATGAGATGCAGACGGCATTTCGTGGCTTGTCTGATGTTGGGCTGCGGCGGGGTGGAGGGTGGGCCGGGTGGCGTGTGTGGCCGGACCCCCTCCCTCGCGTGGCCGCGGACCCGTGGCGGGCACTGCCGGCCCCGCGCCCCGCCGTGGCCTGGACTCCTTGACGCGCGCACACCTGAACCTGCAGACCAAGCCCGTGGACCCCACCGTGGACGGGGGCGCCCAGGTGCAGCAGGTGGTCAACATTGAGTGCGTGTCCGACTTCACGGAGGCACCGGTCCTCAACATTCAGTTCAGGTGAGCGCTGCGTGGGGCCTGAGCTGCGCCCGGGGCTGCAGGTCCTCACGGAGCCTCAGTCTCCCTCCCGACATGCGCTGTGCGCAGGCGCCGAGGACGTGGGGAGGGACGCGAGCCAGGACGCTGGGTGGCAGCACAGCAGTGCCATGGTGGGGCCTCGGGTGCCGCCCTCGGCCGGGCAGCGGGGGGTCTTTCTGAGCCCAGGCGCTTCTGCTGAGACACGGGGCCACCCCGCGGCGTGGCAGACACCCCGGCCCCGCGTCCCCGCTGGGCTCGGCCCGGACGGACGCCGCGGGGAGACTGGCAGCTGGCCTCCCGCAGACGCTGGTCCCCGGTGTGGGTCTGTGTGGTTGTACTCAGTTGCGCGCTCCAGTTTGCTTACGTTTCAAAGACACAAGTGTTTTGTGTGTGGCCGTTCATTGCTCTCAGATGACGACACCGTGGTGTGCACAGCCAGCTCCCAGCTGGGTGTTTGCAGGGCCAAAAGTGTTGGAAAAGCACATTTTCAAACATTAAAAGTATGGAGAATTTAAGACTGTGTATTTTGCAGAATTTGGGGAAACAAACGTGCAAATTTTTGTTTCATTTTGTAGACAAATGCTTCTTTTTGTCTTTTCATGGGAAAAATCCCACACGATTGACACAGACTTGGGGTTCCAAGAAACAGATGAGTGGGAGAGGCGAAGCCACGCGGGTGTCCCGCAGGGGGTCTGTGGCCGCCTGCTGGGAGGAGATTCGGGGCTGCATGTGGCAGGGTGGGGGCTCGAGGCTTGGCCCCCTTCAGATGGCCCTTGGTGGATGGGGACACCTTCCACCCGCGGCCTCTGCCTGGCCCCTGGGGATGTGCCCCCTGCCCTCTGCCCTCCCCAATGGGCCCCTGCTGCTCGCAGGTATGGGGGCACCTTCCAGAACGTGTCTGTTCAGCTGCCCATCACCCTCAACAAGTTTTTCCAGCCCACGGAGATGTCGTCTCAGGATTTCTTCCAGCGCTGGAAGCAGTTAAGCAAGTACGAGGCCGGGGTCCCGGGGGCCGGGCGGGAGGGGCTCACTGCACAGGGTGGTCTCGCCTCCGGCCCAGAATGCTCAGCGTTGTCGCTGCTGCCCCCAGTCCCCAGCAGGAAGTGCAGAACATCTTCAAGGCGAAGCACCCGATGGACACAGAGATCACTAAAGCCAAGGTGAGGGCCGTGCGGGCGTCCTCCGGTGGGCGCGCCGCCTGCGACGCTGTGCGATGTTGGTCTCCCGCTTCTTTTGGGCAGATTATTGGATTTGGTTCTGCGCTGCTTGAAGAAGTGGACCCTAACCCTGCCAATTTCGTGGGGGCTGGCATCATCCACACCAAGACCACCCAGACCGGGTGTCTGCTGCGCTTGGAGCCCAACCTGCAGGCCCAGGTCAGGCCCCTCGGGGACGCGGCTGCGCTTGGCTGCGGTCTCTGCTCTGCCCCCTCCACACGGCCAGGCGTGCGGATCTCAGCGTGGCCCGCTTGGTCTCCCCACCACCCCGACAACCATGTGACGTTCCCATCACCCGGAAAGCTCCCCCCAGCGGCGACCGGCACAGAGCGGGCTGGGACCCGTGTGCTCGCGGCTGTTGACGCTCCCCTGTGCCGCCGCCTCCCTCCTCCCCCAGCGCCGCTCCGTCTCCCGGAGGTGCCGGCGTGTGTCCCGCTCTCCTGCCGGACACCTGTTTCTGCGTCACTTGGGTGATGTCCAGAGAGCAGCTGCCGGCCCCCGGCAGGCGTGTGGGTAGCGGGGTGAGGAGCTGCCAGGTTGCCCCCAGGGCCACTGTGCCATGCACGGCCGTGTGAGGTTCCCGTCTCGCTGGCGCGCGCTGTCGCCAGACTTTCCCGTTTCCTCTGCTGAGAGCGTGCGGTGCTCAGGCCTCCAGAGGGCCGAGCCGCAGCCCGCGGGCCCCGGCCGCACTGACCCTGTGCCTCTTGCAGATGTACCGGCTCACGCTGCGGACCAGCAAGGAGACCGTGTCCCAGAGGCTGTGCGAGCTGCTGTCGCAGCAGTTCTGATCGCGAGGAGGGAAGCCAGGCCGTGCACGTGCGCCTTCGCCATCTCCGCCTCTGTCTCGGTGACCCTCCTGCACACACGCACCCTGTCTGCGTCCCGCAGCGCACGGCCTCCCGGCCGCTCTTCCAGGCCCGTCCCTCGTGGGCCGCCCCGGAGGAGGGGCTCAGCCCTGCAGGGGCCGAGTGCGGAGGACGGAGTGTGGACCCTGGGATCAGTTTTTATAGAAATCAAGACAGTTCCGTGGTTGAATCTACAAATTAAAGGGAGGTTAGAAGTTTGAACGGAAGTGGAAATTTTGTTGAGGTTTTACTGAAATGCCGCTGCTGTGTTGCTCATCTGCTCTCTGATGTTCTGAGCGTGGCGGCACCATCGCGCCGTCGTGAGGCTGACCCTCGGCTGCCTGGCCGTCCCTGCGGGGGGCCCTGGGCCAGGCAGCGCGTCCGCACACGGCAGGGCCCTGGGAGGCGGGCGCAGCTGTCCTTGTGGGTTTGCTGCTGCACCAGCTGCACAGTCTGTCTGGGGCAGGATTTTAACCTAGAACTTGGAAACATCCGTTTTTAACGAAGCTGTGGGTGGAAGCGCATTTCCTGGCTGGGTTTAAGTCTGTTCTCTTTTCCCGGCACCAGTGTTCCCGAGGCTGTTTGTCATGCTCTTGCTGCCTGAGACCTTAACTTTGCAGTTCTGGGGCAGGGGCGTGCCAAGGGGCTCTGGAGGGGGCACACATTGTTCCCCTTTTGGTTTCAAACGAGTGTGCTATCCCCATGCTGTGCCTGAGGACCTGGAGGTGCCTGCCCTGTGGAGGCAGGTCCGCCAGGGCCACGGGTGGAGGAGGGGAACCTGTGTTTGGTCGGGAAGCAAGAGGCCGCATGCAGGGACGGTGGCCCCGGACGCGAGCCACGCGGAGCACGCTGCCCGCCTGTGGCCCAGCTCTCCCCTGTTGTCTTGGCCCTGGCACCCGGGCTGCCCGTCTGGCGCCTGGAGACAGGAGAGCGGAGCGGGGTTAAGAGGCCTCGGGAGTGAGGCCAGTGCCTGGGGTTGGCGCGGACACAGGTGGGGCTGGTTTGTCCTGAACAGACATGCTGTCCCCTGTAGCAGAGGACACTGAGGAGGCACGTGGGCACCGAGGTCAGAGCAGCTTCCCTCTGCCTGACCCGCAGTGGGGGAGCCCACAGTTGTGCGGCCTCAAGGGACGTGGAGGGTGTGTGGCCACATGCGCATGGTCCTTCGCCCTGGCCGTCAGCCTGCTGCAGGGGGTCCTGGGCAGCTACGGGGGCTGCAGCCACTCGAGGTCCCAGTGCCCCCGTGTTGTGGGACCCGCGTGCTCTGTGTGGCTCATGTTCCAGCATGTCGGACTCCGGTCAGAGGGTGACGGTATCCGAGGAGCCAGCACCGGCCGTGGTGGCCCTTCTGCGTCCGTGGAGGCTGTGGTCAGTGGCTGTGCCCGTGTACCGTGGCTCACAGCCCTGGGCTTGGCCATGCAGCCGGAGTGATGTCCCAGACTGCCAGACGGTACTCTGTCCCCAGCGTGCGCTCACCACCGTGTGGGCCGAGGGACGGCCAGGCCCGTGTGGTGTCTGCTCCCAGGTCACCAGCAGCTGGTGCGACGTCTCCTGTGTTGTCACCCCTCCCTCGGGCGGAGGAGAGGCCTTCCCCGTGCGCCGCCCCGGAGCAGGTGCCTGCCAGTACAGTGTGCTCCTTGTGAAAGAAAAATAAACTCTACAACAGTGACCTGGGTCGTGTGTGTTGTCTTTGGGGGAGAAAACATCCTCCTGGACCTCACGGGCCCGGGGCGGTGTGGGCGCAGGGTCCTGATGACCTGGTGGCCCTGCCTTGGGCACGTGGGCTTGCGAGTGGCAGCGCAGTGACCCGATGTGGCTCCAGCAGTCCGATTCTGGGCGTGTGGCTGGGGTTCCGGGCCGTGGCCCCTGCTCTGCAGTGTGCTGGGGCGCGGCACCCTGGGCTTCCTTCCCGGGAAGGAACCGCCGAGTCTCACGTGGGCCCTGCCTGGGCAGCCCCCGCCTGGCCCGGCCCCCTCAGGGTGCAGGAAGGGCTCCAAGGGGCAGACCAGGGAGGGTGGCCCCCGAGGATGGTGGGCTTCCGTGGAGACTCTCGGGACAGACGGGAAGGGAGGGGAGGGGCCCAGGGCCAGAGGTGTGTCCCTTCCCAGCCCGGCCCCACTTGGGACACAGCCCCGCCCAGGTCCTGGTGGCCGAGGGGTGCAGATGTGAGTTGGGGTCACTCCTGAGGGGCTTGGGAGGTGGCGAAAGCAGCACTCGGAGACCAGCCTCTGCCTTGACGAGAACCCGTTTATTTGCGATTTCCAGATGGCACTGGTCTCCCGGGTGCGGGCGGCAGCCCCTGCCCGTCTTCTCTGTGTGGTGCGGACCTGAGCCTCTTGCCCCTCCCATCCCTGCCTCATCTGCCCCAGCATCTGCTCGGGGGGCTCCGCTCCAGGGGCGGGTGCCAGGGGGGCTGGGGGGCTGCGGGCAGGAGCTGGGAGGGGTTGGGCGATGGGCAGTTGTGGCTGGGAGTGCCCTGTGCGCCCCCGGCCTGCGCTTGCCGCGTCAGGGTCTGCAGGAGTGTGGCCGGTTGGAGCCTCTGCCTAGAACCCCCCCCTGCCTCCCGCAAAGGTGAGCTGTGTCCGAGGGCCCTTCCAAGGCCACACTTTGTCACCAGGAAGGGGGCTGCCTGTACAAGCCCAGAGGTGGCGGTAGCGGTGTTTGTCCCTGTTTTCAACCTGCAGCCCTGCACACCCAGGAGAGCAAGCAGTGTCCCTGCTAATCCCTGCACCCCTGGGGGCTGCACCCACAGCTGCTGAACACCTGCAGGGTGAGCACGAGCCGCCGGCTGGGTGCGCTGGGGTCCGGGCAGGGTAGCTCGAGCTGCCGCTCATAGGAGCTGAGTGGCTGGCAGCAGCTGCAGCGGACGTCCACCTGCTGGGTGTCCACGTTGAAGCTGCCGAGAAGCCAGGGTGGGGCAAGGGGTAGGGTCAGGGTTGCCTTGGGGCTGCCCACTCACAGGGGGCTCCCTCCCCAGGCCAGCTCTGGGGGCGTGGATGCCAAGTCCCCGGGTGAGGACCTCCCCAGCCTGCAGGTGCCAGGGCAGGGCTGTGGCAGACAGGGTGTGGAGTGGCTGACCTGACCCGGCAGCATGTGCCTGGGCTGGGAGTGGGGCTGGGCACGGCAGGTCTGCCCCAGCCTCTGCCACGGCTCCACTACCGGGCACCTTGGGGACCCACTTCCCGTGGTGGCTCTAGCTTGGGCCCAGTCTGGGTGCAGGCAGGCCTCCTGCCGGCGGGCTTACCTGGCAGAGGACGCACAGACGCCCTCGCAGTGGGTCATGGTCACGTTCGCTGTGCACCCCTTGTACGTGACCTGCTCCTGATGTTCCCGCACGCTGCAGGCCCCTGGGAGCCGAGAGGCTGGTCAGAGGTGCCAGGGCACACAGTTGAGCTGGCGACGGGTCCCCACCTGCCTCTGGACACTCCTGCCCCGACTTCTGCCCTTTCAGCTTCCCACAGAGCTCAGCCCTCAGCTCTGCACAGGAGCGAAGCCCGACAGTCTCTTGGGTTGTGTTTTTTCCCTCAGAGTTGCTGCATGGAGCCCCTTGAGGCTGAGGATTTCTCAGAGGACACCAGGCGCTGAGCCCTGGGCCTGCTGAGCTGCCCTGGTCCCCCGTCCCCTTCCTGGGCCTGGACTCCGTCCCGTGGGCACGGGAGTCTCCAGTCTGCTGGACCCAGGACCTACGGCGGGTGAGGACAGGGTGTCAGTGTCCCCACAGGGGGTAGGCGGTACCCCAGGAGCTCCCTGTACCCCAGCCAGGGGAGGACAGAAGCCGACCATGTCCCTTGGTGTATGTTCAGGGAGAGGGTGGGGGCCCCAGGCCAACGCAGAAGGTGGGCTCCAACACAGGAGGACCATGGTAGACAGCGTTGGTGAGACACCTCTGCATGTGGGCAGCACGTAGCAGGGTAGACGGATGCAGACAGTGGCAGTGCTGGCATTAGAAACCGCCGGTACGGCCGGGCGCAGTGGCTCATGCCCGTAATCCCGGCACTCTGGGAGGCCGAGTCTGGAGGATTGCTTGAGCCCAGCAGTTCAAGACCAGCCTGGGCAACAAAGCGAGACCCCGTCTCTACAAAAAATAGAAAACTTAGCTGGGCATGGTGGCACATGCCTGCAGTCCCAGCTACCCTGGAGGGTGAGGCAGGAGGATGGCTTTAACCCAGGAGTTTGAGGTTGCAGTGAGCTGTGATGACACCACTGCATTCCAGTCTGGGCAACAGAGTGAGACCTTGTTTCAATAAAAAACAAAAACAAAACCAAAAAACTGCTAATGTAGAACTTGGGTTAAAAAGTTAAGAAAGATGCCTGGACAGAGACATTCTGCCCGTATGCCCTCCCCTGGCTGCACCAGCTTCACTGCTTGGCGGCAGAGAACAGAGGCCGAGCAGCCCTGCCTGGCCCGCTTCTCCGCGAGGGCTCTCTCCCGAAGGTGGAGCCCTGATCCCTAGTGGTCCTCCCCCCCCACCCCCGCCACCCCTCTGCCCTCACCTCTGCTTCCTGGGGTTACCTCCCCAGAAACAGCCTACACCCAAGTCCTTGTCTCGGGAGGACCCAAGCTAAGACCGTCAACCTGCACAGGTGAGCTGTCACCTGCAGGAGGCACTGTGAGGCTGACAGTTGTGTTGCTGGGACGTCCTGCCTGGGTGAGGCCTAGGCATGCGAGGGGAGCCGGTCCCTGGGTGGATGCCGTGGCAGGAACACAGGGTGGCTTTGGGAAGCTGCTGCCACTGAGGCAAGGCCTGAGGGTATGCTGTTTCCCGGGAGCCCATGACCTGGGGCCAGTGGACTTGCTCACGGGCAGGAGGGCACGAGGACGCCGGGAGGAGCTGCGGCCACGATACCTGGGGAGAGCCCCTACCCAGAGGGCGAGCCCTGCTCCCCAGGCCCAGCGCCGCCTGCAGCAGGTCAGCAGGGACAGGCACGAGGTGCTCTCAGCTCCTTCCCTCTCCGCACCCGGGGGTTGCTCTGCTGGAGCCCCAGGGCCCCGCCAGCCCTAACATCCTCTGAGTGCTGAAAGGGCGGCTATGAAAGGTTCTTGGGGCTGATTCCCAGCAGGGGGGCCAGGACTGCAGCAGGGATGGGGGCACAAGTGAGGCAGCGCAGGAAACAAACCATCAAGTCCCAAAGGGGAGGAGCCCAGCTGGGTGGCCCGGTGCCTGTTTGCAGGGGGCCTTGAAGATGAGAGGAGAAGGGACCTGAAGCCACATCAAGGAGGCCTGAGACAGGCCTGCAGACGTGGGAAGCGTGGCATCTCGGGGGCACGCCGAGGCGGCCCTGCACTGCAGCTGAGGCATGCAGAGCCCAGGCCAGAAGGAAGCCAGGCACCAAGCACCTGGGATGGCGGCAGAGATGACACTTACCAGATGTGCTGGGTGGAGGAGTGACCAAAGAAGAGGAGGAGGCAGGGGCAGATGCGCTTCCATGCGGAGGGAAGGAGCTGGTTGTGAGCGTGGAGATGGGCACCTGGGTGGGGCCAGGGTGCCTGGTGGGGAAGGACGTGGCTGGAGGACTGGGGGTTGCCGTCAGGCCCAAGGTGGAAGACGAGGAGCCTGCTGTAGGGACCTTGGAGGACAGAGAGGTGAAGCGCCAGGTCGTGGCCTGAGAGGAGGGTGTGGATGAAGTGGGGGTGTGGGCTGTGGTCCTGGGCGTGGAAGGAAAAGCAGCAGTGCTGGAGGCGGGGCGGGGGGACTCCGTGGGAGACACAGGCAGGGTGGGCATGAAAGATGGACCAGAGGGGGTGAAAGCAAGGGTGCTAGCCGGCGAGGGGGAGGACCTCGCAGGAGTGGAGGCAGAACGGGAGGAAGTAGATGTAGTAAGGGACGCAGTGGAGAATGCGGCGTGGGAGCTGGAGCTCACAGTGAGTGTGTGCAGGGGAGCAGACACGGCAGACGAGGATGTGCCACGAGAGATGAAAGATGTCCAGGTGGCAGGGTAGGGGGAGGAGACGTGCGGAGACACAGAAGATGGGGACGGGCCTCTCGTTGGCAGACGGGTCAGGGTGCTGGTCCTGGGAGACGAAGGAGACGAGTAGAAAGAATTTGGTGAAGAAACAACCGTGGTGGCACCACTGGAGAGCGGGGCAGCGGGCGAAGGAGAAGATGAAACAGGAGAGTGCCAGCTAGAGTTCTGGGGAAGCGAAGGGGAAGGAAATGAGATGAGGGAGGGGGAGGTAGAGGTTCTGGCTGTGCTGAGGGAGGTCTGGGCTTGCGTGGTCCCTGTGAATGGTGTGGCCGTGTGGGTGGGCCGTGTGGCCTTCAGAGATGTTGTGGGAATCCTGGTGGTCGTGGACGCTGGTGCAGAGGTGGAAGTGGGAATGTGTGACTTGGCTGTGGTGCTGCCTTGGTGAGACGTTGGAGTGACCGAGGAGGTGGACAGAGGTGGAGTGTGAGTGGGGAGTGTGGTCTGGGGGTGTGTAGGCGTCGGATAGGCGCTGGTGGTCTTGAGGGAGGTCCCAGTGGGAGGCCCCATGGAGCGGAGAGTGGAGGAAATGGGGACGGTGGGTCGGGAGTGTGTGGTGCTGGTGGTGTGTGGACTAGTGTTGGTGGCTGAGGTGGTGTGGACCACGGCGGTCCCAGTTCCGAGGCTGGTGAGTCTGGGCGTGATAGTGGTAAGCCGGGGGGTGATGGTGGTGAGTCTGGGGGTGATGGTGGTGAGTCTGGGCGTGATGGTGGTGGCAGAAGATGAGCTGCTTTGGTGTTGGGATGTGGGGACAGGTTTTGAATGCTGGGAGCTAGAGGTTTTGGCTGTGCTGAGGGAGGTCTGGGCTTGCGTGGTCCCTGTGAATGGTGTGGCCGTGTGGGCGGTCCCCGTGGCCTTCAGGGAAGTTGTGGGAAGTGTGGTGGTCGTTGGCGCTTGGGTGGAGGCGGAAGTGGGTATCTGTGAGTTGGCTGTGGTGCTGCCTTGGAGAGACGTTGGAGTGACCGAGGAGGTGGACAGAGGTGGAGTGTGAGTGGAGAGGGTGGTCTGGAGGAGTGTAGGTGTCGGATAGACGCTGGTGGTCTTGAAGGAGGTCCCAGTGGGAGGCCCCGTGGAGTGTGGAGTGGAGGAGATGGGGGCGGTGGGTTGGGAGTGTGTGGTGCTGGTAGTGTGTGGACCGGTGTTGGTGGCCGAGGTGGTGTGGACCACAGGGGTTCCAGTTCCGAGGCTGGTGAGCCTGGGCGTGACAGTGGTGGCAGAAGATGAGCTGGGTTGGTGGTGGGATGTGGAGAAGGGTTTTGAGTGCTCGGAGCTAGAGGTTTTGGCTGTGCTGAGGGAGGTCTCGGATTGTGTGGTCCCTGTGAATGGTGTGGCCGTGTGGGTGGGCCGTGTGGCCTTCAGAGATGTTGTGCGAAGCCTGGTGGTCGTGGACGCTGGTGCAGAGGTGGAAGTGGGAATGTGTGACTTGGCTGTGGTGCTGCCTTGGTGAGACGTTGTAGTGACCGAGGAGGTGGACAGAGGTGGACTGTGAGTGGGGAGTGTGGTCTGGGGGTGTGTAGGCGTCGGATAGGCGCTGGTGGTCTTGAGGGAGGTCCCAGTGGGAGGCCCCGTGGAGCGTGGAGTGGAGGAAATGGGGGCAGTGGGTTGGGAGTGTGTGGTGCTGGTGGTGTGTGGACTAGTGTTGGTGGCTGAGGTGGTGTGGACCTCGGCGGTCCCAGTTCCGAGGCTGGTGAGTCTGGGCGTGATAGTGGTGAGTCGGGGGGTGATGGTGGTGAGTCTGGGGGTGATGGTGGTGAGTCTGGGGGTGATGGTGGTGAGTCTGGGCGTGATGGTGGTGCCTGAAGATGAGCTGCTTTGGTGTTGGGATGTGGAGACGGGTTTTGAATGCTGGGAGCTAGAGGTTTTGGCTGTGCTGAGGGAGGTCTGGGCTTGCGTGGTCCCTGTGAATGGTGTGGCCGTGTGGGTGGTCCCCGTGGCCTTCAGAGATGTTGTGGGAAGCCTGGTGGTCGTGGACGCCGGTACCAAGGTGGAAGTGGGTATCTGTGAGTTGGCTGTGGTGCTGCCTTGGTGAGATGTTGGAGTGACCGAGGAGGTGGACAGCGGTGGACTGTGAGTGGGGAGTGTGGTCTGGAGGAATGTAGGTGTCGGATAGGCGCTAGTGGTCTTGAGGGAGGTCCCAGTGGGAGGCCCCGTGGAGTGTGGAGTGGAGGAGATTGGGGCGGTGGGTCGGGAGTGTGTGGTGCTGGTCGTGTGTGGACTAGTGTTGGTGGCTGAGGTGGTGTGGACCACGGCGGTCCCAGTTCCGAGGCTGGTGAGTCTCGTCGTGATAGTGGTGAGTCTGGGCGTGATGGTGGTGCCTGAAGATGAGCTGCTTTGGTGTTGGGATGTGGAGAAGGGTTTTGAGTGCTGGGAGCTAGAGGTTTTGGCTGTGCTCAACGAGGTCTGGGCTTGTGTGGTTTCTGTCAATGGTGTGGCCGTGTGGGTGGTACCCGTGGTCTTTAGAGATGTTGTGGGAAGCGTGGTGGTCGTTGCCGCTTGGGTGGTGGAGGAAGTGGGTATCTGTGAGTGGGCTGTGGTGCTGCCTTGGTGTGACGTTGGAGTGACTGAGGAGGTGAGCAGAGGTGGAGTGTGAGTGGGGAGTGTGGTCTGGGGGTGTGTAGGTGTCGGATAGGCGCTGGTCGTCTTCAAGGAGGTCCCAGTGGGAGGCCCCGTGGAGTGTGGAGTGGAGGAGATGGGGGCGGTGGGTCGGGAGTGTGTGGTGCTGGTCGTGTGTGGACCGGTGTTGGTGGCCGAGGTGGTGTGGACCACAGGGGTTCCAGTTCCGAGGCTGGTGAGCCTGGGCGTGACAGTAGTGGCAGAAGATGAGCTGGGTTGTTGGTGGGATGTGGAGAAGGGTTTTGAATGCTGGGAGCTAGAGGTTTTGGCTGTGCTGAGGGAGGTCTGGGCTTGTGTGGTCCCTGTGAATGGTGTGGCCGTGTGGGTGGTCCCCGTGGCCTTCAGTGATGTGGGAAGCGTGGTGGTCGTTGGCGCTTGGGTGGAGGTAGAAGTGGGAATGTGTGACTTGGCTGTGGTGCTGCCTTGGTGAGACGTTGGAGTGACCGAGGAGGTGGACAGAGGTGGAGTGTGAGTGGGGAGTGTGGTCTGGGGGTGTGTAGGCGTCAGATAGGCGCTGGTGGTCTTGAAGGAGGTCCCAGTGGGAGGCCCCGTGGAGTGTGGAGTGGAGGAGATTGGGGCGGTGGGTTGGGAGTGTGTGGTGCTGGTCGTGTGTGGACCGGTGTTGGTGGCCGAGGTGGTGTGGACCACAGGGGTTCCAGTTCCGAGGCTGGTGAGCCTGGACGTGATGGTGGTGGCAGAAGATGAGCTGGGTTGTTGGTGGGATGTGGAGAAGGGCTTTGAGTACTGGGAGCTAGAGGTTTTGGCTGTGCTGAGGGAGGTGTGGGCTTGCGTGGTCCCTGTGAGTGGTGTGGCCGTGTGGGTGGGCCGTGTGGCCTTCAGAGATGTAGTGCGAAGCCTGGTGGTCCTGGACGCTGGTGCAGAGGTGGAAGTGGGAATGTGTGACTTGGCTGTGGTGCTGCCTTGGTGAGACGTTGTAGTGACCGAGGAGGTGGACAGAGGTGGACTGTGAGTGGGGAGTGTGGTCTGGGGGTGTGTAGGCGTCGGATAGGCGCTGGTGGTCTTGAGGGAGGTCCCAGTGGGAGGCCCCGTGGAGTGTGGAGTGGAGGAAATGGGGGCGGTGGGTTGGGAGTGTGTGGTGCTGGTGGTGTGTGGACTAGTGTTGGTGGCTGAGGTGGTGTGGACCACGGCGGTCCCAGTTCCAAGGCTGCTGAGTCTGGGCGTGATAGTGGTGAGTCTGGGGGTGATGGTGGTGACCCTGGGCGTGATGGTGGTGGCAGAAGATGAGCTGGGTTGCTGGTGGGAAGTGGAGAAGGGTTTTGAGTGCTCGGAGCTAGAGGTTTTGGCTGTGCTGAGGGAGGTCTCGGATTGTGTGGTCCCTGTGAATGGTGTGGCCGTGTGGGTGGTCCCCGTGGCCTTCAGAGATGTTGTGGGAAGCGTGGTGGTCGTTGGCACTTGGGTGGAGGTGGAAGTGGGAATGTGTGACTTGGCTGTGGTGCTGCTTTGGTGAGACGTTGGAGTGACCGAGGAGGTGGACAGAGGTGGAGTGTGAGTGGAGAGTGTGGTCTGGGGATGTGTAGGCGTCGGATAGGCGCTGGTGGTCTTGAGGGAGGTCCCAGTGGGAGGCCCCGTGGAGTGTGGAGTGGAGGAATTGGGGGCGGTGGGTTGGGAGTGTGTGGTGCTGGTCGTGTGTGGACCGGTGTTGGTGGCCGAGGTGGTGTGGACCACATGGGTTCCAGTTCGGAGGCTGGTGAGCCTGGACGTGATGGTGGTGGCAGAAGATGAGCTGGGTTGTTGGTGGGATGTGGAGAAGGGCTTTGAGTACTGGGAGCTAGAGGTTTTGGCTGTGCTGAGGGAGGTGTGGGCTTGCGTGGTCCCTGTGAGTGGTGTGGCCGTGTGGGTGGGCCGTGTGGCCTTCAGAGATGTTGTGGGAATCCTGGTGGTCGTGGACGCTGGTGCAGAGGTGGAAGTGGGAATGTGTGACTTGGCTGTGGTGCTGCCTTGGTGAGACGTTGTAGTGACCGAGGAGGTGGACAGAGGTGGACTGTGAGTGGGGAGTGTGGTCTGGGGGTGTGTAGGCGTCGGATAGGCGCTGGTGGTCTTGAGGGAGGTCCCAGTGGGAGGCCCCGTGGAGCGTGGAGTGGAGGAAATGGGGGCAGTGGGTTGGGAGTGTGTGGTGCTGGTCGTGTTTGGACTAGTGTTGGTGGCTGAGGTGGTGTGGACCACGGTGGTCCCAGTTCCGAGGCTGGTGAGTCTGGGCGTGATAGTGGTGAGTCTGGGGGTGATGGTGGTGAGTCTGGGGGTGATGGTGGTGAGTCTGGGCGTGATGGTGGTGCCTGAAGATGAGCTGCTTTGGTGTTGGGATGTGGAGAAGGGTTTTGAGTGCTGGGAGCTAGAGGTTTTGGCTGTGCTCAACGAGGTCTGGGCTTGTGTGGTTTCTGTCAATGGTGTGGCCGTGTGGGTGGTACTCGTGGCCTTTAGAGATGTTGTGGGAAGCGTGGTGGTCGTTGCCGCTTGGGTGGTGGAGGAAGTGGGTATCTGTGAGTGGGCTGTGGTACTGCCTTGGTGTGACGTTGGAGTGACTGAGGAGGTGAGCAGAGGTGGAGTGTGAGTGGGGAGTGTGGTCTGGGGGTGTGTAGGTGTCAGATAGGCGCTGGTCGTCTTCAAGGAGGTCCCAGTGGGAGGCCCCGTGGAGTGTGGAGTGGAGGAGATGGGGGCGGTGGGTCGGGAGTGTGTGGTGCTGGTCGTGTGTGGACCGGTGTTGGTGGCCGAGGTGGTGTGGACCACAGGGGTTCCAGTTCCGAGGCTGGTGAGCCTGGGCGTGACAGTAGTGGCAGAAGATGAGCTGGGTTGTTGGTGGGATGTGGAGAAGGGTTTTGAATGCTGGGAGCTAGAGGTTTTGGCTGTGCTGAGGGAGGTCTGGGCTTGTGTGGTCCCTGTGAATGGTGTGGCCGTGTGGGTGGTCCCCGTGGCCTTCAGTGATGTGGGAAGCGTGGTGGTCGTTGGCGCTTGGGTGGAGGTGGAAGTGGGAATGTGTGACTTGGCTGTGGTGCTGCCTTGGTGAGACGTTGGAGTGACCGAGGAGGTGGACAGAGGTGGAGTGTGAGTGGGGAGTGTGGTCTGGGGGTGTGTAGGTGTCGGATAGGCGCTGGTGGTCTTGAAGGAGGTCCCAGTGGGAGGCCCCGTGGAGTGTGGAGTGGAGGAGATGGGGGCGGTGGGTCGGGAGTGTGTGGTGCTGGTCGTGTGTGGACCGGTGTTGGTGGCCGAGGTGGTGTGGACCACAGGGGTTCCAGTTCCGAGGCTGGTGAGCCTGGACGTGATGCTGGTGGCAGAAGATGAGCTGGGTTGTTGGTAGGATGTGGAGAAGGGCTTTGAGTACTGGGAGCTAGAGGTTTTGGCTGTGCTGAGGGAGGTGTGGGCTTGCGTGGTCCCTGTGAGTGGTGTGGCCGTGTGGGTGGGCCGTGTGGCCTTCAGAGATGTAGTGCGAAGCCTGGTGGTCCTGGACGCTGGTGCAGAGGTGGAAGTGGGAATGTGTGACTTGGCTGTGGTGCTGCCTTGGTGAGACGTTGTAGTGACCGAGGAGGTGGACAGAGGTGGACTGTGAGTCGGGAGTGTGGTCTGGGGGTGTGTAGGCGTCGGATAGGCGCTGGTGGTCTTGAGGGAGGTCCCAGTGGGAGGCCCCGTGGAGTGTGGAGTGGAGGAAATGGGGGCGGTGGGTTGGGAGTGTGTGGTGCTGGTGGTGTGTGGACTAGTGTTGGTGGCTGAGGTGGTGTGGACCACGGCGGTCCCAGTTCCAAGGCTGGTGAGTCTAGGCGTGATAGTGGTGATTCTGGGGGTGGTGGTGTTGAGTCTGGGGGTGATGGTGATCCTGGGCGTGATGGTGGTGGCAGAAGATGAGCTGGGTTGTTGGTGGGATGTGGAGAAGGGTTTTGAGTGCTCGGAGCTAGAGGTTTTGGCTGTGCTGAGGGAGGTCTCGGATTGTGTGGTCCCTGTGAATGGTGTGGCCGTGTGGGTGGTCCCCGTGGCCTTCAGAGATGTTGTGGGAAGCGTGGTGGTCGTTGGCGCTTGGGTGGAGGTGGAAGTGGGAATGTGTGACTTGGCTGTGGTCCTGCTTTGGTGAGACGTTGTAGTGACCGAGGAGGTGGACAGAGGTGGAGTGTGAGTGGGGAGTGTGGTCTGGGGGTGTGTAGGCGTCGGATAGGCGCTGGTGGTCTTGAGGGAGGTCCCAGTGGGAGGCCCCGTGGAGTGTGGAGTGGAGGAATTGGGGGCGGTGGGTTGGGAGTGTGTGGTGCTGGTCGTGTGTGGACCGGTGTTGGTGGCCGAGGTGGTGTGGACCACATGGGTTCCAGTTCGGAGGCTGGTGAGCCTGGACGTGATGGTGGTGGCAGAAGATGAGCTGGGTTGTTGGTGGGATGTGGAGAAGGGTTTTGAGTGCTGGGAGCTAGAGGTTTTGGCTGTGCTGAGGGAGGTGTGGGCTTGCGTGGTCCCTGTGAGTGGTGTGGCCGTGTGGGTGGGCTGTGTGCCCTTCAGAGATGTTGTGGGAATCCTGGTGGTCGTGGACGCTGGTGCAGAGGTGGAAGTGGGAATGTGTGACTTGGCTGTGGTCCTGCCTTGGTGAGACGTTGTAGTGACCGAGGAGGTGGACAGAGGTGGACTGTGAGTGGGGAGTGTGGTCTGGGGGTGTGTAGGCGTCGGATAGGCGCTGGTGGTCTTGAGGGAGGTCCCAGTGGGAGGCCCCGTGGATCGGGGAGTGGAGGAAATGGGGGCAGTGGGTTGGGAGTGTGTGGTGCTGGTGGTGTGTGGACTAGTGTTGGTGGCTGAGGTGGTGTGGACCACGGCGGTCCCAGTTCCAAGGCTGGTGAGTCTGGGCGTGATAGTGGTGATTCTGGGGGTGGTGGTGTTGAGTCTGGGGGTGATGGTGGTGGCAGAAGATGAGCTGGGTTGTTGGTGGGATGTGGAGAAGGGTTTTGAGTGCTGGGAGCTAGAGGTTTTGGCTGTGCTGAGGGAGGTCTCGGATTGCGTGGTCCCTGTGAATGGTGTGGCCGTGTGGGTGGTCCCCGTGGCCTTCAGTGATGTGGGAAGCGTGGTGGTCGTTGGCGCTTGGGTGGAGGTGGAAGTGGGATTGTGTGACTTGGCTGTGGTGCTGCCTTGGTGAGACGTTGGAGTGACCGAGGAGGTGGACAGATGTGGACTGTGAGTGGGGAGTGTGGTCTGGGGGTGTGTAGGCGTCGGATAGGCGCTGGTGGTCTTGAGGGAGGTCCCAGTGGGAGGCCCCGTGGAGTGTGGAGTGGAGAAAATGGGGGCGGTGGGTTGGGAGTGTGTGGTGCTGGTCGTGTGTGGACTAGTGTTGGTGGCTGAGGTGGTGTGGACCTCGGCGGTCCCAGTTCCGAGGCTGGTGAGTCTGGTCGTGATAGTGGTGAGTCGCGGGGTGATGGTGGTGAGTCTGGGCGTGATGGTGGTTCCTGAAGATGAGCTGCTTTGGTGTTGGGATGTGGAGACGGGTTTTGAATGCTGGGAGCTAGAGGTTTTGGCTGTGCTGAGGGAGGTGTGGGCTTGCGTGGTCCCTGTGAATGGTGTGGCCGTGTGGGTGGTCCCCGTGGCCTTCAGAGATGTTGTGGGAAGCCTGGTGGTCGTGGACGCTGGTGCAGAGGTGGAAGTGGGAATGTGTGACTTGGCTGTGGTGCTGCCTTGGTGAGACGTTGTAGTGACCGAGGAGGTGGACAGAGGTGGACTGTGAGTCGGGAGTGTGGTCTGGGGGTGTGTAGGCGTCGGATAGGCGCTGGTGGTCTTGAGGGAGGTCCCAGTGGGAGGCCCCGTGGAGTGTGGAGTGGAGAAAATGGGGGCGGTGGGTTGGGAGTGTGTGGTGCTGGTCGTGTTTGGACTAGTGTTGGTGGCTGAGGTGGTGTGGACCTCGGCGGTCCCAGTTCCGAGGCTGGTGAGTCTGGGCGTGATAGTGGTGAGTCGGGGGGTGATGGTGGTGAGTCTGGGGGTGATGGTGGTTAGTCGGGGCGTGATGGTGGTGCCTGAAGATGAGCTGCTTTGGTGTTGGGATGTGGAGACGGGTTTTGAATGCTGGGAGCTAGAGGTTTTGGCTGTGCTGAGGGAGGTCTGGGCTTGCGTGGTCCCTGTGAATGGTGTGGCCGTGTGGGTGGTCCCCGTGGCCTTCAGAGATGTTGTGGGAAGCCTGGTGGTCGTGGACGCCGGTGCCGAGGTGGAAGTGGGTATCTGTGAGTTGGCTGTGGTGCTGCCTTGGTGAGACGTTGGAGTGACCGAGGAGGTGGACAGAGGTGGAGTCTTAGTGGAGAGGGTCGTCTGGGGGTGTGTAGGTGTCGGATAGACGCTGGTGGTCTTGAGGGAGGTCCCAGTGGGAGGCCCCGTGGAGTGTGGAGTGGAGGAGATTGGGGCGGTGGGTCGGGAGTGTGTGGTGCTGGTCGTGTGTGGACCGGTGTTGGTGGCCGAGGTGGTGTGGACCACAGGGGTTCCAGTTCCGAGGCTGGTGAGCCTGGACGTGATGGTGGTGGCAGAAGATGAGCTGGGTTGTTGGTGGGATGTGGAGAAGGGCTTTGAGTACTGGGAGCTAGAGGTTTTGGCTGTGCTGAGGGAGGTGTGGGCTTGCGTGGTCCCTGTGAGTGGTGTGGCCGTGTGGGTGGGCCGTGTGGCCTTCAGAGATGTAGTGCGAAGCCTGGTGGTCCTGGACGCTGGTGCAGAGGTGGAAGTGGGAATGTGTGACTTGGCTGTGGTGCTGCCTTGGTGAGACGTTGTAGTGACCGAGGAGGTGGACAGAGGTGGACTGTGAGTGGGGAGTGTGGTCTGGGGGTGTGTAGGCGTCGGATAGGCGCTGGTGGTCTTGAGGGAGGTCCCAGTGGGAGGCCCCGTGGAGTGTGGAGTGGAGGAAATGGGGGCGGTGGGTTGGGAGTGTGTGGTGCTGGTGGTGTGTGGACTAGTGTTGGTGGCTGAGGTGGTGTGGACCACGGCGGTCCCAGTTCCAAGGCTGCTGAGTCTGGGCGTGATAGTGGTGAGTCTGGGGGTGATGGTGGTGACCCTGGGCGTGATGGTGGTGGCAGAAGATGAGCTGGGTTGTTGGTGGGAAGTGGAGAAGGGTTTTGAGTGCTCGGAGCTAGAGGTTTTGGCTGTGCTGAGGGAGGTCTCGGATTGTGTGGTCCCTGTGAATGGTGTGGCCGTGTGGGTGGTCCCCGTGGCCTTCAGAGATGTTGTGGGAAGCGTGGTGGTCGTTGGCACTTGGGTGGAGGTGGAAGTGGGAATGTGTGACTTGGCTGTGGTGCTGCTTTGGTGAGACGTTGGAGTGACCGAGGAGGTGGACAGAGGTGGAGTGTGAGTGGAGAGTGTGGTCTGGGGATGTGTAGGCGTCGGATAGGCGCTGGTGGTCTTGAGGGAGGTCCCAGTGGGAGGCCCCGTGGAGTGTGGAGTGGAGGAATTGGGGGCGGTGGGTTGGGAGTGTGTGGTGCTGGTCGTGTGTGGACCGGTGTTGGTGGCCGAGGTGGTGTGGACCACATGGGTTCCAGTTCGGAGGCTGGTGAGCCTGGACGTGATGGTGGTGGCAGAAGATGAGCTGGGTTGTTGGTGGGATGTGGAGAAGGGCTTTGAGTACTGGGAGCTAGAGGTTTTGGCTGTGCTGAGGGAGGTGTGGGCTTGCGTGGTCCCTGTGAGTGGTGTGGCCGTGTGGGTGGGCCGTGTGGCCTTCAGAGATGTTGTGGGAATCCTGGTGGTCGTGGACGCTGGTGCAGAGGTGGAAGTGGGAATGTGTGACTTGGCTGTGGTGCTGCCTTGGTGAGACGTTGTAGTGACCGAGGAGGTGGACAGAGGTGGACTGTGAGTGGGGAGTGTGGTCTGGGGGTGTGTAGGCGTCGGATAGGCGCTGGTGGTCTTGAGGGAGGTCCCAGTGGGAGGCCCCGTGGAGCGTGGAGTGGAGGAAATGGGGGCAGTGGGTTGGGAGTGTGTGGTGCTGGTCGTGTTTGGACTAGTGTTGGTGGCTGAGGTGGTGTGGACCACGGTGGTCCCAGTTCCGAGGCTGGTGAGTCTGGGCGTGATAGTGGTGAGTCTGGGGGTGATGGTGGTGAGTCTGGGGGTGATGGTGGTGAGTCTGGGCGTGATGGTGGTGCCTGAAGATGAGCTGCTTTGGTGTTGGGATGTGGAGAAGGGTTTTGAGTGCTGGGAGCTAGAGGTTTTGGCTGTGCTCAACGAGGTCTGGGCTTGTGTGGTTTCTGTCAATGGTGTGGCCGTGTGGGTGGTACTCGTGGCCTTTAGAGATGTTGTGGGAAGCGTGGTGGTCGTTGCCGCTTGGGTGGTGGAGGAAGTGGGTATCTGTGAGTGGGCTGTGGTACTGCCTTGGTGTGACGTTGGAGTGACTGAGGAGGTGAGCAGAGGTGGAGTGTGAGTGGGGAGTGTGGTCTGGGGGTGTGTAGGTGTCAGATAGGCGCTGGTCGTCTTCAAGGAGGTCCCAGTGGGAGGCCCCGTGGAGTGTGGAGTGGAGGAGATGGGGGCGGTGGGTCGGGAGTGTGTGGTGCTGGTCGTGTGTGGACCGGTGTTGGTGGCCGAGGTGGTGTGGACCACAGGGGTTCCAGTTCCGAGGCTGGTGAGCCTGGGCGTGACAGTAGTGGCAGAAGATGAGCTGGGTTGTTGGTGGGATGTGGAGAAGGGTTTTGAATGCTGGGAGCTAGAGGTTTTGGCTGTGCTGAGGGAGGTCTGGGCTTGTGTGGTCCCTGTGAATGGTGTGGCCGTGTGGGTGGTCCCCGTGGCCTTCAGTGATGTGGGAAGCGTGGTGGTCGTTGGCGCTTGGGTGGAGGTGGAAGTGGGAATGTGTGACTTGGCTGTGGTCCTGCCTTGGTGAGACGTTGTAGTGACCGAGGAGGTGGACAGAGGTGGACTGTGAGTGGGGAGTGTGGTCTGGGGGTGTGTAGGCGTCGGATAGGCGCTGGTGGTCTTGAGGGAGGTCCCAGTGGGAGGCCCCGTGGATCGGGGAGTGGAGGAAATGGGGGCAGTGGGTTGGGAGTGTGTGGTGCTGGTGGTGTGTGGACTAGTGTTGGTGGCTGAGGTGGTGTGGACCACGGCGGTCCCAGTTCCAAGGCTGGTGAGTCTGGGCGTGATAGTGGTGATTCTGGGGGTGGTGGTGTTGAGTCTGGGGGTGATGGTGGTGGCAGAAGATGAGCTGGGTTGTTGGTGGGATGTGGAGAAGGGTTTTGAGTGCTGGGAGCTAGAGGTTTTGGCTGTGCTGAGGGAGGTCTCGGATTGCGTGGTCCCTGTGAATGGTGTGGCCGTGTGGGTGGTCCCCGTGGCCTTCAGTGATGTGGGAAGCGTGGTGGTCGTTGGCGCTTGGGTGGAGGTGGAA
Organism: Eulemur rufifrons; assembly: GCF_041146395.1. Classification (NCBI taxonomy): domain Eukaryota; kingdom Metazoa; phylum Chordata; class Mammalia; order Primates; family Lemuridae; genus Eulemur; species Eulemur rufifrons. Next base: position 103,973,807 of record NC_090988.1, read on the forward strand.
GTGGGATTGTGTGACTTGGCTGTGGTGCTGCCTTGGTGAGACGTTGGAGTGACCGAGGAGGTGGACAGATGTGGACTGTGAGTGGGGAGTGTGGTCTGGGGGTGTGTAGGCGTCGGATAGGCGCTGGTGGTCTTGAGGGAGGTCCCAGTGGGAGGCCCCGTGGAGTGTGGAGTGGAGAAAATGGGGGCGGTGGGTTGGGAGTGTGTGGTGCTGGTCGTGTGTGGACTAGTGTTGGTGGCTGAGGTGGTGTGGACCTCGGCGGTCCCAGTTCCGAGGCTGGTGAGTCTGGTCGTGATAGTGGTGAGTCGCGGGGTGATGGTGGTGAGTCTGGGCGTGATGGTGGTTCCTGAAGATGAGCTGCTTTGGTGTTGGGATGTGGAGACGGGTTTTGAATGCTGGGAGCTAGAGGTTTTGGCTGTGCTGAGGGAGGTGTGGGCTTGCGTGGTCCCTGTGAATGGTGTGGCCGTGTGGGTGGTCCCCGTGGCCTTCAGAGATGTTGTGGGAAGCCTGGTGGTCGTGGACGCTGGTGCAGAGGTGGAAGTGGGAATGTGTGACTTGGCTGTGGTGCTGCCTTGGTGAGACGTTGTAGTGACCGAGGAGGTGGACAGAGGTGGACTGTGAGTCGGGAGTGTGGTCTGGGGGTGTGTAGGCGTCGGATAGGCGCTGGTGGTCTTGAGGGTGGTCCCAGTGGGAGGCCCCGTGGAGTGTGGAGTGGAGAAAATGGGGGCGGTGGGTTGGGAGTGTGTGGTGCTGGTCGTGTTTGGACTAGTGTTGGTGGCTGAGGTGGTGTGGACCTCGGCGGTCCCAGTTCCGAGGCTGGTGAGTCTGGGCGTGATAGTGGTGAGTCGGGGGGTGATGGTGGTGAGTCTGGGGGTGATGGTGGTTAGTCGGGGCGTGATGGTGGTGCCTGAAGATGAGCTGCTTTGGTGTTGGGATGTGGAGACGGGTTTTGAATGCTGGGAGCTAGAGGTTTTGGCTGTGCTGAGGGAGGTCTGGGCTTGCGTGGTCCCTGTGAATGGTGTGGCCGTGTGGGTGGTCCCCGTGGCCTTCAGAGATGTTGTGGGAAGCCTGGTGGTCGTGGACGCCGGTGCCGAGGTGGAAGTGGGTATCTGTGAGTTGGCTGTGGTGCTGCCTTGGTGAGACGTTGGAGTGACCGAGGAGGTGGACAGAGGTGGAGTCTTAGTGGAGAGGGTCGTCTGGGGGTGTGTAGGTGTCGGATAGACGCTGGTGGTCTTGAGGGAGGTCCCAGTGGGAGGCCCCGTGGAGTGTGGAGTGGAGGAGATTGGGGCGGTGGGTCGGGAGTGTGTGGTGCTGGTCGTGTGTGGACTAGTGTTGGTGGCTGAGGTGGTGTGGACCACGGCGGTCCCAGTTCCGAGGCTCGTGAGTCTCGTCGTGATAGTGGTGATACTGGGGGTGGTGGTGTTTTGTCTGGGGGTGATGGTGGTGGCAGAAGATGAGCTGGGTTGTTGGTGGGATGTGGAGAAGGGTTTTGAATGCTGGGAGCTAGAGGTTTTGGCTGTGCTGAGGGAGATCTGGGCTTGCGTGGTCCCTGTTAATGGTGTGGCCGTGTGGGTGGTCCCTGTGGTCTTCAGAGATGTTGTGGGAAGCGTGGTGGTCGTTGGCGCTTGGGTGGAGGTGGAAGTGGGTATCTGTGAGTTGGCTGTGGTGCTGCCTTGGTGAGACGTTGGAGTGACCGAGGAGGTGGACAGAGGTGGAGTGTGAGTGGGGAGTGTGGTCTGGGGGTGTGTAGGCGTCGGATAGGCGCTGGTGGTCTTGAGGGAGGTCCCAGTGGGAGGCCCCGTGGAGCGGGGAGTGGAGGAAATGGGGGCGGTGGGTCGGGACTGTGTGGTGCTGGTGGTGTGTGGACTAGTGTTGGTGGCTGAGGTGGTGTGGACCACGGCGGTCCCAGTTCCAAGGCTTGTGAGTCTGGGCGTGATAGTTGTGAGTCGCGGGGTGATGGTGGTGAGTCTGGGGGTGATGGTGGTGAGTCTTGGGGTGATGGTGGTGAGTCTGGGGGTGATGGTGGTGAGTCTGGGCGTGATGGTGGTGGCAGAAGATGAGCTGCTTTGGTGTTGGGATGTGGGGAAAGGTTTTGAATGCTGGGAGCTAGAGGTTTTGGCTGTGCTGAGGGAGGTCTGGGCTTGCGTGGTCCCTGTGAATGGTGTGGCCGTGTGGGTGGTCCCCGTGGCCTTCAGAGATGTTGTGGGAAGCGTGGTGGTCGTTCGCGCTTGGGTGGAGGTTGAAGTGGGTATCCGTGAGTTGGCTGTGGTGCTGCCTTGGAGAGACGTTGTAGTGACCGAGGAGGTGGACAGAGGTGGAGTGTGAGTGGAGAGGGTGGTCTGGGAGTGTGTAGGTGTCGGATAGACGCTGGTGGTCTTGAAGGAGGTCCCAGTGGGAGGCCCCGTGGAGTGTGGAGTGGAGGAGACTGTGGAGGTGGTTCGGGAGTGTGGGTGAGTGGGATTGTGTGGACCGGTGTTGCTGGCTGAGGTGGTGTGGACCCCGGTGGTCCCAGTTCCGAGGCTGGTGAGTCTGGGCGTGATAGTGGTGATTCTGGGGGTGGTGGTGTTGAGTCTGGGGGTGATGGTGGTGATCCTGGGCGTGATGGTGGTGGCAGAAGATGAGCTGGGTTGTTGGTGGGATGTGGAGAAGGGTTTTGAGTGCTGGGAGCTAGAGGTTTTGGCTGTGCTGAGGGAGGTCTGGGCTTGTGTGGTCCCTGTGAATGGTGTGGCCGTGTGGGTGGTCCCCGTGGCCTTCCGAGATGTTGTGGGAAGCGTGGTGGTCGTGGACGCTGGTGCAGAGGTGGAAGTGGGAATGTGTGACTTGGCTGTGGTGCTGCCTTGGTGAGACGTTGGAGTGACCGAGGAGGTGGACAGAGGTGGAGTGTGAGTGGGGAGTGTGGTCTGGGGGTGTGTAGGCGTCGGATAGGCACTGGTGGTCTTGAGGGAGGTCCCAGTGGGAGGCCCAGTGGAGCGTGGAGTGGAGGAAATGGGGGCGGTGGGTTGGGAGTGTGTGGTGCTGGTCGTGTGTGGACCAGTGTTGGTGGCTGAGGTGATGTGGACCACGGCGGTCCCAGTTCCGAGGCTGGTGAGTCTGGGCGTGATAGTGGTGAGTCTGGGGGTGGTGGTGGTGAGTCTGGGCGTGATGGTGGTGAGTGTGGGCGTGATGGTGGTGCCTGAAGATGAGCTGCTTTGGTGTTGGGATGTGGAGAAGGGTTTTGAGTGCTGGGAGCTAGAGGTTTTGGCTGTGCTCAACGAGGTCTGGGCTTGTGTGGTTTCTGTCAATGGTGTGGCCATGTGGGTGGTACCCGTGGCCTTTAGCGATGTTGTGGGAAGGGTGGTGGTCGTTGCCACTTGGGTGGTGGAGGAAGTGGGTATCTGTGAGTTGGCTGTGGTGCTGCCTTGGTGTGACGTTGGAGTGACTGAGGAGGTGAGCAGAGGTGGAGTGTGAGTGGGGAGTGTGGTCTGGGGATGTGTAGTCGTCGGATAGGCGCTGGTCGTCTTCAAGGAGGTCCCAGTGGGAGGCCCCGACGGGCGTGGAGTGGAGGAAATCGGGGCGGTGGGTCGGGAGTGTGTGGTGCTGATCGTGTGTGGACCGGTGTTGGTGGCCGAGGTGGTGTGGACCGCGGCGGTCCCAGTTCCGAGGCTCGTGAGTCTGGGCGTGATAGTGGTGATACTGGGGGTGGTGGTGTTGAGTCTGGGGGTGATGGTGGTGGCAGAAGATGAGCTGGGTTGTTGGTGGGATGTGGAGAAGGGTTTTGAGTGCTGGGAGCTAGAGGTTTTGGCTGTGCTCAAGGAGGTCTGGGCTTGCGTGTTCCCTGTGAATGGTGTGGCCGTGTGGGTGGTCCCCGTGGCCTTCAGAGATGTTGTGGGAATCCTGGTGGTCGTGGACGCTGGTGCAGAGGTGGAAGTGGGAATGTGTGACTTGGCTGTGGTGCTGACTTGCTGAGATGTTGGAGTGACCGAGGAGGTGGACAGAGGTGGAGTGTGAGTGGGGAGTGTGGTCTGGGGGTGTGTAGGCGTCGGATAGGCGCTGGTGGTCTTGAGGGAGGTCCCAGTGGGAGGCCCCGTGGAGCGGGGAGTGGAGGAAATGGGGGCGGTGGGTTGGGAGTGTGTGGTGCTGGTCGTGTGTGGACTAGTGTTGGTGGCTGAGGTGGTGTGGACCACGGCGGTCCCAGTTCCGAGGCTGGTGAGTCTGGGTGTGATAGTGGTGAGTCGGGGGGTGATGGTGGTGAGTCTGGGGGTGATGGTGGTGAGTCTGGGGGTGATGGTGGTGAGTCTGGGCGTGATGGTGGTGGCAGAAGATGAGCTGCTTTGGTGTTGGGATGTGGGGAAAGGTTTTGAATGCTGGGAGCTAGAGGTTTTGGCTGTGCTGAGGGAGGTCTGGGCTTGCGTGGTCCCTGTGAATGGTGTGGCCGTGTGGGTGGTCCCCGTTGCCTTCAGAGATGTTGTGGGAAGCCTGGTGGTCGTTGGCGCTTGGATGGAGGTGGAAGTGGGTATCTGTGAGTTGGCTGTGGTGCTGCCTTGGAGAGACGTTGTAGTGACCGAGGAGGTGGACAGAGGTGGAGTGTGAGTTGAGAGGGTGGTCTGGGGGTGTGTAGGTGTCGGATAGACGCTGGTGGTCTTGAAGGAGGTCCCAGTGGGAGGCCCCGTGGAGTGTGGAGTGGAGGAGACTGTGGAGGTGGGTCGGGAGTGTGGGTGAGTGGGATTGTGTGGACCGGTGTTGCTGGCTGAGGTGGTGTGGACCCCGGTGGTCCCAGTTCCGAGGCTGGTGAGTCTGGGCATGATAGTGGTGATTCTGGGGGTGGTGGTGTTGAGTCTGGGGGTGATGGTGATCCTGGGCGTGATGGTGGTGGCAGAAGATGAGCTGGGTTGTTGGTGGGATGTGGAGAAGGGTTTTGAGTGCTGGGAGCTAGAGGTTTTGGCTGTGCTGAGGGAGGTCTCGGATTGTGTGGTCCCTGTGAATGGTGTGGCCGTGTGGGTGGTCCCCGTGGCCTTCAGAGATGTTGTGGGAAGCGTGGTGGTCGTTGGCGCTTGGGTGGAGGTGGAAGTGGGAATGTGTGACTTGGCTGTGGTGCTGCCTTGGTGAGACGTTGGAGTGACCGAGGAGGTGGACAGAGGTGGAGTGTGAGTGGGGAGTGTGGTCTGGGGGTGTGTAGGTGTCGGATAGACGCTGGTGGTCTTGAAGGAGGTCCCAGTGGGAGGCCCCGTGGAGTGTGGAGTGGAGGAGATTGGGGCGGTGGGTGGGGAGTGTGTGGTGCTGGTCGTTTGTGGGCCGGTGTTGGTGGCCGAGGTGGTGTGGACCATAGGGGTTCCAGTTCTGAGGCTGGTGAGCCTGGGCGTGACGGTGGTGGCAGAAGATGAGCTGGGTTGTTGGTGGGATGTGGAGAAGGGCTTTGAGTACTGGGAGCTAGAGGTTTTGGCTGTGCTGAGGGAGGTCTGGGCTTGTGTGGTCCCTGTGAATGGTGTGGCCGTGTGGGTGGTCCCCGTTGCCTTCAGAGATGTTGTGGGAAACCTGGTGGTCGTTGGTGCTTGGGTGGAGGTGGAAGTGGGAATGTGTGACTTGGCTGTGGTGCTGACTTGCTGAGACGTTGGAGTGACCGAGGAGGTGGACAGAGGTGGAGTGTGAGTGGAGAGTGTGGTCTGGGGATGTGTAGGTGTCGGATAGGCGCTGGTGGTCTTGAGGGAGGTCCCAGTGGGCGGCCCGGTGGAGGGAGGAGTGGAGGAGAGTGCAGCGGTGGCGGGGGCGTGTGTCGTGGATTTCCAGGTTGGTGTCCACGGTGTGGTCGTCGGTGTTGTCCGGGTCGTTTCTAGGCCGTTGTGTGGTGTGCTCGGGCGGGCGATGCCGGCTGGGGTTGGTGGTGTCCATGTGTTTTGTGTTGTCCGTGTGGCGGTTGTGCTTCCTGATGCCTCGTGGGTGGAGTCTGTGTGGGGTGGATAACTGTCATTCTCACGTTCCCCTCCCTGTCCCCAGCTGTTCTCCGATCACGTTTATGTCTTAGGTTGCCCTGAGCCCTTACTAATTGTCCTTTTCTCCATTGGGAGCTACGGCGGCCTTTCCAGATTCCTGCTGCCTGTCCTCAGTCTCCCTGGACCTCCTGCCCGTTCAGCCCCGACTTCCCTCTGTGCCCCTGCGGCTGGTGCCTGTGCTTGGCCACCCTTCCCTCCGGGCCATGCAGCGCTGCCCTGCCTCGTGCTCCCCTGCACAGCGTGCACGTGTGCGCGTGTGTGTGTGTGTGTGTGTGTGTGGTTGTATGTGTGTATGTGCGTGCTTGTGTGTGTGCGTGTGTGCGTGTGCGCCAGCTCTCTCCTCCCCTCGTGCTCCTGCCACCGCTGCATGGTGTGTACGTTACAGGGTCTACGCTCGGGCTCCTGCTCTGGGCAAAGCTGTCGGTCACCTGTGACCCTGACTCACGTGGACTCGGGCTGGTTTCCGAGATTGCTGAAGTTTCCGGTGCCACTGTCGTCTGGGCTGTGGGCTGATCTGTGGACTTCATAGCTGGGCTTGGGGAGGATGCTGTGGGCTGGGTCGTGGCCCGAGTCACTGTGGGTCTTGTGGCTGTGGTGGCTGGCGCTGGTGTGATGTGTGTGGTGACAGCCGTGGTGGTTCTAGGAGACTCTGCAGAGGAGAACCCCCCAAAGTGCTTTGTGGCCCTGTCTGCACTTTCCCAGCCTGTGTCTGGGGTTCCTGCGCTGCAGTTCTGGGGACCCCTTTCTGGCTGTCCAGGACTCACCATCCTTGGGGGACAACTGCTTCTTGCCTCTCCCATGGCCTCCCAGTCTGCCTGGCTGTGATGGCTTCTTTCCTGGGCCAGTGGGCACATGCTCACGTGGGCTGCCAGCCACCCTCTGTCCACCCTTGTTCTGCTGGGTTCCCTCTCGGGCCCCTGGCAGCAGGGGCGGCGCTGCCGGAGAGGGGAGACCCCGCCGGCCCCGCGTGTCTTCCATGCCAGTTTCAGACGGCGAGGAGTGGCCACACCGGTGGCCAGGTGTCTTTAAATAACCTTTTCTGCCAAGTCCCCAGCTTGGCTCCGGGCACGAGTTCGGGTTCTCAGCAGAGGCCGCCCCCTCCCCACCCGGCCCCTGCATGGGGGCTGGGCCGCAGGTGCGTTACCTTCTGGGGAGGCCGAGGAGGTGCTGGGCGTGGCGGGAGGGGCCGAGGGCCCGGTCGTGAGAGTGGCTGGAATGTAGGGTGTCTGGGTGGGGCTGGGCAAGGGCCCGGGTGTGCTGAGGAGCCCACTGGTGCCTCGGGTTCCCGTCGTGGGCTGGACTTCCGTGGGTGACTCCCCTGTGTGGGGCAGATGTGCCGTGAGGAGGGCGGTGGCACCCAGCACACTCTCTGGGAGGGTCCCCCTGTCCTGCGCTCCAGGCCCTGAAGCCCGGCAGCCTCCTGGGCTGGGTGGGCGGGGGCTGCGCACGAGGGGTCGGCTGGCCTGTGGCCCTAGAGGGCAGCTTGGGCTCCGGGTAGGGCCTCTGCGTGGCGTCCTCTCTGCTTGAGACCTGGCTTTGTGCTCAGTGGCGGGTCCAGGAAGGCCCGCGGGCCCTGGTGGGCCAGGCGGGGCATCGGCCGGGGCCAAGCTATGCGTGTCCTTGCCTCTGACTTCTGGGTCACACGCAGGGACAGCACAGGGCTCCTGACCCCTCCCCCCCACCGCCCAGCAGACGCTGAGGCTGGGCTGCTCCGGGCTGTCCCGTGGAGCAGGGACGAGCGCGGAAAAGGGGCCCGCGTCACCGTAGCACCCAGTGTGCGTTAATCACCTGTGGTGGGCGGCTGCGGCGTGGCGGGTGTTGCTGCAAAAGGAGGGTGGTCGGTCAGCCGCCCGCCCACCACGCAGCCCCCCGCCCTGGGGCCCGGGCCGGAGAGGCTCCCGCGGGCAGGGTTGGGGCTGCAGCCTGCAGCAGAGGGGTGCCCGGCCCTGCCCCTCTAGGAAGGTCCCCACGGTGCGCCCGGGCCGCCCGGCAGGCCGGGGAGTGGGGGGGTAGGGCTGGGGCAGGGCGGTTGAGGCGGCTTGGGGAGGCCCCCAGGGGCTTCAGGGCTGTTTTCTCTGTCTCTGCCGTTGCGGGCTCGGGAGCCCCGGCACCCCAGCGGGGGACCCCGGGCGGTGGGGGTGCCGGGCTATCCAGAGGCTCGCACAGGGGCGCGGAGCACCCATGTGTCGGGGGCAGACGAGCTTCCTGCCTGCGTGAGGGCAGCCCAGGCTGCCTTGGGGTCCTGGCGGTGCCAGCTGGCCGGACTTACGGCAGGGCACACACGCCCCGTCCTCGTGGTCGAAGTACTCGTCCTGGGAGCAGTTGTAGCAGCCTGGGGGGGGGAACAGCCAGGCTCAGAGCGCTGGAGCCCCCAGGCCCAGTGTCACCCATGGCACCTTGTGCCAGGCTGCTTGGCCACAGCAGCCATCACGGCCCCCCTTCCCAGCCAAGCCCCCCTCCAGCCTTGGCCCCATCCTTGTCTGTCCGCTCCTCTCCCTGGGCCTGACGCGGGACCCTCTTCTGCGTCCCCTGCAGGCTGGCTCAGACACATCCTGACCCCAGGCACATGCGTCACCCTCTGCAAACGCTGCTGGCTGCGATGCCGGCCCTCCTGGCCTCTCCCCTGGCCTCTCTCCAGGCCACTGCATGGCCACCTCACCGCCTCCCTGCGCCCGTCCTGCCCCCTCCCCACTGCCACCCCGCCTGGTAAACCAGGGCACCTGCCTCAGGGCGGGGCCCCACCGTGGGCCTCACGAGGGTCCCGCCGCCCAACTGTCCCTTCCATTCCTTCACCCCCCGCCTCCCCACACCCCACGCGTCTGCAGCCGTGGGCCCACTGTTCCTGCCTGGACACCTTTCGCCTCCTGCCTCCCCCGACAAGCCCTTGCCCCCCACGAGCCCTGCCCCGCCTGCCCTGCGTGTGCAAAAGCCCCTCGCTGCCCGCACGCCTGCCGCCTCGCTTTCCTACAGGTGTGCACATCGCCTGGCGCTGCTTCCTGCTCCCCCGTTTTCTTCTCAAGCCTCTGTCCCTGTTTGTTTTGTGTGAGCCCATGTCCCCGGCCCGGCACCAGGCCCGGAGCACAGAGGTGCTCAGGACACGTCTGCTGAGTGCATGAATGCGTGTGTATGAGTGCTGGACGAACGTGTGTGTGCGTGTGTGAATACGTGTGCATGAGTGTCGGATGAATGCACGTGTGTGCGCATGAATGTGTGTGCATGCATGTCAGATTGTGCATGCGTGTGCATGGATGTGTGTGCATGAATGTGTGTGCATGAATGCGTGTGCATGCATGTCAGATGATTGTGCATGCGTGTGCATGAGTGTCAGATGAATGCACATGTGTGTGCATGAATGCGTGTGTATGCATGTCAGATGGTTGTGCATGTGCGTGCATGAATACGTGGGCATGAGTGTCAGATGAATGCACATGTGTGCATGAATGTGTGTGCATGAATGCGTGTGCATGAGTGTCGGATGAATGCACATGTGTGCATGAATGTGTGTGCATGAATGCGTGTGCATGAGTGTCGGATGAATGCACATGTGTGCATGAATGTGTGTGCATGAATGCGTGTGCATGAGTGTCAGATGATTGTGCATGTGCGTGCATGAATGTGTGTGCATGAGTGTCAGATGAATGCACATGTGTGCATGAATGTGCGTGCATGAATGCGTGTGCATGCATGTCAGATGATTGTGCATGTGTGTACATGAATGCGTGTGCATGAGTGTCGGATGAATGCACATGTGTGCATGAATGTGCGTGCATGAATGCGTGTGCATGAGTGTCAGATGATTGTGCATGTGTGTACATGAATACGTGGGCATGAGTGTCAGATGAATGCACATGTGTGCATGAATGTGTGTGCATGAATGCGTGTGCATGCATGTCAGATGATTGTGCATGCGTGTGCATGGATGTGTGTGCATGAATGTGTGTGCATGAATGCGTGTGCATGCGTGTCAGATGATTGTGCATGTGTGTACATGAATGCGTGTGCATGAGTGTCGGATGAATGTGCCAGTGAATGAATGCGTGTGGATGGTTGTTGGGTGAATGAATGTGTGCGTGATGATGCGTGTGTGAGTGTGGAATGCACGGATGTGCGAGTGCGTGCGTGTGGATGGTTGTTGAACGAACGTGTGTGATGAATGAGGCCCCCTCGTGCTCCCGCGCCTGGTACCTTCGACGTTGGTGACCGTGAGGCCGTCTGGCCGGCCGGGGCAGAGGCAGGGCTGGTAGTGCCACGTGCAGTTGGCTTTCTGCGTGTACTGGTACTTGCCGCTGCCGCCCGCCTGCGTGTGCGTGTTGTAGTAGTCGCAGTAGATAGCTGGGAGGAAGGGCGGCTGTCGTGAGCGGGGCCCTGGCTGTGACCCAGGCCTCCGTGAGGCCACTGGGCCGTGCGCAGGGCGACCTGAACGTGCGCGCGGACGGCGTGCGTTCTCCTGGCGGGGCTCCCCAGGGGCCGAGTGCAGGGGCACGGTCGGCGCCCCCGGGGAGAGGGCCGGGGCGGGGGGGGGCAGTCACTCACGGCAGAACGTGGGGGTTCTCCAGTCCACGCAGACGCCCTTGTCCAGGCAGGCTTTGGCGTAGGCGGCCACGGCGTCGCACAGACACTCGCAGTCCCCGCCCGTGTCGCACCCGCACGCGTCGCGCACACAGGCCTCGTAGTACGGCATGTGGTACACCTGTGGGCGTGGGCGCCCGTCAGTGCTTGGCTGCCGTGTGGCGGCCGCGTGCCAGGCTCTGTGCCCTGGGGCCTGGACGCGTGGTGAGGCCGGGCCGGCCCTGTGTGTGTGCGCACGCGGAGTCCCTCCCCCGGCTGCCGCTGCGGCCTCACGGCCCCACGGGGGCAGGGCCTGCTAACCTCGCCGCAGCCCCGGCTGCTCGCTGGCCCCATGCACAGCCCTGTGCTCGCCACGCGGCCTCTGTGGGCGCAGGCCACGCAGCCCCTTTGCGCTGGCTGTTCCGCTCGGGGCACCCTCTCCCTCCTCCCAGTCCACTGAGCCCCGGGCCGGGGCCACACGCCGCGTGCGCTGGTGTCACATCCTGCAGTGTCTCCTCCCCAGCCACCTGCTCCGGAGCAGGGTCCCCGCCCGGCCATGTGGACTCCCCGGGGACCCGCAGCTGCTGCCGTCTGGAGCATCTCGTGGCGGGGCCGGGGCGGCGACCCACCCCTCAGTGTGCAGGGCGGCCGCGTCACACCGCGCTGGGGGACCCTGCCCTCCAGCAGCAGGTCTGACCTCTCCACCCCCTGGACCCGCGGACGTCGATGCAGGGGCCGAGGACGTGGGCCCACCTGGCTGTGGCAGGCGGCGAAGGTCTGGCTGCTGATGAGGCTGCACTTGCGCTCGGCCCAGGCGCGGCGGAAGGCGCTGAGGCTGCAGGGCTCCACCAGGAAGCTCGCGTCCCCGCACAAGGGACTCTCCTTCCACGAGTTCACGAACTCCAGCTCGCTGGAGGCCACATACTGGCTGCGCGTCTCAAAGTCATCCTTCATGTTCCCGTTGTAGTTGCCACACAAGCCACAGAGCGCGTCCTGTGAGCGGCGGTGGTGGCGTCAGGCAGGGAGCCGGTGGCTCTGGGCGTCTGTCCCCCCTCCCCGAGACCAGCCTGGGGCGGGTGCCAGCGGGTCCCCGGCGGGTACCTGGGAGGCACGGTGGACCTTGATGAAGACGGTCATGTGCTTGTTCCAGACGACCGTCAGATTGTACCTTCCCGGGACAGCCATGTCCAGCACGAGGTGCAGGGCGCCGGGCCGCACGCGGAGGTCCACGTGGGGGTCCTCCCCCGTGACCGTGCAGTTGCTGTCCGCCAGCACCACGGACAGGCCCTGTGGAGTGGGGCAGTCACGGGCTGCCTGCCTGTCACCCCCGTCCCCCGGGCCACAGGCTGAGCTCCCAGGGCGGGGCTGCCGGCCCACGCAGGACAGGTGCAGGCCACCTGCTGAGAGCCGGCTCTGGGTAGAGGGTTCCGGCATGTGCAGAAATGGGGTGAGGGCTTCGCAGGCCCCGCCTTCCCGGCCGGGAGACCTAGGGCGGGTGCGGCAGCCATGGTCCTGGGCCCTCAGCCAGCGAGTGGCCATGTCCCTGCCCCCTGCTCCATCGTGTGGCGGGGGGGGGGCCAGTGAGGGGGGTGTGGGTCCAGCATGTGGCAGGGGCCCCTCCACCCTCCCGCCCGAGGGGCTCTGCCCCACCGCTCACCCCCAGGAAGATCTTGATGGCCCGGGAGCAGGTGACCCCTGACCTCCCGCAGACGACGTTCTCTGTCAGGATCCTGAAGGTCGGCCGCGAGTCGTTGGCACCGCAGCCGTCCTGCAGGGAAGGGGCGCTGAGCACGAGCCCCGGGCCCCACCTCGGCCCTGGCTCCCTGCACCCCGACGGTTACCGTGGCCAGGATGTACTCGCAGCTGCCGTCGAACACGAAGCGCTGGCCGTCAAAGGTGACCACGTGGCCCTCCCCGTACAGGGTACAGGTGGCTGGGCAGTGGCTGCTGTTCTGGCACGTCCACTTGCCCCTTGAGCAGGTGCTGGGGGGACGGTGGGTGTGTTGGGGGGCCCACAGCCCTCCCCCAACACTGGGTGTTGTCCTTGGGGCTCCCGGAGGCCAGGCTCTTGCTCCAGAGCAGCCCCATCTCCAGGGCACCCCCACTTTCAGAGCACCCCCACCTCCAGGATGCCCCATCTCCAGGGCACCCCACTTCCAGAGCACCCCTACCTGCAGGGTGCCCCCATCTCCAGGGAACCCCCACTTTCAGGGCACCCCCACCTCCAGGGCACCCCACTTCCAGGGCACCCCACCTCCAGGGCACCCCCACTTCCAGGTCACCCCACTTCCAGGGTACCCCCAGCTCCAGGGCACCCCCACCTCCAGGCTTTGAGGTGCCCCGCCTGCCCAGACGGCCCCCCGGCTGGGCTCAGGGGCTCCCGGCTGAGGCTTTGGCTCACCAGGTCCTGCAGTCAGCGTGGAGCTCGGCGCCCCCAGGGTAGGAGACCCCCGCGAACTCACACGGGCACTCCTCGGGGGGCACGCACTGCCCGTCCGCGTTCTCATAGAGCCCCTTGGCACAGACGCAGCCGGGCTCGCACTTGGTGGGCACCTGGAGGGAGGGCGGCCTCAGCTGCCGCTGCCCCCAGTCCCGGGCCCTCCCGAGACCCCCGGCGTGTCCCCCAGGCCCTCCCCCTCCCCCAGCCCTGTGGGTCCCTGTGGCAGCCGGGCCTCCCCCTCACCAGAGCCCCCCCAGCCCCCGTCCTCAGGGAGCCCCGCGGGTGACACACAGCCGCCAGCTGCCCGGCACAGGACAGCTCCTGACCCACCCCCAGGCACAGCCCAGGGGCAGAGCCGGCGCTGCCATAGCTCCCAGAGGGACGTGTGGCTGTGAGGGGGCCTGGGTGTGTCCCTGCTCCTCGCGCCCCTTACGCAGGCGACGCCGGTGGCCAGCATCTGGCACGTGGGGGCACACGCCGCTCCGAACTCGTTCTCCGAGGACTGGCCGCAGGACTCGAAGGTCTTGGGGGCCGAGCAGGTGGCTGCGGGAAGAGGGGCTGCGAGTCAGGATGGCTGCGGGAGGCCACGGGCCCTTCGTGGTCCAGGCTCTGCCGGCCTGTGCTGCTGCCGTACCTACCCGTGAACAGCTGTGACTGCCCAGGGCAGCTCAGATGCCCGCTGACGCAGTGGCTGCAAGAGAGAGTCGCGTGAGCCCCGGCCCGCGCGGGCCCCGCCCACCGCCTCGCCCGCCCCTCACCAGATGGCGCCGTTGACCAGGGCGGACTGCCCGGCCGGGACCAGCTTGCCGCTCTCCAGGCAGGGGCACTGGGCCTTGCGCACACACTCGCCCCTGTGGTCCAGGTAGGTGCCCTCGGGGCAGTTGCAGCCGTCCACGGGCACTGCGCTGGGGTGGCACTCGGCCGCGCCGTCCGACAGTGACAGGCAGGTGTGGCCGCAGGCCCGGCTGTCGTAGCTGAAGGTGCGGTTGCCGGAGCAAGGGACAGCTGTGGGGGACCCGGGCGTCAGGCCACCAGTGCGGGTGGCCAGGGAAGGGCTGCGCTGCCCACCGGGCAGTGGGACAGCCGCTGAGCCCTGGCCCCGGTGACCCTGGCAGCCCCACCCGTTCCCCTGGCTGCGCCCCGCCGGCACTCACTGCAGTTGTCCACGCTGCCTCTCCAGCCCCAGAGCAGGACGCCCCGCGAGGCGCACGCGTGGGCGTAGCTGCCCAGCGTGGCGCAGATGTGGGGGAAGGTCTCCTCGTAGTTGCAGGCCTGGTACACGCACCGCTGCAGCAGAGCACGGGCTGTGGGCTGGCCTAGGGGCACCCGCCTCCCTGGGGCGCGGGAGGCCTGAGCCTTCCGCCCGGGCCTGGGTGTCCTCGGGCGCCCGAGATGTGTCGGCTGCCCCGGCTCCACCGCAGCCCTCCCCGGACCCCCCGGGCCCCACCTTGTAGAAGGGCGTGGGGTTCACCACGGCGTGGCACCTCTCGAACGCCGTGCCCTTCCTCAGCAGCGCCGAGCAGTGGGTCTCCGCACACACCTCTGGGGACGAGAGTCCCGGCTGTCGCTGTGCCTTCCCACGCCAGCCACACCCCCAGGCCCCCGCCCCGCGCGGGCCCGGTGCTCACTGTTGAGCTGGCTCATGGAGCAGGGGTCCGTCTCACGCTCCAGCGCGGCCGGGCAGTTCCCCGCCCGCCAGGAGTCCACGAAGAGCGAGGCGGTGCCCTCGGCGATGCCCACGCTGGTCATGAAGTCGTCAGTCGTGTCCCCGTTGAAGTTGCCGCAGAGCCCTGGGCCAGCCGGGCTGTGAGGGTGGCCCGAGCCCCACCTGCCCCGGCGCCCCGAGCTGCGGTCCTCTCTGGCCACACGGCCGTATCTTATGCCTGGGGGCTCCCTGGACACGGAGGGTCCACACGAGCCTCCTCTGGGCCCTTTCTCCCGTCCCGGTCATGGCCGGGCCCAGTGGGGACGAGGCAGCCAGGCCCACCCTGGGGCTGACGGGCAGGGCCGGGCTCACCTCTGGTCTGGCCTCTGAACTGGGGCCCGACGGTCACGTACACCTGGAAGATGGGCTGCAGCTGGACCACGAGCTCCAGCCCGAAAGTGGTGACCACCTGGAGGTGCGTGGACGTCTGCCTGAAGACCGTGATGTTGCCTGTGTGGACAGAGAGCTCAGCCAGCCGCCCACCCCGCAGCCGCTGCCGCCCCCCCCCCCCACCGAGGGCCGGCTGGGGACGTACGGGTCTTGTATGGCAGCCACTTGGTGTCTCCGTTGTTGGTGACCAGCGGGTCCTGAGAGATCACGATTTTGTCCTGGAAGAGGGTGGCTTGAATCAGGGGCCAGGGGTGGAGGAGGCAGGGCCCTGCGGGCGGGAACCTTACCTGCCCAGACAGGTAGATGACAGCCACCAGCGAGGTCTCCGAGTGGGAGTACCCAGACCTGTCGTACACGGCCAGGAGGGTGCCCTCGTCGGGCAGCCGGGGGCTCTGGGGAGGGAGGGGCGGCTCAGGCACTGAGGGGCGGGGGGGCCCCTCCCCGCCGGCCTCGGGGCTCGGCCCACCTGGAGGAGGATGTAGGTGCAGGTGCCGTGGAAGCGGTAGGGCCTGGCGTCGAACGTGGTGACGAAGGAGCCGCCTTCCAGGGAGCAGTGGCCGGGGCACGGCCGCTCCGCGCACGCCCAGCGGCCCGAGGTGCACCGGCTGCGGGGGACGGGGTGACCCGGGCGTGGGTGGGGCTGCCGGGGCCGGAGCCTCCCTCCCACCACGGCACCGCTGCCTGCAGGGCTGGGCCCCACTCACCAGGTTTGGCAGGCGGAGGTGGTGACGTCCCCGGGGGCGTACAGGGCCCCGTTGAACACGCAGGGGCACTGGGCGACGGGCACGCAGGTGTGGTTTTTGGAGAGGTCGTTGAGGACCGTACCTGTGGGAGAGGGGCTTCCTGGGGCTTGGGGGGACTGGGCTCCCCCAGGCACCTGCTGGGCAGCCCCCTCTGTCTGGGGAGACGCCCCCCTTGGCCCTGGCGTGACTCCTCGCTGCGGCCCCCACTTGCGTGTGCAGCTGCCGTGACGTTCTCTGTGTGGTCACCTCCGCACGCCGAGTGCCCGGGCCCGGCTGCCATCCGGTGAGTGGCAACCCCCACAGGTGTCGTGGGGACTTCACTGTCCCTCGGGCCCAGCTCAAAACCCGCCCCTTTCGGGCAGCTCTGGGACCCCATGGGCACCGCCTCACTCTGCCGTGGGATCCCGTGCTCGGCCGTGGGCCGGGGACAGCTGCAGGCCTGAGCACTGGGGTGGAGCCGGGCGGCAGAGTCAGGGCGAGCTGGTCGGGGTGGGGGTGCTGGCGGCCGCCTCACCTTCCGGGCAGAAGCAGCCAAAGGCGCAGAAGCCGGAGCAGCGGTGCTGCGGGTTGGAGCAGGTCCTGGTGCAGGCCGCGCCGCACTCCCGGTACTCCTGGCTGGCCGGGCACGGGCCCAGGGCTGGGGGCACAGGCGGCTCCAGTGAGAGGGGCCCGCAGCGCCCGAACCCCCAGCCCGGCCCCTGTGCCACCCGTAGGCGCCTGTCTCCTGCCTCGTGTGGGCCGCTGCTTCGGGGGGAGGCCTGGGTCTGGGGCCCCCAGCTTCCCGACACCCTCCCCGTCCCGTCCCGGCACTCACAGCAGAGGCCGGGGCCCCGCCAGTTGCCGACGGGCTGGCCGGCCATGCTGCAGCGGCGCGAGTACTCGGACAGCGTGGCGCAGCTGCTGTCCTGGCCCGGCTGGGCGGCCGCGGCCATGTCTGCCTGGCAGCTCCGCACGAACGGCTCCTTGGTCACGTTGCACTCAGGGGACACCAGGGCCAGCAGTCGGCTGCAGATCCGGGCCTGGCAGAGGACCAGTCGGGGTGGTGGGGTCAGGGCCTCCTGCGTGACTCAGCGGGGCGTCTGTGGTTGTGGGGCCCTGTCGGCCTCAGAGACCCTGTGGGCGTCCCTGCGGCCCCGGCAGCCCGGCCACCTCACGTACGTGCTCGGCCTGCAGGGCAGGGGGCCTGGGCACGGCCTCGTGGGCACAGATCTCGTTGGGGTCGTCCAGCTTCTGCAGGGCGGCGTACGCGTGGGGCTCCAGGAGTTTGCCTGGGGGCACAGGACGGGGGCTGGGCAGTGCCGGGGGCCTGGCCACAGGGGGCCCCGCGCCCCCACCCGCCGCACCTACCCTCCTCGCTCAGGAACTCGTTGGTCGCGTTGCCGTCAAAGTTCCCGCACAGCCCGCACAGCCGGCCCTGGTGCTTTCTCTCCACCAGGACCTGCGCGGAGCAGGCTGCTGAGGGTCCCGCGGGGTCCCCGTGCCCCGCCCCAGGCCCAAGCGCCCGCCCACCACCCCGCTCTGCAGGTGCAGAGACTCAGTCCCCGGCAGGGCCCGGTCGGCCTGGCCCGGCGCTGAGGTCCGGCTGCTGGCCGGGATCCCCGAGGAGGGCAGCCCCTCTGCAGCCTGCCGCCCCTGTGGGGGGCCGTCCTCACCATGAGGTGGGCGTCGGGGCCCCACAGGACCTCCAGCTCCAGCTCCAGCTGCCTGGCCACCAGCCGCACGCTCCGGCCGAAGGGCGCGATCCGCAGCCCGTTGCTGCTGTGGGGCAGGCTCACGGCTCTGCGGGCAGAGCAGTGAGTGGCGGCCCCGGCCCCGCCCCTGCTGTCCTCGTCCCCGCCCCCTGTCCTCGTCCCCGCCGCCGCTGTCCTCGCCCCCTAGCCTACCCGATGTCCTTGACTGAGATGGCCGCCTCGCTCACGGTGACGACAGAGGCCCCCAGCTCCACGATGATCCGAGAGATGTTCCCGTCCAGCCCTCGCCGCAGCTGGACGCTGAAGCTGGGGGAGGTGTCCTCGCAGGCGGCCGCGAAGACGTAGTTGCATGTCCCCGAGAAGTCGTACACGTGCTGGTCGAAGGTGGAGAAGTGGCTGGCGCCCCACGTGGAGCACGCGCCCTTGTCCGCGTCTGTGGAGAGCGGCGCAGACTCAAGGCCCGCGTCCCCGCTGACCTGGCTGGGACCCCGGAGCTGCTGCTGGGAGAGGCCCGGCCTCCCGGCGCTGGGCTGGGGCCCACCCACTGCCTGGCGCTGCAGGGCAGTGCGGTGGCCTCCCCGCCGGGGCCTGTGGCATCACCGGCCCCAGGGCTGCGGGATGGGAACCCCTGGCCCAGCCTCCCCCACCCCAGCAGGGCTCCTGCCACCCTCCTGTGGGGCTGGGCCAGGCCGGAGGCCACTCGTCTCCCTGGGCAGCGGCCCTTCCCTGGCAGGACCCCTCTCGTGGAAACGCCAGAGCACGGACACCCAGGCACCACGGCCACTGTGCACACGAGTGTGCGTGTGTGCGTGTGTGTGCGTGTGTGTGCGTGTGTGTGCGTGCCGGGCACCTGGACCCCTCCCTCGTGCACACTGGCCCCGGGTGGTCGGGGCAGGTGGCTGGTGGCCCTCACCTATCTGTGCAGAGTCCTCCAGCCTCCAGGGGGCCGGGCTGGTGGAGGGGGCGTCATCCAGACCTGGGGGCGGGACCGTGGTCAGTGTCCCTGGTGGCTCCACTGCCTTGGGAGCCTCCCGGGGACGCAGCGCTCAGCCCGGGAAGCGTGCGAGGCCCGGGGAGCGTGCGAGGCCCGGGGAGCGTGCGAGGCCCACATGACGCCCAGCTCTGAGCCAGGGCTCAGGGCATTAGCGGTGGGCAGAGCGGTCGGGCCTCTCGTGTCGTTTTTTACAAGCTCTGGCGTCTTTCTCTGTTCTCATTCAGGTCCTCATTCGTTCAAGCATAGTCTGTGTGTCCGCATGGCGCTCCTGGGCCTGTCACCCAGCAGGTGCCAGAGGCACACAGGGAAGGACCCGCTCCCAGGGCCCACGCCAGGAAGGCAAAGTGCTCGTGGCACACGCCAGCGGTGGGCAGGCCACCCCCTCCCACAGGGTGGGGCTGGGCCGAGGGACAGGGGGCCCCCTGGGACCCCTGGCCTGCTTGCCCATTTGCCAGGCTCTAGTCACCCCCTCCTTTCCGGTTGTGCCAGGCCCCCCAGGTTCAACAGAGAGAACCCGAAGTGTGGGACACTCAGCCCTGGGCCAGACGGGGTGTGGGGTGCTGGGTGGTGCAGGTGCGAGAGGGTCAGGCTGAGCCCACAGGTCCGGGCTGCCCTGTGTCCCCGGCTGGGCCACCCCGTCTCCCTGTGGGCTCTGCTCCCCGTGGCCACTATGGCCACTGTCCTGCTCTTTCCTGCCTGGCAGCCTCGAGGGAGCCCCGTGGTCAGCCTGGGACCGTGGTGACCATTGCAGGGACATGCTGGGTGGCCTGGGTCACAGTGACTGCTGGGCAGTGCCCCCTCCTCACCCCACTTCTCCTATCTCCCCACCCGCCCCCCACCCCCTGTAGCACCCGTGGGCCACGGTGCTGGGCGCTGGAGGGCCGGTGACCAGGACCTGTGGTCTCTCCAGAGCCCCCCCTTGGGCCTTGACCCTCTTGCCGGCTGTGCGTGGTAGGCCCCTCACGTCACACTGGGAGGGGCTCATTCCTGCCCACATCCCACGGGCCGCGGGCCTGCTGGCTGGGGGGCCACACTGCTGCCGGCGAGGGAAGCAGCCCAGCTGTCCACCCCTGTCCACCTGGGTGAGTCCTCTCTGGCACCAGGCAGGAGCTCCTGGTGTTCGAGTGACTGGGATTACGAAGCCTGGTGGCCATGGCCACGTGAGGACACATTTGGCTGTGGTCCCCTTTGACCTTGAGATCACTTTCTGCTCAGCTGCACCTGGCTTATACCCATCCCCCTCTCAGGGTCCCAGCAGGTGGCTGGTCCAGTGGGTGCAGGTGGCCCTGGGGGTGTGCCTGGCACGCAGAGCTCCCAGTGGGGCCTCGTGGCTCCTGGGTCAGGGTGCCATGTCTGGGCTCTGGCCAGTCTCCCTCAGGGCAGACCCTCTGTGACTCAGTTTCCCCCCTTTCAGATGGGTGGTGTGGACACTGCAGGCCGTGCTGTGTCTCTGATCCAGGCCTTCGTGTCTGGCTCCACTGTCCCCCAGGAGCTGTTGCCCATCCACAGCACCCCAGCGGGGTCCCCGTCCTCTGAGTCCCTCCTCATCCTCTGGGGCCAGACTCACGAGTGCGGCTGTGTCTGAACAAGGACCCCAAGTGGGAGGCCGATCACGCTGCTGTCCCTCCCACCTGGGACCGGCCATGCTTGCTATTGGCTGACCCTTGGCTCAGCCCACGGTGGGGCTTGTCCACGCCAGAGCCACTGTCAGCCACGGGGCGGCCACGGGCGGCTGGTGCACTCGCTGTCCCTGCTGCACGCTGGGCGGCGCCCCCACCCCTGCCCGCCCTTCTCGGGAAGCCGTGCTCGGGCTCCTCCCCGCCCACCGCGGCCCAGGCCCGAACTCCAGCTCTGCCTGTCCCCGCCGGGCCCTCCCCTCCACCACTCATGCCGCGTGTGGGAGGCAGGGCTGGGGGCCCACACAGGGAGGGACTCACTGGGGGGCTCCTGGCTGCTGGAGAGGGGTGAGGCCTGGGGCATGGGCTCCACCCTGCGGGACCCCATGGGGCTGGCTCCTCCGGGTCGGGGAGGCCAGCGCCTGGGACGGTGGGCGGCAGCCAGGAGGGGCGCTGGGCCCTCCCAGTCCCGGACGGAGACTGGCTTGGCCGTGTGAGCGGGTGATGGAGCCGAGGACCGGCCTCCTGTTGCTCATGCCTCAGTGCCCGCGTGGGCCGGCCGGGGCGGCCAGGCGAGAAGGCCTGGGGACTCTCCCACACGCAGGGGCCCTCTCAGGGCAGCGGCCGCCCTGGGTGTGGCCTGACAGCCCACTCACCAGCGCTGAGCAGGGCCCCCCCGCAGGTCAGCAGCAGCAGCAGCCTCGGTGCGAGCATGGCCACCCGCGAGGAGAGGGCAGCTCGGGGACACGGCGGGACACGGCCCCTCCCCCTGCTGGCCCGGGCAGTCTTGCTGCGGCCACTGGTGCAGCTCGAGGGGCCGGCCCGGCACACCTTAAATAGGGGCGGCAGGCCCTGCCCCTGCCACACCCGCCGCGCCCCACACGCCAGCCCGGTAGTCGCCGCCGCGGTGGCCAAACAGGATCTCGGGCTCCGCGTTATCAGGACGCGGCTTCTGTGAGAAGCTCTGCAGCGGCCGCGGCCCCGTTATCGCCTGTGCCTGGGGGGCCGACACGCCCTGGAGGGTCCGGCAAACACCTCCCGAGTCTGGTCTGTCCTCCCGGCCCCCCCACCGCGGGTCAGCCGCACGCTGTGGCAGCCAGACCGGCCTGTGCCGGGCAGGTGGGGGCTGGGCCCCCCACCCCTCCACCGCGGAGCTGACGTGCGGGGATGACGCCGGCTGCCAGGGCTCCACCCTCTCCGCCCTGAGTTCTCTGCCGGGGAGAAGGGCCCCCCCAGGATGGACCCCGGCAGGTGCCCGCTGGCCCCACAGGCCTGAGCAGCTGCCTGGGGATGAGGCGTGTCTCTGCGGTCCCAGGTCCCTGGCTAGGCAGCTCCTTCCTGGGGACCCTCTCAGCCTGGCCCCCTGGGAGAGGCGGGGGTGGGAGGACGCCCCCCCTCCCCCGCTGCTCTCCACCCCCCAGCTCCGCGTGGCCCTGTTGGCCGCCTGCCTCCTAGAGCATCTCTGGAGGGACGCGGGGGCCTCCGTTCTTGTGCCCCCTTCAGGCTGAGGAGCAGGGTGGCCGCCCACAGCTGGCTGGCGCATGGAGCTCCTGTGGGCACCGTCGGGGGGCAGGTGGGCCTCGACTGTGGGGGGCCGTGCCCGCACCTCGAGGGCCCAGGGGTGGGGGTGCAGGCTTTGGGGTCCTTCGTGGGACCCTCTCACAGCGGGGAGGTGTGGAGGCCTGGGCACGGGAGCCCCCTCCCCCCGGGGGTCTGGCACAGCCCTGGGGACTCAGGGCGGCGGGTCCCCGCAGGAGCCCCGGGCTGCTGCCACCGCAGGTGTGGCCCAGCCCTGCTGCCAGCCTCGGACCCCAGCCGCCTGGTCTCCCCGGGTGCGATGACCGACGCCGGCCTGTACCCAGGGGCTGCCCCCACCTGCTCCCAGGGGCTGCCCCCACCTGCTCCCAGGGGCTGCCCCCACCTGCTCCCGGGAGAGGACCCCGCAGGCACGTGTGACAAATGCAGCTGGTGTCGTGTGTTTTGCCTTCAATAAACTTAGTTCCAATAGGAAATTGTTTTAAATTAAGAGACTTGGGCCACTTCTGCGCTCAGTGTTTTTTAGCGCGCCCAGCGGGCCCTGCCGTTCGGGTGAGGAACTGAGGCGTGGGAGGGAAGCCCCTCGCCCAGGCACGCCAGGGGCAGGAGTGGGCGTGGGGTGTGCGCTCGAGGGGCAGGGATCTTGGGGCCCCTCCCTGGGAAGCAGCCTGGCCGGCACCCCGTCCTGGGTGGGGCCCCTGCACCCGGCCGCCCCACTGCAGAGGGGCCCAGACCCCGGGGGCACGGCCAGGCGCCGGCAGCCGGGCTCGTCTGACTGTCCAGGCTTTGCCGGGGCAGCGGGGGCCCTTCCTGTGCTCAGAGCTCGGGTCCTCGCGAGGGGCCCTGTGACCTGAGTGCGGGGCAGGGGTGGGGCCAGCCGTAGGCTTTGGGGTCCCGGCCCCCAGGCTTCCATTTCCCAGCTGGGAGTGGTGGAGACTGCCCAAGAGCAGCTGTGGCTGTGGTGCCCGGCGTCACCTCAGAGGTGGGGGACCCCCGCAGCTTGAGGGGTGCAGGTGTGGTCCCGGTGAGGGCTGGATGCCCCCGGCCCACAGTGGAGAAGCCGTTGTGAGCACGCGTGTGCAGTCCGTGCGCAGGCGTGCGTGTGCTCACGTGTGTGTGTGTGTGAGATCCGGTTTGAATTTCCTGTGAAAGGCCGTGCGTTCCAGGACCTGTCGCCCCGTCTCGGGCTGCCAGGGCTGCGCCCGCGGTCGGCTGACGGCTCTGGCACCGCCCCAACCCCCCCAGCGCGTTTGCTTGGCGGGAAGGCCTGGAGAATGGCGTCTGTCCCCTGACCCGGGAGCCTCAACCGTGCCTCGCAGACGGGAGATAAGCACGTGAGGGCCGCTGTTCCCGGAGCACCCGCGTCCCGCTGGCTGGCCTGGGAAAGCAGGGCCCGAGGGCCGGCGAGGGCCACTTGTCCAGTCTCACGCCAGCTCAGACCCCACCCGCCACGCCCGTCTCTGAGGCCGGCCCGGGACAGCGGATACGGGGGCCCAGGCCTGGCCGTGAGGGTGGGTGCTGTCCCTTAGGCCTGGCTCCCTGGACACCCACGCGTGGGTTGAGGGCCTGGATGGGGACATTGGCATTGACCCCCACAGGTGCCTCCGGAAGGCTCCTCTGGCTGCCATCACAGCAGGAAGCCCCGAGACCCCGGTTTGCCGGGACTCCCGCTCACGGAGGTGCCCGAGTGGACTTGTGGGTGGCCCCTGGCCGGCCTCCTTCCTGTCCCTGCCTTCTGGGCCCCGCCTTGGTCAGAGGTGACGACCCCGGGGGAGAACAGGTGAGGCTTCACCCCCCCGAGGCTTGGCGGCCGATGGCATCAGATCAAAGGACTGAAACTGGCTGTGGGGGTGTTTGGGAAGATTTCGACACCGGGCGTGGGAACTCACCGGCCTGGACAGCGGCCACCTCTCGTCCGCGGGGCAGGCCCAGCCGGCACGAGGACGCGGGGTCGAGGGGGGTTTCGTGGCTTCCCACACAGGGGCTGGGGGTCGGCCCCTCTGCCCCTTTGCCAGGGCCGGGAACCCACTGCTCGGGGACACAGCGGGGACCACGAGACCCTCGGCACGGAGTAGCCGGAGGGAAATCCCGGCTGGGGGACACAGAGGGAAGGGGCGTCAGGCCTGGGGTGAGGGGCACCTGTCCTCCACTCCACAAGGCCCTGTGTGACACTGCTCTCGGGCCGAGTGTCCCTGGTGATGCCCACCACATGCAGCCCACCTGGCCCCAGGCCCTGCCGACTTTGCCTTCGGAGCCATCGTGAATCTGCCACTCCTGGTCCACCTTCCAGGGGGCCTGTAGCCCCCCTGCCTTGGGCCACGTTCCCCCAACCACACCCAGGAGGCCCCGACCCTCTGTCCTCTGTCCCCTCCCTGCCACCTCCTGCTTCTCCGCTGCCTTGGCAGCCACCCCCAACCCGTGCTCGGGGGCCGTCTGCGGAGGCAACGGCGGAGCCAGCACGGCCGGAGGGGGAGACGGACCTGGGGGGGGCAGCGGCTGGTGGTCCCGGCTCACTGGGCCCAGCCCCTCCTCAGTGAGGCCTGCGGCTCCCTGGGGACCCCACCCGTCTGCACTTCCAGCCTTGGCCCCTTGGTTCCTGGGCCAGGGTTTGGGGGTGGCACTGCCGCCGCCCTGATCCCTGGACCCCCGCCCTCCCCTAGACTTGGCCCCCAACCCCTGTGCTGAGCGCCGCCCGCAGCCCCACTGTGTGGCTGAGACTGGACAGAACGTCCCACCCGTGGCTGCGAGGGGCCCCAGAAGGCCTCCGGGCCCGGGTGTCTGGGTGCGGGGCTGGCCCCCAGCCCGGGACAAGGCAAAGAGTGCCCGGCGTCTGCCTGTTCTGGAAGGGGCCAGGTGGTGTCCACCCTCTCCTGGCCAGGGGGCTGCGGTCCTTTTTGTCCACTGTGCCTCGCTGGGGGGCCCGGGAAGCCTTTGAGCCTGGGGTGGGGCGGCCAGAGCCGGGTGGGCTGGGGCTGGACACTCACTCGCCGCCACCCAGAGGCCCCACAGGAGACCCACTCCCCAGCGGGGGAGCTTAGCTAGGGCAGGGCCCCCCGGGGAGCCCCCACCCTGCGCCTGGCTCCTCTGAGCCCCAGGTGGGCTGAGCAGTCACTGCAGACTAGCACCCCGAACGCTCCCTTCTCACGCGCCTTTTCCCTCCCCCGGGACCCCCCAAGCTCTCCAGACAGAGCCCCGGGCGCAAGCCGGCTCCAATGGGCGCTGGGGAGGCGGCCGGGCCCCCACCGGCCCGAGGGGCAGAGCAGGATCCTGCTGGCTCCACGTCCACATCCTGGGGGGACGTCCAGCTCCTCGGCCCCCAGCCAAGGCCGCCCCCAGCCAAGGAGCCGCAGGGCGCGGCCGTGGGCCGTGACGGCCTGAGCGTGTCCAGCTCCGGCTGCGTCTGGTCCAACCGCCCTGCCCGGGCCCCGGAGCTGATTGCCGGCGGATGTGGAGTGAAAAGCAAACAGATAAGCGTGTTGGGGCCGGGGGTTTGGGCCCCCTGGGCTGCCGCCCGCGGGCAGCAGGAGCTGCCGGGGTTATCTGGGCACTCCTGCCTGCAGGGGAGCAGCTGGGCGGGGGCTGGCGTTGCGTCCCTGGGCTGGTTGGGGACTTTGCGGAGGGCTGGACCCTGGAAGCCGACGGTCGGGTCCAGGCGGCTGGCCATGGGTGGCTGGGCGGACAAGACCTCCTCCCCCGAGGAATCCTCCTCCCCGTCACGGGGGGAGGACGTGGGGGTCATCGGGCAGCCCACAGGGCCCCTGAGGGCCAGAGCCCCGGGGGCTGGTGCAGGTGTCCTGGGTGGGGGCTGGCGCCAGGCTGGGCAGGCTGCCTCGCCGAGGGGACAGTTTGCCGGCTCTGCAGCGGGTGGGGGCATGCTTGACGGCTCTGGGGCCGCAGACCCTGTCGAGAATTTGGCTTTTCCCCAGCAAAGCCCCAGGTGCCGCAGCCAGACTGGAGTCTCTAGGAATCACGTGCAGGGCCCGTCCCGGGCGGTGAGAAGGGGCCTCATCTGGAGGGTCCAGGGACGCTGGTGTTGGCTGGGCGGAGCCTGCGGAGACCCCGGGAGCCCCCAAGCCCCCCACAGCCAATTCTGCGCAGCTGTGAGGGGACAGGTGGGTTTCCTGGGCCACTCACACCAGGGGGCTGTGGGGCCAGACCTGCTGTCTGAAGGCCAAGTGCCGCAGTGCACACAGCCTGCAGGGCCCGGGGGCTCCGTGCACACAGGCTGCGGTGCCTGGGGGCTCCGTGCACACAGCCCGCAGGGCCTGGGGGTGCTAGCGGCTGTTGGGCCGCCTGTCCAGAGGCAGCTGTGGGGGGCCCAGGGCCTGCGGAAGCCCCCCAGGCTGCATGGGAGGCACCCCCACAGCCAGGCGCTGGGGACCTCTCCCGCGGTGTCAGGGTGGAGAGATGCGAGAGGGGCCGATGCCCACGGTCTCAGCAGCTGCCCCTCGGCTGAAGTGGCCCCTGTGGCCCTGTGGGGGCTGCCCCAGGGGGGCACAGATGTTCCTCTGACCCTGAGTCCCCCCGAGACCGGAGCACTAGTGAGGGGCCGAGGACAGCACCCCCTGGCTGGGACCGGTGCCCGAGGCGGCACTTGCACGTGGCAGTGTCCTCCGTGTCCTCACGGCACCGGCTTTCACACGGAGGCCGCTGCCCGGGGTGGACGTGGGGCGCACACGTTCCCGGAAGCCTCACGTCATCGCTGCCAGTGCGCGTGGGTGGGCGAACGCCGCACTCTGCCCGCGCGCCCGTCCTGCGGGTGGTCACACGTGGAGCTGTTGGGACCGCGGGGCACCAGCCTGGTTTCGGCGCAAACCGCCGTTTCTCTGGGAGTGGGGTGGCCGGATCCCGTGGCTGGTGTCCGTCTAACCGTCCCCGAGACCGTCCAGCCGCTCTCCGGCGAGGCCGTGTGGCTTTGCCCGCCCGGAGCCTGAGCCCCGCGCCGCCGCTCCCCCGGCCCGGCAGGCTGGGTGCTGGGGCCTCCACACACGCTAACACGTGTGTCGCGCCCTCGCGGTGCAGCTTGAATGTGACTTTCTTGGTGACGGATGAGGCTGAGTGTCTCCCGTGTCGTTCACCATCCGTCGTCTCTGATGAACTGTCTGTTCAGACCTTTCACCCGTTTTTAAATTGGGTCATTTGCTGACGGCGCGTTCAGTTTTGAGGGCGCTCTGTGTGTCCGGGGTCCAAGTCCTTCCTCACACACGGGTTTGCGGGGACTGTCCTCCCCGCGTGTGGCTCGTCCTGTAGGCTCTGACTGGTGCCAGGAGACGACACTATGAAGCGCTAGAAACTTCTGCTCAAGAGAGCAGAGGCTCCTAATTTTGACAAAATCCAATTTATTAATTTTTCTCCTATAGATCCTGCTTTTTAGTGTGGTAGCTAAGAAATCTCTGCCCAACCCCAGGGCACAAAATTCTGTCATTATAAAATGACCTTTTTCTAAATGAAAAAAGATAATAGAGGTGCTTAGTCTTGGGAAACGTGATAATTTAACACATTCATATGATTTGTAAAGACCAAGTCAGAGTTCTCCAATGTTAGTGTTTGTCTTTTCTTCAAGTTCTCTTGTAGCTGTGCTGAAATATGCCACGGATTATTGTGAACTGTAGTCACCCTACTGATCTATCTAACTGTCTTCTAGGTCTTGTTCTTCTACCCAACCGTATACGAAATCGCCGTCATTGTCCTCGGTAATATTTCTTGCTCTAAAATCCACTTTGGTATGAATATTGCCGGTGTTTCCTTCTAGTGTCTTCATGGCATGACTTTTTCTATCCTTTTACTCTCAGTAACTTATTTGTGCCTTTTGTGCTTATATACAGTGAGCATCTTTAGGCCGTTTACAGCGTGATCTTGCCTGACGATCGCAGCTTTCGGTTGGGATGTTCACACCTGGCGCAGTTCCCGGCGTGGCGAAGCTCAGATCTACCATCTTGCTATTTGTTTCGCTTCTTCCATCTGTTCCTTGTGCCCCTTTTCCTCCCTTCTGCCTCTTTGTGGATCAAGCGAGTGCTTTCTCATGACTTCTTTTTATCTCCTGCGTTTGCGTATCTGCTATAGCCCTTGGTTGTATTTTAGCCGTCACCTTGTGTCTATGGGACGTGTCTTTGATCGCTGCAGTCGACCTTGCAGAGACGTTTGACGCTTCACATGCGGACCAAGAGCCCACGGGGTCCCTCCTCCCAGGCCCCGCTGGTCTCGCCATACGTCTGGCTTCACCCTACGTCGTAGACACCACACCGCACTGTTCTTATTGGTGTTTAATCAGTCATCTTTCAACGAGGGTGAAACGGTGTGTGAACAGTCTTACCTGTTCACCCACAGGGCTTCAGGTGCTCTCGGGGCTCTGTGTGGATCCGGTGTCCGTCTGGTTTACTTTTCCTTCTGCCTGAAGGACTTTCTTTAACGTTTCTTGATAACGTAGCGGCAATAGTTGTTTGTCTGAAAATATTCCTCACGTTTGAAAGATATTTTTCTAGGATGATAGTTTCTTTGAAAAGCGTCGCTCACTGTCTGCTCACTGGCATGGGCTCCGACAGAAATGTGTGTCCTCTTCATACGTGTTCCTCTTGCGAAGCACACTGCCACCTCCTGACCGTCGTAAGAGTTTCTTCTTATCACTGATTTTGGGCGACCTGGTTTTGATTCGTCTTGGTGTTGTTTTCTTCATGTTTCCTGTGCTTGGGGTTCACTGAGCTTCTTGCACCTGTGGGTTCCCGGTTCCCATCAAATTCAAACACACTCTGGCCACTATTTCCGCCATTCCTCCCGCCCTCCGCTCCTCCGTGTGCTCCGTCTGCCGGAGCAGGGCGGAAACCCGCTAGGTGTTCACGGGCGGGTTGGAGAAGGAATCAGCACACAGCGTTTAGGACAGAAAGAAGTACAAGGTTATTTATTTTCGGAAGGAAGGAAGGAAGGGAGGAAGGAAAGGATGAGAGAGAGAGAGAGGAGAGAGTGGCCACGGCACACAGAGAAAGGAGAGAAAATGCCGGGCAGTTGAGGAAGAGTGGCTGGTATTTTAAAGCCACCGTCCCCAACCTCTGTGGCACCAGGGGCTGTTTTCATGGATGACAATTTTTCCACAGACCAGGGGGTGGGGGGATGGTTTCGGGATGATCCAAGCGCATTACATTTATTGTGCACTTTATTGCTATTAGTATCACATCGTAGTGTATGATGAGATAATTATGCAACTCACCGTCGGTTGGGGACCCCTGTTTTACAGGGCAAAGATGGCTTTTCCCTCTGCTTTAGCGGCTGGTCACAGGAGCAGCCGCGGGGCGGCCGTGTTCGCTGCTTGTATTTTTTTCCCTTTTCTCTGTGAAGCCAGCTTATCTGAGTCCTTGAAACGTGCTCCTTGCAGGAACGAGGCAGAGCTGGAGCAGGGAGTTCGCACCCTGCCGTCTGCTTGGGCCTCTTCAAGGCTGCGAAAACGAAGTTGAACTCGCAGAGAGACCGAGTTGGACCACACGTGTTTTAATTGAACAGAACAAAGGGCGTAGTTGTGAGGTTTTTTTTTCCTCAGGGGGCAAATATGTGCTGTGAGTTTATTTCTATTACTTTCTGTCTGGCAGTTTATTTTCTCTGTTAGGTAGGTTACGAGTAAGACCACCTTTCACTGATGAACTACTTATTTTTAGGGTTCTCTTGTCTCTCCGTGTTTCATTTTGGACAGTTTCTATGGCTGTTTGCAAGTTCTCTACTCTTTTCTTCTGCAGTGTCTAATCTGCATCCTGTCCGGTGCATTTTTCATCTCATACATGATCGATTTTTATCTCTGTCTCTTTTTCTTTTTTTGAGACAGGGTCTTGCTTTGTCTCCCAGGCTGGAGGGCCGTGGCATCATCATAGCTCACAGCAACCTCAAACTCCTGGGCTCAAGCGATCCTCCTGCCTCAGCCTCCCGGGTAGCTGGGACTACAGGCGCACGCCATGACGTCCAGCTAGTTTTTCTATTTTTTGTAGAGATGGGGTCTCACTCTTGCTCAGGCTGGTCTCTAACTCCTGGCCTCAAGCGATCCTCCTACCTCGGCCTCCCAGAGTGCTGGGATTGCAGGTGTGAGCTGCCGTGCCTGACTTGATTGCTTTTTATGTCTAGAAGTTTAATTTGGGTCTTTTTACGTCTTCTCTATCTCTACTTAGGACGTTCAACCTTTCTGATAGCTTTTCATCACATGGAATACAGTTACAATAACTGCTTTAATATCCTTGTCTGTTAATTCTGGCATCTGTGTTGGTTTTGTATTGGTTTCAATTAATTGATTTTTCCCTAATTATGGTTTGAATTATCCTTTTTCTTTGCCTGCCTGGTACTCTTTGAGTGGATGCCAGACATTATTAATTTTACCTTGTTGGGTGCTGGATATGTTTGTGTTTCTGTAAATATTCTGAAGCTTTGTTTGTTTTTTGCTTGTTTTTTTTGGAGTCAGTGTCTCGCTTTGTTGCCCGGGCTAGAGTGCCGTGGAGTCAGCCTAGCTCACAGCAACCTCAGACTCCTGGGCTCAAGCGATCCTACTGCCTCAGCCTCCCGAGTAGCTGGGACTACAGGTGTGTGCCACCACATCTAGCTAATTTTTCTATTTTTAGTAGAGACAGGGTCTCTCTTTTGCTTAGGCTGGTCTCAAACTCTTGAGCTCAAACGATACGCCTGCCTGGGCCTCCCAGAGTGCTGGGATTACAGGCATGAGCCTCCACGCCCGGCCTGAAGCTTTGTTCTGGAACACAATTAAGGTTCTAGAAACAGTGTGATCCTTTGGGGCCTTACTTCTGTGATTTGTTGGGTGGGATCGGAGTGGCGCTCAGTCCAGGGCAAGTTATCCCCTGCTATTTCGGCGAGACCCTGTGGAGCACCCCGCCCATCGCACCGTGAATCAGGAGGTTTCTCAGTGTGGCTGGTGGGACAGGCCCTCCCAGCCTGTGAGTGCTGCGGCTGCTGTTCCCTCCCGTCCCCCCGGGTGGTTCCTTCCCAGCCCTGGGTAGCTGCTCCCGGGCACATGCCGGGCCGTTCTGTGCCGAACGCTCCAGGGGACTGTCCGCAGGTCTCTAGCTTTGCTCCTGCGGCTCTGTGCCCTCCAGTGTCCTGTGTGCACCAGCCACCCTGGCCTCCCTGGACGCTCAGCCGACCTCCTCCTGGGCTCCCCTCGTTGGCACCGTGTTCTGGAAACTGTTCAAGGTGGTGACCTGGACAACTGCAGGGCTCCTTGTCACATGCTTCCTGTCCCCTAGGGACTGAGCGTCTGTCTCGCCGAATGCCTGTGTTGAAATGCTGGCCCCCAGGATGGTGGTCTTCCGAGATGGGGCTTTGGGAGGTGATTAGGTCATGGGCTGGAGCCCTCCCAGATGGGATTAGGGCCCAGAGGCTCCCTGGCCCCTCCCGCCGCGTGAGGACCTGGAGAGACGGTGCCATCTGGGCACCAGGAAGCGGGTCCTCGCCAGACGCTGAGTCCGCTGGCACCATGGTCTTGGGCTTCCCGCCTCCAGGACCGTGAGAAACAAATTTCTGTTGTTTATGAGCCGCGCGGTTTGTGGCATTTGCTACGGCAGCCCGAGTGGACGGAGCCACGCCTCTTGGGGACCTCTGCTCGCCACAGCCTGGGCGGCTTCGGCAACAGGGACGATTCCCTCGGAGGCCTGGAAGTCTGAGGTCGGGGCCGGCAGGCGGTTTCCCCCGAGGCTGTGTTGGGGGGTCTCTCCCAGGCCCCCCTCCAGCTTCCGGAGAATCCTGGCTGCTCCTTGGCTCGTGAACCTGTCCCGCCGACCTCCCCCTGCGCACTCACACACTGCTCTCCACGCGTGGCCGTGTCCACATCGCCCCGGGACGGCGGCCGTTTTGCAGCAGGGGCCCCCTTGCCGCCGCGCCCCGGCGCTGGCCCGTGCGTGTCCGGCTGCCTGTGTGAGACACCGCCGGGCCCAGGACCGGGAGCCCTGTCCCCTGCGGCACCGGCGGCTCCTTGGAAGTTTCTGTGGACTCTCCCGCGTGGCCAGCGTGTGGACCTGTTGGTGCAAAGGCCACACGGCTTCCTCCAAGCCCGTGCACGTGGCCACAGGAGGATGCCCCAGCTCTGGGACTCCGGCTTTGTGCGGCCTGGGACCTCCTGGGCAGTCACCACTGTGGCTGCAGCGACCAGCTCCCCAGTGAGGACCCTTCCGCAGGGACATGGGACAGCTCAGGCTCCCCTCACACAGTGAGAAGCAACTTCCACAGGCCACAAGTTGGGGTCCGCAAGGCCATGAGGGGGGGATGGGCGGGGCCGTATGTTGAGGGATGGGCAGGGGGATGGGGGGATGGGCGGGCCCCCACCTCTTCCCCCAGAGCTGTGGGTGGTGATTCACAAGCCTGGTGCTCAGGTCCCTGTCCCAGAGCCGCCATCGGTGTGGCCTCTCCACCGTCCTCTTGGCCTGGGGGACCCAGGTGGCCTGGCTGAGGGCGGGCATCAGAGCCCTGACCCACCCCAGGGCCCGGGAGGAGGAGGCCATGGGCCTTCCAGGACAGAGCTCGGGGGCAGCGGGTGGAAAGGTGCCCGGAAGCACAGGAGCCGCAGCCAGACGGGCCGCTGGGCTGCTGGGGCGGTCACAGGAGGGCCAGGTCATGAGGGTCTGGGTGGTGACAGAGCCAGGGCGAGCTCACAGCTGGGGACAAAGTCCCTGCCCCAGAGCCGTCCTTGGAGCCAAAGGGCCCCAATGTGCATGAGGGGGGCCGGAGCTTCCTGCCACCATGCAGAGTTACTGTGGTTTCTCTGTGGCTCCCGTCCCCATGCAGAGTAGGAAACCGAGGCACAGGGGCGGGAGTGACCTGCCCAGGTCCTGCTGGACGGAAGTGGAGGAACCGGTGCGCTTGGCCCCAGACGCGGACCCTGGTGTCCCAGCGCCCACAGACGGCGTCCACCGCGGGCCTGGGCTGCGGAAGGACACGCGGGGTCAGTAACAGGGACGTCATCTGACCAACGTGGTTCGGGGTGTCGAGGGCAGACAAGGGTGGGGCGGGGCCATGACAGGAGGGCCCAGGGCCGCGGGGCTGCGCCTGTCTCCATGCAGGGGCGCAGAGTGGCCCAGTGGTCACGCGGGCAGCCACCCACGCTCCTGCCACACACGCCTGCAGCTCAGGCCACACGCGGCTCACGTGGGCCCGTGCCCTGCTGCACACACTCTTATCAGGAGTTGCGTGCTCACACTGCACGTCTCACGTGTGCGGCTCCGCGAGTCCCAGCTCACCGCACACCCGCGCCAGCACCACTGCTCGGGTTTCCGCCGTCGGAAACCAGTTCTGCCTGTTCCGGAACGTCCCGCAGATGGAGCCAGAGCGCACTGGCCTGGCTTCCTCCAGCCGGCACCTGGCAACGCATGGGCACATGCTCCAGAGCCCTCACCCAGCCCTCCCCTGGGACAGAGTGGGTGCCAGGTGCCACCTGCTGGCTGGCCTTGGCATCTCGGGTGTCACCCCTTCTGGAACCTTCCATGGGGTCACACATGCCCGGGTTGGGCAGGGAAGCCATGCAGAGCTTCCGCGTGCCCAGGGGCAGGGGGGGCCAGGTCCCCAGTGTCCTGGCTGGAGGAGCCCCCGGCTGCCCGCAGAGAAACCAGGCTGGGCAGAGGGGAGGAGGAACGGGGCTCCGGGCTGGTGCCCGGGCTGGTCCCCGTCTGCCTCGTGGGAACTGGACAGGACGGCCCCCCGAGACCTCTGGGCTGGCGGGTCCCAAGGGCGCCAGGGAGGGGCGCTCGGCACCTTGACCTGAGTCCTCAAGCTCTAGTGGCTGTGCCGGCCCCCCGCCCCCCCCCCTGTCCTGCTGCTTTGAGAAAAGGGCGCGCCCTGGACCCCAGACCACGGCGCCTCCAGCAGCAGCTGTGCCAGGCCCCCCCACGGCCGCCAGGCCTGGCCGGGACGCTGGAGGCCCCCACCCCTGGGAACCCCGCACCATTCCAGCCCGAGTTGGCTGCTCCCTTGGGGCTCCCTGGTCTTGTCCCCATCCAGACCCGGCCATGGCCTTGGAGTCCTGACTACGCTGCTGTGCCCACAGGCCCTGCGCCCCACGAGGGGGGCACATGGGCTGCCGCCTGCCCCAGCGAGGCCCCCAGGCCTGGCCGCAACCCAGACATCTGGATTTCTGCACAGCGAGGCCGGGGTTCCAGCCAGACACGCAGGTCCCAGGCCCACCATTCAGGGCCCTGGGCCTAGGACTCCGCGTGTTTACCCAGCACCCAGGTGAGTCTAGGGGTGTCCAGGAGGCGGTGAGGCTCCTGCAGGTTGGCCCCACCCCTGCCCTGGGTGGTCCTCCGGCCACAAGGTTGCGGGCCCCCACCCCACACATACCCGGGTCCCCGACAGCTTCCCGTGACCCTGGGGCCCCATGAAGGGTTCCTTCCCCACAGTGCCCCTCAGGCCAGACACCCCATGCCGCCTCCTTGGGAGACCGGGGTGGGTGGTCCCGGGGGCGAGGCCAGCAGGGCCCCTCCTGCAGGCACAGCCCCCCACGGCTCCCTGGGGGCCCGTGCTGTGGTGGAGCTGACCCCACCCGGGGTCTGGGCTGCCCCCTCCCTGTGCTTGCACCGGCCAAGCCCAGCTGACGTCCTGGAAACTGGCACCTCCCTGGCAAAGCCCACGCCCCGCGGACGTGCGGTGGAACCGCCCGCCTCCCTCAGCAGTGGCGAGGTTTGCTGAGCGCCAGCTGTATGCAGAGCAAGGGGTGGGCCGGCTCTGAAGGGCCAGGAGGACGCACCCGCCCTGGGGACCCTGTCAGCTCCTCCCCTTCCTTCCTCTTCCTCCCCCAGCTCCCAGGAGCCCCCGCCCTGCAGCCTGCTGGGCGTGTTGCAGGACCCCGCACCCCTCTCGCAGCCGAGCAAGCGCTGGCCTGGGGATGTCACTTCCCCAGGACACCTGCGCGGAGAGCTGGGCTGGGCAGGGGCAGCCCAGCCGCCCTCTCGACCCCTGCGCCCCGGCCCAGCTGGGGCAGAGCCAGGAGAGGCTGCCGGGGCCTGTGTTGCTAGGTGTGAGGGCGGCTGGGCCCCCTGGGGAAGCCTGGGCCCACCGGGAGGGGCGGCCACTGTCATGGCTGCCCAGGGCAGGGTCCGGGGACTGCGTCCACTCAGGGGTGGGAGGCAGCTGGCGGAGCCCTCCCAGCTGGCCAGGGCCCTGTGGGCAGGAGAGTGGGCGCAGGTGCCAGGCTGTGCTGGCTCCCGGCTGCCGTGTCTTGTGCCATTTGATGGCTGGTGCGGTGCCCTCACGTGGTCCAGACCCAGTGCTGGCCTCACCCCCGCCTGCCCCTGCCCCAGTTCCCACCCGAGACCCCACTAGACCCCTGGGCCCCAGCACTCTACCCTCAGACCCAGCCCCATCCCCCAGTCTCAGCCTCTCACCAA
The DNA here is from genome assembly GCF_041146395.1 of Eulemur rufifrons. NCBI lineage: Eukaryota > Metazoa > Chordata > Mammalia > Primates > Lemuridae > Eulemur > Eulemur rufifrons. The sequence continues at coordinate 104,008,791 of NC_090988.1, forward strand.
CCTCCCCCAGACACGCCCCCCCCCCATGCCCGCCTGCTGCTCCCCCGGCCCCAGCGGTCGGGGTGCACCAGGAGCTCAGGGAAGGGTGGGCTCCCTCTGCGACTGCACCCCCAGGACCTGAGGGACAGACACGCAGGCCCTGGGTCCCAGCCCCTCGGCCACGTCCGTCTTCCCCAGGCTCGTCCGCTCTGGGCCAGAGGATGGCCACGCTGGGGCGGGGGGACTTCACGCTCCTCCACGCTCCGTGGCGCTGCCCTGAGCTACGCCATCCCCTCCGTCCCTGTGGAATGAGAGCAGGTGCCACTCCCAGTGGGCTCCTCGCTCCCAGCGCCCAGGGTCCCTGCTGCCTCGCCAATTCCGGGAAGAAGCCGGCGGGAGGAAGGGTGTTGGTGCTGGACCTGCGCCCACAACAGGACCTGGCCATAAAGCCGGGCGGGGAGAGGCCGCGGTGTGGACAGCGGGTGGGGAGAGGCCGCAGTGTGGACAGCCGGCCCGGCCACCCTGGCCCACAGCTGTCGGCCCTTCCTGGGAGCTGGCACCTTTGTTTGTTCCTTGAAGGAGCTGGTGGCACAGCCCGCCCGGGGCCCTCCCACCCGCACCGACTCCACCTAGCAGTGGGGCACAAGCCTGGAGGGGCCATCAGTGACCAGGCTGGGAAACTGAGGCCGGGAAAAGGCAGGGTACAGGGAAGCAGCTTGCCCAACGGCTAGAGCTGGGCTGGGACCCGGCGCTGGGCGGTCGTCTCCGGCAAGTGTCTCCCATGGCCTGGCCTCGTCCTGGGATGGCCAGGACGGGCAGGGTGGCCGTCTCTGGTGGCTGCAGCTCCGCACGGGGCCAGGGTCTGGCTGCAGCTGGGCGAGGTGCCCAGTGGGCACGGATGCTCCCCTGGGGGTGCCAGCGGCCATCCCGATGCATCGGCCCAGTCTCTGACAGGGACTGTGGGTCCCTGGGGCTTCCTGAGACTCTTACAGGCGAGGCCGTAAGTGCTGAGCTATTTTCTTTTCTTCTTTTTTTAAATTTTGAGACAGGGTTTTCTCTGTCGCCCAGGCTGGTGAGGAACTCCTGACCTCAAGCGATCCTCCCGCCTCGGCCTCCCAGAGTGCTGGGACTACGGCGTGAGCCACCGCACTGGCTAAACTATTTTCACAACAAGACTGAGAAGTGACTTGCTGTTCACGCGGCTCCCCTGCACTCGGATCCCGCGGGCCCGCTGGGCGTTCCCTCTCCTTCCACCTCGAACACCCACAGGGACAGGAGGGCCCGGGTCACCCACGACGTCCCACGTGGATCCGTGGACGTCACCAACTTCAGGCAACCTCCCCTCGGCCCTGGAGCGTGAGCGCCCTGTCCCAGAGCCCTGCAGCCCCGCGGCTCCCGCCGTCCCGGGAGGAGCCCCGAGCCCCGCTCCAGCCGGGCTGCGTGGCCGCTGTCGCCGGGTTGCTCGAGTGAGTGTCTTGCCAGACCCGCGACGCCACTCGGCAGAAGTTTTCCAGAATGAACGAAGTGAAAGCACGTGCCGGCCTTCGTTGCCGCGATAAACCTGCGCTTCCCAGGGAGGATCAGGGAACCCGCCACCGTTGCCAGGCGGCTTCCCTGGCCGGGTCAGGGACTGCTCCATATGGCCTCAGGCGGGTCCGGCTCACTGGGGACAGCTGCGACCCTTCAACGCGCCCCTCCCAGGGCCGATGCGACGTCACGACGTCACCCGTGGCCAAAGCGCCGCCCACAGAGTCCACAAGGACCCACAAAGGCCGTGGGAGCCCCGCCCTCCCCCGGCTGTGAACCTGAGCTTTTGGTTTTGGAAATCACAGTTTCGTCTTATAAAAGTGTTGTTTGTGGTGGCATAGAAGGTGGCTGTCATCATTCTAAATGAGACGACACATTTTAAGAATCTGTTTTGGTGCCTGACGTGGCAAGTGTGGGCGGATCCCCGCAAAGCCGCAGCCCTCGGGGCCTCCGGACGCTGGGACGTGAGGGTCTTCTGCGGAGCTGAGAGCCACGGACATGTCCCTGCCGGTGGCCCTGGGGCTGCCCCTCCTGCCAGCCGGGACGTGTTCCCGGCCTCCTGACACCTCCGCGGGGGTGACGTGGGGTGCAGGGAGGTCACCCCCACGCAGGGTGCTGACCCCCCACAGCCCCCCACAGAGCCGCCTCCCGTCCCAGCTGGGGACAGGTGCCCGGCCTCTGTTGACTTTATTTGTTATTTGAAATGATTTTCTATGAGTTTTAAACAAATTTTATTTTATTTTTATTGTGAGAAAATATACATAACAAAACGCCCTTCCCCGTTTTCCACAGTTCGGCGGCATCAAGCCCGTCCGCGGCGTGTGCAGCCGTCAGCACTCCGGCTCCGGAACGTTCTCGTCTCCAGACTGAGCTCTGTCCCGTCACACGCTGAGTCCCCGTCCCCTCCGAGCCCCTGGTGACCACCTGCGAGTGGAATCCCGGTGTGTCCCCGTGTCCCCAAGGTCCCTCCACGGTGCAGCCCGTGTCAGAGGCTCCTCCTTTTTGAAGGCTGAGTGACATTCCGCCACGTGGACAGACCATGTTTCGTGTCTCCACCGTGCGTCCCTGACGCTGGGGCCTCTGCGCCTTTTGGCTGCCGGGACCAGTGCTGCCGTGGACGTGTGTGTGGAATCACTGTCCCCGCCATGGACGTGCGTGTGTGGAATCACTGTCCCCGCCGTGGACGTGCGTGTGTGGAATCACTGTCCCCGCCGTGGACGTGCGTGTGGAATCGCTGTCCCCGCCGTGGACGTGCGTGTGGAATCACTGTCCCCGCCGTGGACGTGCGTGTGCGGAATCACTGTCCCCGCCGTGGACGTGCGTGTGGAATCACTGTCCCCGCCGTGGACGTGCGTGTGGAATCACTGTCCCCGCCGTGGACGTGCGTGTGGAATCACTGTCCCCGCCGTGGACGTGCGTGTGGAATCACTGTCCCCGCCGTGGACGTGCGTGTGTGGAATCACTGTCCCCGCCGTGGACGTGCGTGTGTGGAATCGCTGTCCCCGCCGTGGACGTGCGTGTGTGGAATCGCTGTCCCCGCCGTGGACGTGCGTGTGTGGAATCACTGTCCCCGCCGTGGACGTGCGTGTGGAATCACTGTCCCCGCCGTGGACGTGCGTGTGGAATCACTGTCCCCGCCGTGGACGTGCGTGTGCGGAATCACTGTCCCCGCCGTGGACGTGCGTGTGTGGAATCACTGTCACTGCCGTGGACGTGCGTGTGGAATCACTGTCCCCGCCGTGGACGTGCGTGTGTGGAATCACTGTCCCCGCCGTGGACGTGCGTGTGTGGAATCACTGTCCCCGCCGTGGACGTGCGTGTGGAATCACTGTCCCCGCCGTGGACGTGCGTGTGGAATCACTGTCCCCGCCGTGGACGTGCGTGTGCGGAATCACTGTCCCCGCCGTGGACGTGTGTGTGGAATCACTGTCACTGCCGTGGACGTGCGTGTGGAATCACTGTCCCCGCCGTGGACGTGTGTGTGGAATCACTGTCACTGCCGTGGACGTGCGTGTGTGGAATCACTGTCCCCGCCGTGGACGTGTGTGTGGAATCACTGTCACTGCCGTGGACGTGCGTGTGGAATCACTGTCCCCGCCGTGGACGTGCGTGTGGAATCACTGTCACTGCCGTGGACGTGCGTGTGCGGAATCACTGTCCCCGCCGTGGACGTGCGTGTGGAATCACTGTTGCCAGGTCTCTGGGGACACACCCGGAGGTGGAACGGCTGCGTCACTCAGTCACTCTGTGGTCAGGTTTGGAGGAAATGCCACTGTCCCCAGGGGCTGCCCCACTGACCGTCCCACCTGCAGCCCACGGGGCTCCCCTTTCTCACAGCCCCACGTCTCGCTGTGTTTGAGGTGCACAGCCTAGTGGCCGTGACGCGCTGGCCTTCTGGGTTGGGGTCCACCTGTGGGAGCCCCCAGGCTAGGCTTGCAGGACCCAGAGCCTGCGGTGGGTTTGCGGGTGGGTGCCGTTTGCCGCCCCTCAGGTACCCACCCCGGGCCTCTGGGCCTCACCGTCACCCTCGTCTTCCTCTGGGAGCCGCAGCCCCTGGCTCCTGGCAGGTCAGAGGCCGAAGGGGTCCGAGCTCTGCCCGCCCTGAGGGGCTGCCGGGGGATCTGGCTCTTCTGCCCCTGGAGGGGCCCCCAGAACCCACCTGGAGCTCCCCCCAGGGCCCAGGGCGCCCGTCTGTCCCATGTCCCCGAGCCAAGGCGGGAGTGTGGCCTGGAGACCTGCTGGGGCTGGTGGCCGCATCCCACCTCCTGTCCGGCTACGGTCTCAGCCAGAGCCTGGGGCCCCCAGGACCCCGGAGCGCAAGACCCACCCTAGGGGGCTGGCACCGGATGTGGGGCTGTGCCTGGGACTCCGCGTGGCTGGCGCTTGCCCTCTTTATGACCCTCTTCCTCCTCGCGCTGTTTAATGTCATTAATGGTGCCTGGTGTGGGGAGCAGGAATTTATGGCCTCAGGGTGACCCGGGGCAGCCTGGTCCTTTCCGTCTTTACTTTGTTAGTGACACCGCGGTGACGTGGGAGCCTTTGACTCACAGGCCAGCAGCTGGGAGGTGCCCAAGCCCATTGTCTTCGTAGAAAGCTGTAGGTGCTGGTGACCGGAATTGGACAACACGGCCGGACACGGCGGCCACGCCTGAGCCCAGGAGGCAGAGGCGGGCGGATGCTTGAGCTCAGGAGTTGGAGGCTGGGGTGACCTGTGATGACACCACTGCACTCCAGCTCGGTGACAGAGCGAGAATCTGTCTGCAAAAAGACAGACAGACAGACAGACGAGGGAAAACAGAGCTGGAAGGTGGGAGAAAAACTCCCTCCCTTGGACGCCGCCTCCCGGTCTCATCCGGTTCTGGCTGCTGGCGCCGTTCTTCCCGCTCTTGGGAACGACTCTGGAACCCGAGTCTTTCCTTCAGTGACACCTAACGTCTCTGAGCACGAGCAGCCCGTAGGCACCGAGGAAGCTCTGTCCTGTCCCACCGCCAGGGGCCGGGGTCCCCAGCCCTGCTGCTGGCTGCCGGGGTCGTGGCCTGGCCGTGGTGGGCTCGTAGTCGGAACGGATGGTCACAGTCCTGGCGTTTGTTACGTGGCTCTTAATCTGTGTACAGTGTCTTCTTAAATCCAGCAGAAAGCAGGATTGAAAGCCACCTGCGTCCACAGGGAAGGGCAGCGACATGTGCTCGCGGCCGGAGCCAGGGACCCTTGGGGGGCTGGGAGTCCGTGGACAAGCAGGTCCGTGGCCCCATCCTGTTGGGGCCACCCTGGGCGTGGCTCACAGATTCAGGGTCCCCTGGGGCTGAGATCTGGTGGCCCAGCGGTGATCCCCCTTCACCCACCCCTCCTGGCCTCACCCCGCTCCCTGCTCGTGACACTCGGGCTCCCACCGCTGGTCCGATCCAGGTGAGATCAGGTGCTCCAGGCTCCGGGGTGTCCTGTTGTCACATGTCACTAGTGTTGCCCCTTCACCTACTCTATTTCCTCCCATCCCACGTGCCCGAGTGACGGCGGCTGTTGTCAGGGCGCGTTGCCTTCTGTGGTGGTCGGCTCCGCGGCTGTCACAAAACACCGTTTGGGGGTGGCTTCGGCAACAGACGTTTCTCGTGGTTCTGGGGGCCGGAAGCCCGAGGCCAGGGTCCCCGAGGATCCGGTTTCTGGGAGGCTCTCCCGGCTCACAGACAGCGGCCCCCTCCCTGTCCCCACGTGACGGGCGGAGCCAGCCCAGGGGCCACACGCCCACGGCCTCATCTAACCCTGATGCCTCCCGGAGGCCCCATCTCCAAACACGTCACAGTGGGGGTCGGTGCGAATCCGGGGGCCGAACTCGGTCCAGGGCACTTGCCAAACAATCCGTTTAAGAGAACGTTCTTTGCTGAGCTGTGGGGCAAAACGGCGTCTTTGGTTTGTATTTCTTGAGTTTAGAGAGCAGGACGATTTCCACATCTGTAGCAGGAATATCTCTGGAGAGAGTTTGGGGTCGGGACAGGGTGGCCCTGCCTCCCGGCTGGTTTCTTCGGGGTCCGGGTGGTGTCAGCGAAGCAGACACCCCTCTGTCCCAGGCGTCCCCTCCCCAGACGGCGCCGTGCATGTGATCCGGTCTCAGGCTCAGCTGCGCAAAGCCGTCCGCGCTGCCCTGTGGGGCCTTCCCAGGGCTCCACCGACAGCTGCTTCCCGGGGGCGCCGGTGGGCAGAGGGGCCCCCGTCTCCTTCCGGCAGCTGCACTCGGCCCCTCCTCTGAGGGCCTGGGTTCCGGGAACCCCACGTCCTCCTCTGCTCCCCCAGACCGAGGGCCACAGCTGCGTCCGGCATTTTCTAACCCCTGGGGTTGGGCACTCGTGGCCCTCTACCCTCAGCGTCCAATCCTCTCTGTTCGAAACACCTGGCATGGTTTGTGTTTCTCCAACTTGGCAGAAGTTTCTGCGGCGATGAACGTTCCGTGGGGTTTCTCGTGGGCCGTGTGGCGGGGCCCGTGCAGGCCGCGTCCTGGAGTGTCCTGCGATCCTGCTCTCGGTGCTGCTCTGACTGTTCTTAAGCCCAAATGACCTCACGACAAAGTCTGTCAGTGCAGCAGGCATAGAAAACAGCATGAGGTTCCTAAAAAGGTTACGGACAGAACTTCCTTAGGATGCGGCAATCCCACTGCGGGGGGTGATCCCAGGGACGGAACCGGGAGCCACAGAGACGTCTGAAGGCCCAGGCCCACCGCAGCGCTGCCGGAACGGCCACGGCACGGCGCCAGCCTCAGCGCTGGTCAGTGGACGGAGGAAGGGAATTTGGTTTGTGCACACAATGGAATACTATTCAGCCTCAAAGAAGAAGGAAATGTTATCGTTTGTGCCAGCGTGGGTGCCCCCGGGCATCATGTTCGGGGGGTCACAGGCACCATCGCGGGTCTGTGGGAGCTGAGAGCTGAGCTCGGGGAGCAGGGGGAAGGGGCCGCCAGGGCAGGGGGGCCGGGGAGACGAAGTCGCAGGTAGGCCGGGCTGTCTCACGCCGTGACGGTTACTAGCAGTGGATTGTGCCCTTGGATATCAAGAGAGCAGGTTTTAAGTGTTCTCAGCAGGAAAAGGGCACGTGTGTGAGGCACACGTGTGTTGGTTAGCGTGATGCAGCCATCGCACGGTGTGTGCGTGTCTTAGACATCAGCTGCGCCCACAGACACACGCGAGAGGAGCAGTAAGTGTGTGAGTGTTTGTTCTTGCTCGGGGTCACAGGTCATGGGCCAGGGCTGCTGGGTCTGCACAGTGTCCCCTCGGCGACTGGCCCCGCCCCCCCAGCGGATCCGCTCAGAGGGTGGGTGACGTGCTGCGACCCTTGCTGGGGGTGTCAACCTCGACCACCGGGCTCAGGTTCGACTGCAGAGTCCGTTCCCACTTCGCAGCTAATCAGTCTCATGGGGAAGATGCTTTGGTCTTAGGCGAATAACCGGTTTCTCTTCCAAGTGCAGCTGCTGAGCTTGGGATCTGTCTGCAGACACGGCCGGTGGAGCTGTGCCGTGCCGACCTATGGTGGTGTTTCTGTTTCCCTCCTCGCTCTTACGTTAACCGGAATTCTCCCATGAAAATGAGCACTTACGTATGCAATTGTTTATATCACTATGGATTCATAAATATTTGTTTTATTCTTTGGGCTGTAATCCGTTATTGTCTGTATTGATTTTGTTGCTCAAATTGCTCTGGCTTTGGCCATTGGGAGCTCCTGTGTCCTTTGGACACAGCTCTGTGCCTTTCGAGTGCTTCCCTGTTTTATGGCACCACGGAATTCTCCAGCTTTATCTTGTAATTTCCTTTCCCAGAAACTCAGCCACTTCTGTAAGGAGTTCTAGTTCCTTTGATTGGAGAATGGTGTTCAGAAACCAAGATCTGGGCATTAGGTGTGGTTACTACTACTGGGGCCTCATTGCTGGTAGGCCTGCTCAGAGGACAACGCGGGTGTGTGTACTAACCCACGCACACACTCACACGCCACACACACGCTCACGCATCTTTATCTGATGCTCGTTATTTTAAGCCACTTGATTTTGGGGTGGTTTGTTATGCAGCCATTGCTGACTGATACATGTGGCTGGAACTTTGCAAACTGTATTTCCAGACTTCCTGGGCAGTGGCTTCCTGGAGGGCACAGCTGGGAGGTGAGGAGAAGAGATTCCCCTTCCTCTGCCAGCTCCTTGCCGGGGCCCTCTAGCCACAGGGGCTGGTTCCTACCCCAGCCCCGTGTCTTCCAGCCCCCAAACCGCCTCAGGAGCCCCTCCGTTCTCTCTGACCCTGAGTCCCGGTAGCCCAACCTCTTCCAGTCCCCGGCCCTGGGGCCAGAAGCTGCTTCCTGCTGCCCACAGCGTCGGTGTCTGGGCACCCACTTTTCTCGTCCCGCCTCCAGCACCCGCGAAGCTGGTCGCTGTATCGACTCCCCTCTGTTGAATCACTGGTGTGGTTTCCCGTTCCCGACGGGACAGTGTGGCTGCAGGGTGGACTCCGACATTCAGCCCGAGGGGCAGAGGCCGATGCGGGTGGAGAGGAGCTCGGTGAGGAGCCGGACCCCGGGGAGGAGCGGTTCACCCTCCGTGGGACGCCGCTAGCGCATTTAGGGAAACCTGTGGCGCTAAACTCCTACGTCAGAAAAGAAGAGACGTCTCAAATCAAGGACCTTCCCTTTGCCTTAAGAAACGAGGGAAGGGAAAGAGTAGCCAATTAAACCCAAATAAGCAGAGAAAGGAAAATCATTGATAAAGTGACAGAACAAAACACCAGTGAAAAATTAATGAGCCCAAGGGCTGGTTCGTGGAGATCAATACGACTGATCAGCCCCTGGCCAGACTGACGGGAACGAGAGATCACCGGCGCAGGAGCAAGGGCGGAGGCCCCGCTGCGGACTCCACGGATATCGGGAGGATCACAGGGAATATTAGGAACGACTGTCTGCCAATAGATTTAGCAACTTAACTGAAATGGACAAACGCCTTGGAGACATAATTTATCAAAACTCACTCAGGAAGACATAACCTGGACAGCCCTCTATATTAAAGGATTTGAATAATAATTAAAACCAAACTAAACCTTCCCCCAGAGGAAACTTCAGGCCCGGATGGGCTCACTAGGGAATTCTACCAAAGACTTAAGGGAGCAATGATGCGGATTCTACACAAACTCTTCCAAAAAATTAGGAAAGATGGAATCCTTTCAACCCTTTCTCAGAGGCCAGTATTCCCTCCATGTCCAAACCATGGAAAGACAGATAAGGAAAGAAAACTGTGGACCAACATCCCTCATGAACACGGATGCAAAAATTCTAAACAAAATTTTGGTAAATTGAATCCACCAAAGTATTGAAATTGTGACCGAATGGGGTTTATCCAGGAATCTGGGGCTGCCTTGACATTGCAAATCCACGTAACTCACCATTTGAACAGACTAGAGAACACAAACCATGTGATCATCTCGATAAACGCAGAGAAAGCGCTGACAAAATCCGATGTCCATTTGTGATGAAAACTCTCAGTAAACTGAAAATCGGAGAGCACTTCCTCCTCAGGACAAAGGCATTTACGAAAAGCCTACAGGTGACATCATACCTAAAGACTGAATATTTCCCCTGAAACCAGGAACCAGACCAGGATGTCTGTGCTCACCACGCTGTGCTGGAAATCACAGCCCGTGCGATCAGGAAGAAAAATAAATTTAGACAATCTAGATTGGAAAGGAAAGAGGGAAACTGTCTTTATTCACAGATAACACAAGCTCATATCAAGAATTGTCGTAAAGCTACGGTGACTAGAACCGTGTGGTGTTAAGACGGCATAAAGACAGACAAATAGGCCAGTGAAGCAGAACACAGAGCCCAGAAATGAACTCACAGGCCTATACACCACGCGTGTCCAGCAAGGGGGCAAAGGCACCGCCATGGAGCAAGGACAGCCGTGTGTGCCAACGGTGCCGGAGCAGCTGGACATCCACATGCAAGAAACGGGCTTCCCGCCGCTCCTCACACCACACACAACGTTTGGCTCCAAGCAGATCACGTGAAACTGTGAAACTGCTAAAAGAAACGTGGGAGAAAACACCTGAGTGACCCTGGGTTAGGCAGAGAGTTCTCACGCACTGCACCCAAGGCACGGTCCGTGAGAGACTAGATCGACACGTTGGGCTTCGTCAAAATTAAAAAATCTCATCTCGTGCGCAGACACCGTTGAGAGAATGAAAAGACCCCCACGCTGGGAGAAACACTGGCCTCTCTGATGCAGGACCAGTGTCCAGAGCGTGTAAATAACCTCTAGATCTCGCTAAAAACATTCACTGATATAATCCAATGGATCACGGGCAAAAGATTTTAGACATTTCACCGAAGAAGACACGTGGGTGGCAGATAAGCACAGAAAACGATTCTTAACCTCACTAGTCAGCAGAAAAATACAGTTTCACACCGTCGTGAGAGACCACCGCACCCTTGTTAGAACGGCTACAACTGAAAAGGCGGACGCTACCAAGTGTCGGGAGGGCTGGGGACAGCTGGGACTCTCACGGACGCTGGCGGGAACGCAGACGGGTTGGGCACCTTGGAAAACAGTTCAGCAGTTTCTTAAAGAGTGGAACGTGCACCTACCACGCAGTGTAGACACGCGGCCCCTAGACACTCGCCGGAGAGAAAGGAAGGTGTACGTCCACACAAAGACCTGCACACGCATGTAATAGCCTTGACTGGAAACAACCCAGATGTCCGTTAGCGGGAGAGGGGGCGGCGCCTGCGACACACACACCCCCCGAGGCGGGAGCCGCTGACACATGCTCTGAGCGTCGCTGCGCGGAGTGAGAGAAGCCAAACTCCACCACGAAGGGCACGTACTGTGTGGTCAGTTTATATAAAATCCTAGAAAATGCAAACTACGCCACAGTGGCCGAAAAGAGGCCCGTGGTTCCTCTTGAGTGGGGACGGGCGGGAGGGGGAGATTCCAAGGGGACGTGAGGAGACCCGCGTGGGTGATGGGCGTGGATTGCGCCGCATCCCGAGCGTGGCGGTGGTTTCGAGGGAGCGTGTTTCTCAACACTGACCAGATCATGCACTTAAACACGTGCAGTTCATGGCGTATCAGTCACACCACGGGAAAGCGGTTTTAAAATATTTCAAATTGGGCTTTTCGACAATACTGTGTCTATGCATTTTCCAGACTAGAAAATCGTAAGGGTTTTCCTTGTTGCAGTAACATCATAATTATAATTTATAGCGGCTGCATGATATTCTAGAATTGTTTGGCTCCTAGAGATTTAAAACTAATCAAAACATATATTAGACCCAAAATTGTAGCGACGGTAGAAAAAGACCAGCGGTCGTCAGGGATTTGGGGGGAGAGTTGACTCAGTGAAGCGTGGTGCCCGTTTTAGGGGGACTATTCTGTGCGATACTGTAGGGTGGATACTCAACAGTCTGCGTTTGTCAAAACCCAGCGAACTTTATACAGAACTTTATTCGCAAAGAAAAACATATTTAGGAGGTTGGGGGATCCCCAGGAGGAAATACAGAATGTGACAAAACAATCCACCCGTATTGCAAAGGCATAAGGTAAACTCATGGAAGGGCGTGGGGGAACGTGAAGGGTTCTGCACTTGGGGCACCTCAGCAGGGAGGACGGGGACACTGAGGTTCCTGCCCTGGGGCCATGACACCCAGGAACCTCTAATCTGCCTGTTACTCATGATTGAGTTCCTTCCAAAAAGCAACAGTCTCCCCCTTGCCACAAGTGGCCACACCATTGTGAAGTGGTGGACAGCGTAGGCGCGGGGCTGGGCGGGCTCTGGGGCCACACTGCGGCTCTGCCGTCCTCTGGCTGGGCTCGCACCCTCTCCGGGCCTCTGGGATGGAGGAAGGTGAGTCCTGCCCTCCAGGTTGGGGGGCGCGGGGGGCGGTAGAGTGAGGCGGGGCTATTGAGCACTTGGTCTGTACCTGCACGTGGTGAGTCCTCGTGAGGTGGGGGCTCTGTGGACCTGCTACAGAAGGTGCACCCCTGGACCTGAGAGCTTTCATCTGTTCCTCCATTCACCCATCCATCCCCTACCCTCCATCACCCATACATCTATCCCACCCTCATCTGTCCATTTGTCATCCACCTGTCTGTATATCTGTCCATCTGTCTGTCCACCCATCTACCCATCCATCCACCCACACATCCACCCACCCATCCACCCATCCACCCACCCACACATTCAACCACCCATCCACCCACCCACCCATACACCCACCCATCCTCCCAACCATCCGTCCACCCACCTATCCATCCATCCACCCACCCATACATCTATCCCACCATTCATCCATCCATTTGTCCATCCACCTGTCTGTATATCTGTCCATCCGTCCACCCATCCACCCACCCATCCATCCACCCATCCGCCTGTCCATCCATCCACCTACCCACCCATCCATCCACCTACCCACCCATCCATCCACCCATCCATCCGTCCATCCATCCACCCACCCATCCATCCATCCACCCACTCACCCATCCACCCATCCATTCACCCATCCATCTATCCTACCATTCATCCATTCAATTGTCTATCCGTTTGTCTGTATATCTGTTCATCTGTCTGTCCATCCATCTACCCATTCACCCACCAACCCAATGACTATCCATCCATCCGCGCACCCCCGCAACAAGCAACCATCCATCTGTCCATCCACCCATCCACTCCCCCACACCCAGCAACCATCCACCCAACTATCCATCCATCCATCCACCCATCCATCCACCTATCTACCCATCCATCTATCTATCCATCCACCCATCCATCTATTCATCCATTCATCCATCCATCCATCTTCCAATCCATCCATCTATCCTCCTATCCATCCATCCATCCACCCACCCACCTGTCCATCCAGAAGCAAAGTTGCTGAGTGCATCTACTGCAAGGAAGGCCCATGGAGGAGTCCACACAGGCTGCTGCCCTTGAGGTATTCACAGCAGGAAGGGCAGCAATGGTCATATAGTGTGGCCAGGATGGCGAGGACGCTGTTCAGGGTGAGGGTGACACCTGGACCAAGTCTTGAGAGGAGCAGGGTAAGTGTCCAAGCCTGGCTGGACTCCCGAAGCACAGTGACCCACCTGATTGGGGGGGGGGCTGCCCTTTCCCCCAAGGAGGCCCTTGGTGGCCACCTGTGCAGCAGGGCCCTGGCCTGGGTGAGGGTCCTGGCCTACTGCCTCGGCCCCTCCTGACCCCTCACCCAGGAGCAAATAGCACTGTGTGCCTTACTTGCTCCCCCTCACACATCCCATTTTAAACCTGCACAGGACATGGGAGGCGATGTGTGGCCTGGGTCTGCACACCCCACACCCCCATCTTTCAGAACCTTTGAAGCCCGGGAAGTGGACATGCTTTTGATGTCAGTCTGCCTGGGGAGGGGTGGGCATGGCTGGTGTTAGACTTGCTTCCTCGAATCCCCGGATTCTCACCCCTGGGAATCGTTCTGGGCCCTGGCCACCCTGCCCCCATGGATGGCCAGGGCTGGGAATCATGGCTTCTCTCGGCACAACCTCCATCTGCCCACCAACATGGGGCCAGAGCCGTGGCACTGGGATCAGGCAGCCAGGCCCCGACCCCCTAAGTCCAGCTGGCTGGGGGCTGTGTGGCCTGCTCCTGGCGAGCTTGGCTCGGGCTCCATGGTCAGCAGGGCAGGTGCTGGGCCAGCTGCACCTCCTGCTCCCCGAGACTCTGGCCTACAGACTGCGACATGAGACGCTCAGTGATTCAGGTTCCCCTTCTGTGACACAGGTTAATAATCAGACCAACCACTGGGGTCATGGGGAATGGCCTGAGATGACACGTATGGCTGAGACGTGGTAGCCTGCATTCACTGGAAGCCTCCATTTGAGTAACTGGCCACGTGGGCCATGTGGGGGCCAGCCCAGCATGGGGGACAGAGCGGCTGTGGGGACAGCGTTTGTGGAGCTGCAGTGTGGGCTGGGGGGGGCTCTCCACAAAGCCGAGCCCACGACTATCGCCCATCCTGTGGGGGGGTTGGGGCCATGCAGGGTGTGTTAGGGTTCTGCAGGGAGACAACCAATAGGGTGTGTGTGTGTGTGTGTGTGTGCGTGCATGCATGTGCCTATGCGCACATGCGTGTGGGTGTGTGCACACATGTGTGTGCGTGTGTGCGCCGTTGGTTCACGTGATCGTAGGGGCTCCAGTCTGATCCGCAGTGCGGACCCGCAGGCTGCACACCAGGGAGGGTGGGTGCTGCGGCTGGAGTCAGAAGGCCGTCGGAGCGCGGTGCCGGTGCCCTGTTTCCCGGGGGACCTCGGGCTTCTCTCTTGGCCGTCGACTGAGCGAGCGAGGCCCCCGCACAGCAGGAAGCGTCACCTGCTCACGTCTGAAAACCACCTTCGCAGCAGCGTCTAGACTAGGTTTAGCCAAAGCATGGTACCACGGCCCAGCCGTGCTGACACACCACTGGCCACCATGTGAGGGACAGAACCACAGCTGGGGACATACCAGCCGTCCTGGCTCTCCCTGGCAGGTGTGGGCCCCTCTTCTCTCCCTCCCCAGCCTTCGTTCCTTCTTCCCCTCCTCCTCCCTGTCCTCTCCCTCTTCCGTCCTCCTCCTCCTTCCTCCCCACCCCGGCCTCCTGATGAGTCAGGTTTGTGGACACACCATGGTGGGACAGTCACTTGAGGCACCTGTGTGACGTCTGCCTCCTCCCTGCAGGCTGGGCTGTAAATTCCGTGCAGCCCTTGGCAACAGTGTCTTGTCAGGGCAAACACAGCGGGCGTGGGGCCGGGCTGGGGGCGGTAAGGGCGCCGGGACCCTGTCTCCGGGTGGGGGTGCTCCGAGCTGAGCCCTGGGCGGGCAGTCGGCTCCCTGCTCGGTGGTGTCCGGCCTGCGGCTGGCGGGCCGTCACTCCCCGCCTCGGCCACCTCAGCCTGGCCACACAGAGCGGCACCACCAAGCAGGTCCTCAAAGTGGCCGAAACCCCCATTCTCCTCCATCTGAGGCCCCTCATGCCCCTGTGTGCAGGCTGATGGTGGGGGGTCCCCAGGATGACAGTGGCCGCCGCCCTCCCACCGCACAGAGGACAGCCATCGCCTCATGTGTGGGTATCTCATGCTGCGCTGGTGGAATCAAAGCATCTAGGCCTTCTCAGCCTGGACGGCCTCGCAGCTGGCCGAGCGAGGCCCGGATGATGCGGCTGAGCCCGGGTGCTGGTCAGGGAGGCTTTCACTTTGGGGCCCAGCACGGCCCCTCCCACCCCAGGGTCGGAGAGGGGGGTCCTCCCAGGTCTGAGAGGGGGGTCTCCCTGGCTCTGAAATGTGGGTCCTCCCCGGCTCTGAGACGGGGGGTCCTCCCTGATCTAAGGTGACCCCTAAGTATCCTCTGCGGGGGTCAGTGGTGGGGCCCAGGCCCAGGGTCTGACTCTAACACCTTTCTTGGCCCACGGCAGGGTCCCAGAAGGGGCCCCGTATGAGCTTGACGGCGGGCAGCCCAGCGTGGGGCTGGGCGCAGAGAGCCCACTGCATTCGCTAATGGGGTCCAGGGACCTCGTGCTGGAGAAGATGGCGGGTGGGGGCCCATCAGGCCGCGGTGACCAGAGTCTCGCCCACTGCGCTCCCGCTGGCTCAGCCACACACTGGGCCTCCCCAATGTGCCCAGGTCCTGGCGGCAGGACAGACCCCAGGCCTGGTGTGAGTGGGCACAGCAGAAGGGGACGAGGGCTCCTGGCACTTTCGTCCCTGATGTCTTTGCAGGGTGGGGCCCATCTGTGGGCCTCGGCCCCTGGCTGTGGCTGGGAGACGCAGGGGCCTGAGCAGGAGGTGGCGTCAGGGCTCGGAGCAGCACCAGGAAAGGCCTGGAGCAAGCGTCACTGACTGTGTGTAGGAGCCGGAGCAAGCGTCACTGACTGTGTGCAGGAGCCGGTCCCGGCAGCAGGGAGGTCCGGGGAAGGGGCCTGGCGCCCCGGCCCGGGAGGAATCTTTCCCACTCGGCCGGCACGCGTGCTGCGGCGGATCGGAGACCCCGCGCTCCGGGCTCTCTCGCCGCCCTCGCCAAGGCTGGAAACTGAGCTCAGGAGCACGTCTGTTTCGGGAACGCAGGGTGTGGAGGGGGGGGTCCCTGACCTCCGCTGACCACCAGCTGCAGGGTGGTGTCTGCCTGTGCCCCCCAGGCTGGCCGCGGTCGCACGTCTGGGGCTGGTACAAGCTTGGACGCCACACGGGTCCGCGAGGCGTCTCCAGGCAGCCGGGGGCGGGGGGGGGGGACTTCGGCCTGCGCTCGGTGGCGGGGGGGCGGCGCAGCAGTCCCGGCAGGACCCCCGAGTGAGAGCTGGCAGCTGCCCCACCTCGGCCCCAGGAAGAGCAGTCGACGAGCACTCCCCGCGGCAAGCCAGTTCCCCCGGATTCCGGCGGGCGAGCTCTGGCCAGGCGGGCTCTCCCCGAGTTCCAATTACATGTAATTCCACAAACTGGCTCAGCCGGGGAGGGAGGGGATTAGAGGGGCCGGGACCGCTGGCAGAGCTCAGCGAGCCGCCCACGGGGTCAGCGCGGCCTCCGGGACCCCTCAGGGGCCATGTCCTCCCTGTCCTCGGGAAGCTTCTTGCCCTGCTCGTGCCCCAAGAGTGACAGGAGCCCGAGCAGGCCTGGGGGACCTGTGGCCGTCTCAGCCCACACTGCTCGGCAAGGGGGGTTCCGGAAGAGGAGACAGCAGCCAACACCGGGTGGGGCCCCCAGGAGCACCTCACTTGGCCCGGGCCCTGCTGGGGGCACCGGCTGGCGTCTGGGGGCCGTGGAGGGCTACAGAGCCTGGCAGGACATGCTTTCTGCTAGACGCCGGTCCCCTGGCCCCACGGGGCCTGGTCCCGCTAGGAGCTGGGAGAGACCGGAGCTCCCCCTTGGGCGTGTGTTAGGTTAGGGGGCTGCCGTGAGTTTACCTGGGAAGCTGTAAAGAGATAAACCTCAGATAACCTGAGTCAATATTTCCCCACAGCTGTTTTCTAGATAATGTGGCAAACGCCCCACCCACGCCCGCCCCTCCCCGCCCTCCCACTGGGGCATAAAAGGCCTGGACCCCGGCCCTGGGTCGCAACCCGCACCGCCCGTGCCAGCCACCATGGGCCCGCTGCTGGCCCGCCTGGTGGCCGTCTGCCTGGCCCTGTCTGCGGCCGGCGGCTCGGAGTCCCAGCAAGGTGAGGGGGCCGGGCAGGGGTGGCAGAATGTTCGCAGGCAACCCCAGCCCCTGGGGAGGTCCCAAGGGCACCAAAACAGCCTGAGGGGCTACGGCTGGGTCACCCCTGAGGACTCTCGGGGCGGGGGGTGAGGATGGGTCTTTGGTTCCCCATCCCCTTGGGGCCCAGTGGGGTCCAGGGCCCAGTGCCAGGTGGAAACAGCAGCCAGGCCGCTGTCTTCGGGCGTGTGGGGGACATGGGTGGCCAGGACCCCTCAGGGGGCCACAGTCCCAGGGACACTTGGACGGCCAAGGCCAACACGGCCCCTTCTGGAGAGTGGGCTGTTTGTCCACCTGGTGCAGGCCTACCTCAGCTGGGAAAGAGTGTGGACAGAGGACGGGAGACCCCCAGCCCCCGGGGCGGGAGAGACTCCTGTCCCATGGGGCCGAGTGCAAAGCCAGGGAGGGGGTGGTCGGGGGCCAAGTGCAAAGCCAGGGACGGGGTGGTCGAGGGGGCTGAGTGCAAAGCCAGGGACGGGGTGGTCGGGGGCCAAGTGCAAAGCCAGGGACGGGGTGGTCGGGGGCCAAGTGCAAAGACAGGGACAGGGTGGTCGGGGGGGCTGAGTGCAAAGACAAGGACGGGGTGGTCGGGGGCCAAGTGCAAAGACAGGGACAGGATGGTTGGGGGGGCCGAGTGCAAAGACAAGGACGGGGTGGTCGGGGGCCAAGTGCAAAGACAGGAATGGGGTGGTCGGGGGGGCCGAGTGCAAAGCCAGGGACGGGGTGGTCGGGGAGGGGCCAAGTGCAAAGACAGGGACGGGGTGGTCGGGGGGGCCGAGTGCAAAGACAGGGACAGGGTGGTCGGGGGAGCCGAGTGCAAAGACAGGGACGGGGTGGTCAGGGGGGCTGAGTGCAAAGACAGGGACGGGGTGGTCGGGGGGGCCGAGTGCAAAGACAGGGACGGGGTGGTCGGGGGGGCCGAGTGCAAAGACAGGGACGGGGTGGTCGGGGGGGCCGAGTGCAAAGACAGGGACGGGGTGGTCGGGGGGGCCGAGTGCAAAGACAGGGACGGGGTGGTCGGGGGGGCTGAGTGCAAAGCCAGGGACAGGGTGGTCGGGGGGGCTGAGTGCAAAGCCAGGGACGGGGTGGTCGGGGAGGGGCCAAATGCAAAGCCAGGGACAGGGTGGTGGGAGGGGGCCGAGTGCAAAGCCAGGGACAGGGTGGTCGGGGGGAGCCGAGTGCAAAGCCAGGGACAGGCCGTCGGGGGTCCTGGCTCTGGGGATGGACGAGGTGCGGGCAGCCTCTGAGGGTCCGGCCCTGTCCTGCTGGACGCGGTGGGTGGGCCGGGGCAGGCCGCGGGTCGGGTGCGTCAGGTGGGGGGGCCTCCGAGGGCAGCTTCGGGGACAGGGGACACTCAGCCCTGTTCCCACTGCTCTGCCAGCCGGCCGGAGCCAGAACCACGGCCACAACGTCTGCAGCACCTGGGGCGACTTCCACTACAAGACCTTCGACGGCGACATCTTCCGCTTCCCCGGCCTCTGCGAGTACAACCTCGCGTCCGACTGCAGGGACTCCTACAAGGAGTTCTCCGTGCACCTGAAGCGGGCCGAGAGCCAGGATGGGGGCCTCCCGCAGATCAAGTCTGTGCTGCTGACCCTCAGGGACGACGCCGTCTACCTCACGAGCCAGCTGGCCGTGGTGAACGGGGCCTTGTGAGTGGGGCCCTCCCAGATCCCAGGACCGGGGCGTGACGGCTCCCGCGGGCAAGCGTGTCCCCGCGCCGCCCCTGAGACCCCCTCTGCCCCAGCACTCTAAGGAGAGCCTCGAGCTCTGGGTTCAGGTCACTAATTCATTCAATAAACACCGCTGAGCCCGGCCCAGCAGGCGAGGGCCTGACCGGTCCTGGGGGTCCTTTGCAGCCCCTGCCCCCGGAGCCCACCCGGCTGGGCCGCCTGCGGTCCTGGCCGTGTGCACCTCCCCTGGCTAGAGTTACGCTGCAGACCTATTGTTCCCGGATTGTCTCTGCAACAATGAGGCCCAATAGCACATTCCTGTCCCACCTGCAGGACTCGCCCTTTTCCTGCCCCGGTGGGGGGCGGGGAGGGGGGTCTGTGTCCTGCCCGAGGCTGCCTGGGGGGAGCAGGGGCCGTGGGGTGAGGCGCAGGGGCTGGGGTGAGCACCCTGGCAGCTGCAGGGTCGGCCCTGGGGGCCACGGGGCAGGCAGGGGTCGGAGACCCGTGGGGGGTGGCCCTCGCTCAGGGGGCCTGGATGCGGTTGGGCCGTCCGGCCCCCTCCTCCCCCAGACCTGGTGCCCTCAGCCCCAGGGATGGCCGTGCCCAGCACAGGGCCCCGGGGCAGGAGAGCTCTGCAGGGCTGGCTCCGCCCAGAGGGGTGGACAGGTGCTCCCTGCCCACGCCCGTGGGCCCCCCCACCTCGCCCCACGGCTACAGCCCCGGGTGGGAGCTGGCCCGCCGGGCTGGTGCCCCGCAGCACACGTGAGGCACACAGGATGCACTTGTGAGGCACACGCTGTGCGCACCGGATGCCCGCGTGACATTCGCAGCCCCAGAGCCCCCAGGCAGCGGGACCCTGGCGGGGAGGGCGGCCGGGTGGCCCTGCGGTGCGAGAGACTCCTGTGCCCCCAGGGTCAGCACCCCGCACTACAGCTCCGGGCTGCTCATCGAGCGGAACGAGGTCTACACCAAGGTCTACTCCCGCGTCGGGCTCACCCTCATGTGGGACCAGGAGGACTCGCTCACGGTGGGCGCCGGCGGCAAGGAGCCGGGGACGGGGACCTCCAGGGAGAGCAGGGGTGGGGCAGGACCCCGCAGCCGGGGTCGAGGGTCAGCAGCGGAAGCAGGCCTGGCCTCACTCGGTTAGCGCGGGCCTGGGCGGGGCCCTCCCCGTGACCCCTGCCAGGCATCTCTGTGGCCCAGCCCGGCCCTCCCGCCCCACCCGGCTGCAGCCCAAACAAGGGGCAAGTCTGTGGGGTCCCGCTGGTGGCCCTGGCCCCTGGGCCTGGCCAAGCCAGCTCACCCGGCCGCTCCCCGCACAGCTGGAGCTGGACAGCAAGTTCGGGAACAGCACCTGCGGCCTGTGCGGCGACTACAACGGGCTGCAGTCCTACTCCGAGTTCATCTCCGACGGTGAGGCCGGCGCCGGGCGGGCAGGGGCGGGGCGGCTGCGGCTCCGGCCCCCGCTGAAGGGCTGTGCTCCCCCAGGCGTGCTCTTCAGCGCCCTGGAGTTTGGGAACATGCAGAAGGTCAACACGCCGGAGGAGGAGTGCGAGGACCCTGAGGAGGCGACGGAGACCGATTCCTGCTCCGAGCACGTGAGTTTCCGGCCGCGGCCCCCGCCCTGGCGGCCACCCCTTGGGCGGAGCGGGGGGCGCGAGCAGCCTGCCCACCGGCCTCTGTCCCCAGCGTGACGAGTGCGAGAGGCTGCTGACCCTCGAGGCCTTCGAGGCCTGCCAGGACCTGGTGTCGCGGGAGCCGTACGTGAGCGCCTGCGTGCAGGACCAGTGCGGGTGCGCGGCCGGGGACAGCTGCATCTGCAGCACCGTGGCCGAGTTCTCGCGCCAGTGCTCCCACGCCGGCGGCCAGCCCGGGAACTGGAGGAACGACACGCTGTGCGGTAAGCGCCGCGCCCCTGCGGGCGGGACCCCGGGGAGCTCCCCGCCCGCACCCCGAGGTGGCCTCTGCCCCCGGGCAGGGCAGCCCGATGCCGAGCGCCCCGCGGCCGGCTCACCCCGCTGCCGTTGCCGTTCCAGCCAAGAGCTGCCCCTACAACATGGTTTACCTGGAGAGCGGCTCGCCCTGCAGGGACAGCTGCTCACACCT
Source organism: Eulemur rufifrons (assembly GCF_041146395.1). Classification (NCBI taxonomy): domain Eukaryota; kingdom Metazoa; phylum Chordata; class Mammalia; order Primates; family Lemuridae; genus Eulemur; species Eulemur rufifrons. Next base: position 104,029,780 of record NC_090988.1, read on the forward strand.
GGAGGTCAGCAGCCTGTGCGAGGAGCACCGCATGGACGGCTGCTTCTGCCCAGAAGGTGCGCGCTCGGGAGCTGGGCGGGAGGAGGGGCGCTGCCCCAGGCCACCATCCCGGCCCGTGCACAGGTGGCCTTGCTGCCTTGGGCCTGAGGCTCTCACCTCACTGCGGGGCGGCTTTGCTGGACGGTGGGGCAGCGCTGGCACGGGAAGTGCCTCTGCCCCCCTCTCGGGCCCCCCCATCCCAGGGGCAGGTCCGACGGACGGCACCAAGGGCAAGACCCTCCCGCAGCGCTGGCTTCAGGGAGGCTGAGGAGGGGCCAGGCCGTCCTGGTCGCCACCTGCCCCTGGCCTGAGGGCAGTGGGAACCGCAGGTGTCTGCCCACAGGGCAGAGGTGCCTGCAGGCGGGGGCGGCTGGGGTCACGCCGCGTCCCTGGCTCTCCCAGGCACCGTGTACGACGACGTCACGGGCGGCGGCTGCATCCCCGCCAGCCAGTGCCACTGCAGGCTGCACGGGCAGCAGTACGCGCCGGGCCAGGAGGTCTCCAGCGACTGCGAGCAGTGGTGAGGCTCGCGCCTGGGCTCGGGGACCGCGAGGGCCGGGGCAGCCGCCACCGAGCGCTGAGCCTGTGTCCCCCCCAACAGTGTCTGCAGTGCCGGCCGCTGGGAGTGCAAAGAGCTGCCGTGCCCTGGGACCTGCGCCCTGGAGGGCGGTGCCCACATCACCACCTTCGATGGGAAAAAGTACACCTTCCACGGAGACTGCTACTACGTCCTGGCCAAGGTGGGCTGGCCGGGGCCGGGGTGTGGGGCTGGCGGCAGCCAGGGCCGCCCTGGACGTGGCTCTGGGTTGGAGTCTGGGAAGCAGCGTCCCCCAAACCCACGCTGGGGCCCAGGCTGGGGGGCTGCCTGCCCACCCGGCCCTTGGCCCCTGCAACGCCGCCCCTCCCCACAGGATGACAACAACGGCTCCTACGCCCTCCTGGGCGAGCTGGCGCCCTGCGGCTCCACGGAGCAGCAGACCTGCCTGAAGACGCTGCTGCTGCTGGCTGACGACCAGAAGAACGTGAGCCCCCCTACCCCCAACCCCAGCGCCCCGGGGGCCCCGCAGCCCCCACAGCCCCTCGCAGCCTGGCCTTCCCCGCAGGTGGTGACCTTCAGGTCCGACGGCTCCGTGCTGCTGAACGAGCTGGAGATGCAGCCGCCCCACGTGACTGGTGAGCGGCCCGGATCCGCGGGGAGGCTGGCGGGTGGGCCCGGGGAGGGGCCAGTGGCGTCTGGCAGACCCGCTGTCCTTGGGCCTCCGCTGGGGGCAGTGGGAGGGTGCCCCTCCTGCCGAGGGACCCAGAGCCGCGGCGCCCCCCTCACTGTGCCTCCCCGCAGCGAGCTTCTCGGTGCTCCGCCCGTCCTCCAACCACATCGCCGTGAGCACGGCCTTCGGCCTCCGGCTGCAGGTGCAGCTGGCGCCCGTCATGCAGCTCTTCCTGACGCTGGACCAGGACGCGCAGGGCCAGGTGCAGGGTGAGTGGCCCCGCCCCGCCTGCCGCCTGCAGGGCCCCCCGGGGGGCCTGGCCCCCGCCTGCCCCGGCCCCGCCCCAGCCCTGTCCTGCCTCCTCAGGCCTCTGCGGGAACTTCAACGGCCTGGAAGGTGACGACTTCCAGACGCCGGGCGGGCTGGTGGAGGCCACAGGGGCCGGCTTCGCCAACACCTGGAAGGCCCAGTCGAGCTGTGAGGACAAGGAGGACTGGCTGGACGACCCCTGCACCCTCAGCGTGGAGAGCGGTGAGGCCCGGCCTGCCCCGTGGACGAGGGCGCGGTGAGGTGGGGAGGCGGGGTGCCCTCCACGCGGGCCTTCCTGCTGCTTCCCGCCAGGCGGCTGGTTTATGGTGACTCATGGTGGCACCTGCCAGGTGACCCGGCAGAGGAGCAGGGCTGCTAATTGCCGGGTGGTGTCCCTGGTCCTGGCGCTGGCCTGGTGCCACAGCAGCGTGACCCTGCTGCCCCGTCACACGTCACCCGGATGCCAGGCCCCTCAGGCTCCAGAGCCGGAGGTGGGGGGCCATCTTGCTTGAAGCTGCCTGGAGATTTGCCCAGAGGGAGGGGCCTGGGCTTGGGTCCACAGAGGGGACAACGTCCGCGCCAGCCTGGGCCACCGGGAGGCCAGACCCAGGGGACGTTGGGGACCCAGCCCCGGCTGAGGCTCTGCCCCCCGCCCTCAGCCAACTACGCCGAGCACTGGTGCTCCCTCCTGAAGAACACAGAGACGGCCTTCGGCAGGTGCCACTCGGCTGTGGACCCCACCGAGTATTACAAGGTGGGTGGGGCCACACCCGCCCTGTGCCGGGCAGGGTCCCGAGAGCCATCGGGGCGTCCCTGGAGCCCTGGCTGAGCCTGCCAGCAGCTGAGCGTGTGCGTGTGTGTGTGTGTGTGTGTGCACGTCTGTGAGTGCCGGCACGTGTGTGAGTGTTGCCTGCGCTCGGGGGTGCTGGGGCCACACCTGACCTCCGCACGTCACCGTCCGCTTTGCTTTGCCCCCAGAGGTGCAAATACGACACGTGCAACTGTCAGAACAACGAAGACTGCCTGTGCGCAGCCCTGTCCTCCTACGCACACGCCTGCGCCGCCAAGGGCGTCACGCTGTGGGGCTGGAGGGAGGATGTCTGCAGTGAGTGCCGGCTGCTCGCCGAGACCCGGGGACCCTGCCTCTGGGTGGTGCGGGGACGGGGGCAGCTCCCTGCTGCCGGCGGCCCAGCTTCCAGCTTCACTGGTCAGGAGTAGACAAAGGGGCAGGGACACCACAGGGACCCGAGCCCCGAGCTGTGGCAGCTGAGTTCGTAGCCGGGGGTCCCAGGTCACCGCCTTCCCTGGCCCCTGGGCCCTTCCGGGCAGAGTGGGGGCTCAGGGACAGCCTGTGGGTGGGAGTTGGGGGCAGGTCCCTGCTGCCCTCACGCCAGCCGCGTGGTGCCCGCAGACAGCGACGTGGACTCCTGCGCCAGCTCGCAGCTCTTCCTGTACAACCTGACCACCTGCCAGCAGACCTGCCGTGCCCTCTCCGACCCCGACGCCCACTGCCTGCAGGGCTTTGTGCCTGTGGACGGCTGCGGCTGCCCCGACCACACCTTCCTGGACGAGAAGGGCCACTGTGTGTCCCTGGCCCAGTGCTCCTGCTACCACCGTGGCCTCTACCTGGAGGCGGGGGACGTGGTCGTGAGGCAGGACGAGCGATGGTGGGTGCTGGGACCTGGGAAGGGGCGCGGCGTGGGGGCCGGGGCGTCCGTCCGACTCTGCCCCGAGCAGAGACCCGGGAGGCCACACCTGGGGGCGGTTCTGAGAGAGGCTGGGCTCGCGTCCGCCCCGGGCAGTGGCACTTCCTGTGGCCGCTCTGCCCGGGGACGGGGACGAAGCCTGAGCCCGCTCACCGCCCACCCCCCCACAGCGTCTGCCGGAACGGGAGGCTGCACTGCGCACAGGTCAAGCTGCTCGGGCAGAGTGAGTGGACACCGCCCCTTGCTCCGCCACGTGCCCAGGCCCGCTCCCCACCCCCACCTGCCTGAACCCCCCACCTGCCGCTTGAGCTGAGACAGCCCCTCCGTCCTGCAGGCTGTGCGGACCCGAAGATCTACATCGACTGCAACAATCTGACCGCCCTGGCCGTCACGCAGCCCCGGCCCATCAGCTGCCAGACGCTGGCCGCCGGCTATGTGCGTGGGGGGGGCTGCCGTGGGCGGGCGGGGGTCTCTGCTGTCTGGGCCTGTCGTGAGGGTGCAGGGGGGCTCCCATGCTGCGCCCCCCACCCCGGGGCCTGGGTGCCGACTCCTGTGGACATCCCCCTGCCCCTGGGAGGGACGTGGAGGCCTGTGGGCCCGCCGGGCACGGGGCCAGGACCTCTCCCTCGTCCCGGCCCCGGAGAGGCTGTGGCGTCACCCGCCCGCTGAGCCCGGCCCGCTCTGTCCTCAGTACCACACCGAGTGCATCAGCGGCTGCGTGTGCCCCGACGGGCTGATGGACGACGGCCGTGGCGGCTGCGTGGTGGAGGAGGAGTGCCCCTGCGTCCACAACAGAGACGTGTATTCCCCGGGGGACAAGATCACGGTGGACTGCAACAGCTGGTAAGCCGGCCTGGCGGCCACCGAGGACACACCAAGGGGCAGGTACCTGTCCTGTGGGGTCTGCTGGGTCCTGTGGGATCACGTGGTGGCCCCCATGGCAGGGTGGTCTTCTGTGTCTGCCGCTGGCCCCGGAGCCAAGGTGGGTGTGTTTGGTGCCGCTTGCGGGGCTGGGCTGGGTGCTTGCAGGTGTCCTGTGTGGGCTGCCTGGGAAGCCGTCCACACGGTGGTGCCCGGGGTCTCGTCCAGGCCCCGCTTGAGCAGGGGTGGGGGCCTGGCCCCCAGGTCCCTTCAGGCTCCTCTCCTGTCCTCAGCACCTGCCAGGGAGGACGCTGGGTGTGCACCCAGTCTGTGTGCCACGGCTCCTGCGCCATCTACGGGAGTGGCCACTACATCACCTTTGACGGGAAACACTACGACTTTGACGGACACTGCTCCTACGTGGCTGTCCAGGTGAGGCCACGGACACGGCCCAGTCCGCCCCTGAGTGTGGCCCTCAGTCCACGATGGAGCCCTGGGACGTGGGAGGGGCCGGCCCTTCCTGGGCCCCAGCCCAAGCCCTCGGGGATCCGGCCTTCCAGCAGTGGGGGAGGGCACGATGACGCCCCTCCCCTCGCGCTGTGACCCCCCCCCCCCGTGGGTGCGTGGGGAGGGTGGGGTTGACAGACCAGCGTGGGGACTGAGGGGCCTATGGTGGGAGTTACGACAGGTCAAGGAGGGCTGGGGCCAGGCGGCTGCCCACACGGTGCTCTAAGCCCCACGCCCCTGCGCAGTTCCTGGTCCCCAGCCAAGAGAGGAGGGGCTGAGGCTTGGTGGGGTCCGAGTCAGGGCGCAGCCCCCCAGACCGGGCAGGGCGGGCCAGGGTCTGTCTCCTCGGGAGGCTGCCCGGCCCTGCCAGCTGGGGTGTGCCGGGCCCCTGCAGCTGACGCTGCCCCGTGGCCCCAGGACTACTGCGGCCAGAACTCCTCGCTGGGCTCCTTCAGCGTCATCACTGAGAACGTCCCCTGTGGCACCACGGGTGTCACCTGCTCTAAGGCCATCAAGATCTTCTTGGGGGTGAGTGCTGCCAGCCCCTAGGGACCCTGGAGCCCTCGGGGACGCTGGGGCCTGCCAGTGACCGGCCTTCTCCTCTGGGCAGAGGACAGAGCTGAAGCTGGAAGACAAGCAGCGTGTGGTGATCCAGCGCGACGTGGGCCACCACGTGGCCTACACCACGCGAGAGGTGGGCCAGTACCTGGTGGTGGAGGCCAGCATTGGCGTCATCGTCATCTGGGACAAGAAGACCACTGTCTTTGTCAAGCTGGCTCCGTCCTACGAGGTGGGCGCCCCCGCCCTCCCCCCTGCCCGCCCCTCCCTGCCCCGCAGTCCCGTCCCCGAGCTGAGCATGTCCCTCATAGGGCGCCGTGTGTGGCCTGTGTGGGAACTTTGACTACCGCTCCAGCAACGACTTCACCACGCGGGACCACATGGTGGTCAGCAGCGAGCTGGACTTTGGGAACAGCTGGAAAGAGGCCTCCAGCTGCCCAGACGTGAGCAGCGTCCCCGAGCCCTGCAGCCTGAACCCGCACCGCCAGGCCTGGGCCGAGAAGCAGTGCAGCATCCTCAAGAGCAGCGTGTTCAGCGCCTGCCACAGCAAGGTGGGGCACAGGCGGGGCCAGGGCATGCTAATGAGAAGGGCGTGGCTATGGGTGGGGTCAAGGTATGCTAATGAGAAGGACATGGCTATGGGTGGGGCCATCACATGCTAATGAGAAGGATATGGGTGAGGCTGCAACATGCTAATGAGAAGGGCGTGACTATGGGTGGGGCCATGGCATGCTAATGAGAAGGATATGGGTGGGGCCGCAGCATGCTAATGAGAAGGACATGACTATGGGTGGGGCCATGGCATGCTAATGAGATAGGCACGGCTGTGGGTGGGGTCGGGCTCGGGGCTGCTTCTCCGAGGGCTCTGTGGGCAAGGTACCTTGCAAGCGCCTTCCAGCTTTGGCTCTGTCCTGTGTCTGTTGGACAGGTGACCATATGACCAGCCCTTCCTCTGAGACCCCTGGCTGGACCCCTAGCCTCCGCTACCTTGCTAGGCTCCCAGGCTCACCTGGGAGGGAGAAAGGACCCACTGCCCACCAAGGCCCCGGCTCTCAGCTAGGGCAGTGGGAGGCGGGTGGGTTTTGGGATTGTCGTCCTATAGCTGAGGACCGCGGGGCTCCAGAAGCTGGGTGACAGGTCTGTACAGCCACGGTCGTCCAGACGTCGCTGCTGGGGGCCCTGGGAGGCTGGTACCGGGTGACGTGCCCATCCCAGGAGCAGGGCCAGCCGCAGGGTCCTGAACTTCTGGCCTTGTGAAGGCAGCGTGGGCCCCGGGCACACTGAAGTCCTCCCCCAGGTGGACCCCACGGCCTTCTACGAGGCCTGCGTGCACGACTCGTGCTCCTGCGACACGGGCGGGGACTGTGAGTGCTTCTGCTCCGCTGTGGCCTCCTACGCCCAGCAGTGTACCAAGGAGGGGGCCTGCGTGTTCTGGAGGACGCCGGACCTGTGCCGTGAGTGCCCACCTGTTCTGGGCTCAGGGCTGATGGGGGGAGGGGCTGCTACGCGGCGGGCTGGCGGCACTCCTGGCCCACCCAGCGAGCGCGTGTCGGGTGCCTGTCATCCATCCCCTCCCCCACTCCCCAGGGCCACGGAGGGACCCGGGCTGGCAGGAGAGAGCTTGATGCGCCGCTGCCCCCGGCCCCCAGCCAGCCTCACTCTCACCTTGGCGCCCACCTGCGCCCTCCGAGTCTGACCCGCCCCTGTCTGTCCCCAGCCGTGTTCTGCGACTACTACAACCCTCCGCACGAGTGTGAGTGGCACTACGAGCCGTGCGGGAACCGCAGCTTCGAGACCTGCAGGACGCTCAACGGCATCCACTCCAACATCTCTGTGTCCTACCTGGAGGGTGAGCGGCACCAGCAGCCCACGTGGGGCACAGCCTCCGGGGGGTGACGGCCAGCCGGCCCGGCCCGTGTGGGGCGGAAGGCAGTGCGGTCTGGAGACCCACAGGGACACCCGGAGAGACGTCCCCGAGGCCCGTGGGGGCCAGGCTCACCTTGTCGCAGATTCAGGGAGGAAGCAGCTTGACGGGCAAACTCTTGAGACGTCAGGAGTTGGGGTGCTGTGTGCAGCCAGGCGGGGGGGTGTTGCAGACACAGGTCTGGGGGTCCTCTGTGGGCGTCTGAGCTGGGAACTTGTGCCGAAAAGGAGCAAGGTGGGGAAGGAGTGCTCCACCGTGCGGAGGGATGTGGGCTGGGCGTGGCTCAGGGGCTGGGCAGGGCCGGGCTGCCCCCCAGCAGGCCCACTGGGAGACCCCTGGCTGAAGAACACTGGGAGCAGTGGCGACGGGTGGGTCTGCGGGACGGGGTTCCTCTGCGGTGGTCCCAGCCCTGTGTCTGCACCCCCCCAGGCTGCTACCCCCGATGCCCTAAGGACAGGCCCATCTATGACGAGGACCTGAAGAAGTGTGTCTCCGGGGACAAGTGTGGCTGCTACGTGGAAGACACTCGCTACCTACCGGGAGAGTCGGTTCCCACTGAGGAGATCTGCAAGTCTTGGTACCTAAGCCCACGTGGCGGGGGCCTGGGAGCCCTCCGCTGGCGTCCTGTCCTGGCAGGCTGGCGTCTCCTGCCTGGCCTTGCTCCCTTCCTGCCCCCGGTTGGAACCCAGGGGTGGGCTCCTTAGGAGCTGTCTTTCGGGGCAGCGTGGGGGTCTCTGGGCCGCACTCGCGGCAGGGGAAGCATTGTCTGTGCAGGGCGGGGAGGCCGGGGCGGGGAGGCCCCTGCAGCCGTGGCCCTTGCCTTGCAGCGTGTGCACCGACTCTTCTCACATCGTCTGCCGGCCCGAGGAAGGTAAGGGGGCCGCGGACCAGGGCCCCGGCCGGGGCAGCCAGGACTGGGGCGGGGCTGGTCTCTCCTCCCAGGCGGTGCCCCGTGGGACCCCTGCCACGCGGCTGTCTTGGAGCTCACGAGACACGCCTGCCTCTTATGGGGAGCGGGTGCCCTGTGGGCCAGCGTCTGTTCTGATGGGAGCCCTGTTTCCGGGGCGGCTCTGGGGCTGGAGTCCCGCCACGGCATTTGTCTGCCACTTGGTAGAACTGGGGTGTGCCCGGCTGTCCCCACCTCTCGCTCCCTCTCACCCCAGGGAAGATTTTCAACTGGACCCAGGATGGCGTCTTCTGCTACTGGGAGACCTGTGGGCCCAACGGGACGGTGGAGAAGCACTTCAACATCTGCGCGTCCACCACGACACGCCCGTCCACCCCGACACGCCCGTCCACGACACGCCCGTCCACGACACGCCCGTCCACCCCGACGGTCTCCACCACGACCACCCTCGGCAGCAGCACCAGTTTCACCACCACCACCGCCACCCCGACCCCCAGCACAGGTGAGCCCCGGCCATGTCCCTGACGTCCTGGGCCTGGCCCTGCCCTGCACCCAGCACCGGCCCCCGGCACAGACGGCCCTTCTAGGGACAGGGGCCCGCCAGGCTCTGGCCCCTGGGAATCGCTGAGAGGTGAGGGCACTGGCATTGCTCTGACCTGGGGGGCGTGGCCCCTGATTCCCTGGCCTCGTGAGCTGAGATGGCCACAGCACGTCCACATCCCCAAGCCCAGACCACGGCGGAAGGTGACTTGGGGACATTTCTGACAACCAGCAGGAAAATATCCCTCAGGGTTAGGGAAGTCGGAGACATTTCCTTAAGTGCCTCTGCGTTGGCTCTGGCTGAAACCGCAGTCCCCATCCCACACGCTGCCAGGGGGGTGACAGCCGCAGGAAAAAAGACACTTTTAAAAATTCAGAAAAGACTTTTAGAAACCTTGACATAGGCAATAATGTCCTCTCTTTCCCCCCTCTTCATTGCAGTGTCATCAACGACTCACCGTAAGTGACGTGGGCGGCGTCTCACACTGACACCCAGCAGCAAGGGTGCACGGTCCCGGGCTCCCTCGGCACACAGACGTGAGGGCGGGCGCACCTGCCCACGGAGCAAAGATGGGTGTATTTCGGGGGCTGCGCAGGGTGTGCGGAGGGCAGGCCCGATGGGCCGGGACTTGCGCAGCTGTGGTGGCCACCTTGGTGGTCAGAGTAGAGACAAAGCCCCCTCTGGCTTCGTCGGGGAAATGGGTGACCCTTTTGTTCCTTAGTTTTTTGACACAAATATTTGAGACTAGCTGAGGAGGGGCACCGGGCCGCAGCTTGGAGACGGGGCGTGACACGCCTGGGCATGGCCTGGCATGGCCCCTCCTCTCTGCTCGTTTTTCAGTTGCAAAATGAGGCTGGCAGTGGGGTCCAGCCCTGGACCCTGGCCCTACAGTTTGGTCCCAGCAATGACTGGGAAAGGAGGGGCTGGATCTGGGGGACGGTCACAGAGGCCACTGAGTCCTCTGAGTCACGGTGGCCTCCTAGAGGTTCCTGCCTCAAAGCACGGTGACCAATGCCATCTTTGCTCCCCCAGCTCTGTGCTGCTACTGGTCCGAATGGATCAACGAGCACCAGCCGGACAGTGGCAGTGACAGCGGTGACCGAGAGACGTTTGAGGGTGTCTGCCTGGCTCCCGAGGACATCGAGTGCAGGTCGGCCACGGAGCCCCACCTCAGCTGGGAGGAGCTGGGCCAGAAGGTTCAGTGTGACGTCTCACTTGGCTTCATTTGCAACAATGAAGACCAGTTTGGAAACGATGAACCATTTGGAATCTGTTATGACTACGAGATACGTGTCTATTGCTGTCTGCCGAAGCCGTTGTGTCCTACGTACACCCCAGCCACCACGACTCCAAGGACCACGCCCACGCCCATCCCTCCAACCAGCACTCCCATCCCTTCACCAACCACCACCCCCATCCCTCCAACCAGCACTCCCATCCCTTCACCAACCACCACCCACATCTCTACAACCAGCACTCCCATCCCTTCACCAACCACCACCCACATCTCTCCAACCAGCACTCCCATCCCTTCACCAACCACCACCCCCATCCCTCCAACCAGCACTCCCATCCCTTCACCAACCACCACCCCCATCCCTCCAACCAGCACTCCCATCCCTTCACCAACCACCACCCCCATCCCTCCAACCAGCACTCCCATCCCTTCACCAACCACCACCCCCATCCCTCCAACCAGCACTCCCATCCCTTCACCAACCACCACCCCCATCCCTCCAACCAGCACTCCCATCCCTTCACCAACCACCACCCCCATCCCTCCAACCAGCACTCCCATCCCTTCACCAACCACCACCCCCATCCCTCCAACCAGCACTCCCATCCCTTCACCAACCACCACCCCCATCCCTCCAACCAGCACTCCCATCCCTTCACCAACCACCACCCACATCCCTCCAACCAGCACTCCCATCCCTTCACCAACCACCACCCCCATCCCTCCAACCAGCACTCCCATCCCTTCACCAACCACCACCCACATCTCTCTAACCAGCACTCCCATCCCTTCACCAACCACCACCCACATCTCTCCAACCAGCACTCCCATCCCTTCACCAACCACCACCCCCATCCCTCCAACCAGCACTCCCATCCCTTCACCAACCACCACCCACATCCCTCTAACCAGCACTCCCATCCCTTCACCAACCACCACCCCCATCCCTCCAACCAGCACTCCCATCCCTTCACCAACCACCACCCCCATCCCTCCAACCAGCACTCCCATCCCTTCACCAACCACCACCCACATCCCTCCAACCAGCACTCCCATCCCTTCACCAACCACCACCCCCATCCCTCCAACCAGCACTCCCATCCCTTCACCAACCACCACCCACATCTCTCTAACCAGCACTCCTATCCCTTCACCAACCACCACCCACATCTCTCCAACCAGCACTCCCATCCCTTCACCAACCACCACCCCCATCCCTCCAACCAGCACTCCCATCCCTTCACCAACCACCACCCCCATCCCTCCAACCAGCACTCCCATCCCTTCACCAACCACCACCCCCATCCCTCCAACCAGCACTCCCATCCCTTCACCAACCACCACTCCCATCCCTCCAACCACCACACCCATCCCTTCACCAACCACTACCCCCATCACTCTAACCACCACTCTCATCCCTTCACCAACCACCACCCCCATCCCTCCAACCACCACACCCATCCCTTCACCAACCACTACCCCCATCACTCTAACCACCACTCCCATCCCTTCACCAACCACCACCCCCATTCCTCCAACCACCACACCCATCCCTTCACCAACCACTACCCCCATCACTCTAACCACCACTCTCATCCCTTCACCAACCACCACCCCCATCCCTCCAACCACCACACCCATCCCTTCACCAACCACTACCCCCATCACTCTAACCACCACTCCCATCCCTTCACCAACAACTACCCCCATCCCTTCACCAACCACCACCCCTATCCCTCCAACCAACACCTCCATCCTTTCAACCACCACCACTCCCATCCCTTCACCAACCACTACCCCCATCCCTCCAACCAACACCCCCATCCTTTCAACCATCACCACCCCCAACCCTCCAACCAGCACTCCCTTCCCTCCATCAAGCACCACCCACACCACTTCACCATCCTCAAAAACTGTGCCCATTACCACAGAAAGGACTACCTCGGTGACAACCACTACTACAACATCCACAGCTACACCTACTCCTGAGTCCACCACTCCATCCACCCCAGTGCCAACAACCACTCCATGTGTCCTTGACTGTGAATGGACTGGGTGGCTGGATTCAGGGAAACCTGACTATACGCCATCAGGTGGAGATGTAGAATTGATTGAAGATGCCTGTGGACAAGGCTGGGCAACTAACATCTCCTGCAGAGCCACCATGTACCCCAATATTCCGATCGAACAGCTTGGACAGACCGTGGTGTGCAATGTGTCAGTGGGGCTGGAGTGCAAAAACGAAAATCAAAAGCCTGGCGGGACCATTCCCATGGCCTACTGCATCAACTACGCCATCAACGTGTACTGCTGTAAGTGTGCCAGCACGACTGCCTACACTACAACCACAGCCACCTCCACCAAGACACCTGCTACCACGACCACACAGACCCCATCCACACCTGCTACCACCACCCCAAAGACCCGAGCCCCAACACCCGGTACCACCACAACAGGGATCCCATTCACAGCACCTGGTACGACCAGCACAGGGATCCCAACCCCAACACCTGGTCCCACCACCACAGGGATCCCAACGTCATCACCTCTTACCACCAGCACAGGGACCTCATCTCCACCACCTGGTACCACCACCACAGGGATCCCAACCCCAACACCTGGTCCCACCACCACAGGGACCTCATCCCCAGCTCCTGGTACCACCACCTCAGGGATCCCAACCTCATCACCTCTTACCACCAGCACAGGGACCTCATCTCCACCACCTGGTACCACAACCACAGGGATCCCAACTCGAACACCTGGTCCCACCACCACAGGGACCTCATCCCCAGCACCTGGTACCACCACCACAGGGATACCAACCCCAACACCTAGTACCACCAGCACAGGATTCCCAAGCCCAACACCTGGCACCACCAGCACAGGGATCCCGACGTCAACACCTGGTCCCACCAGCACAGGGACCTCATCTCCACCACCTGGTACCACCACCACAGGGACCCCATTCACAGCACCTGGTACCACCAGCACAGGGATGCCAACCCCAACACCTGGTCCCACGACCACAGGGACCTCATCCCCACCTCCTGGTCCCACCACCTCAGGGATCCCGACCCCAACACCTAGTACCACCAGCACAGGGACCTCATCTCCACCACCTGGTACCACCACCACAGGGATCCCAACCTCAACACCTGGTCCCACCACCACAGGGACCTCATCCCCTGCTCCTGGTCCCACCACCTCAGGGATCTCAACCTCATCACCTCTTACCACCAGCACAGGGACCTCATCTCCACCACCTGGTACCACCACCACAGGGATCCCAACCCAAACACCTGGTCCCACCACCACAGGGACCTCATCCCCAGCTCCTGGTCCCACCACCTCAGGGATCCCAACCGCATCACCTCTTACCACCAGCACAGGGACCTCATCTCCACCACCTGGTACCACCACCACAGGGATCCCAACCTCCACATCTGGTACCACCAGCACAGGATTCCCAAGCCCAACACCTGGCACTACCAGCACAGGGATCCCGACGTCAACACCTGGTCCCACCACCACAGGGACCTCATCCCCACCTCCTGGTCCCACCACCTCAGGGATCCAGACCACAACACTTAGTACCACCAGCATAGGGACCTCATCTCCACCACCTGGTACCACCACCTCAGGGATCCCAACCCCAACACCTAGTACCACCAGCACAGGGACCTCATCTCCACCACCTGGTACCACCACCACAGGGACCCCATTCACAGCACCTGTTACCACCAGCACAGGGACCTCATCCCCACCTCCTGGTCCCACCACCTCAGGGATCCCGACCCCAACACCTAGTACCATCAGCACAGGGACCTCATCTCCACCCCCTGGTACCACCACCACAGGGATCCCAACCCCAACACCTGGTCCCACCACCACAGGGACCTCATCCCCAGCTCCGGGTCCCACCACTTCAGGGATCCCGACCCCAACACCTAGTACCACCAGCACAGGGACCTCATCTCCACCACCTGGTACCACCACCACAGGGACCCCATTCACAGCACCTGTTACCACCAGCACAGGTATCCCTACCCCAACACCTGGTCCCACCACCACAGGCACCTCATCCCCAGCTCCTGGTCCCACCACCTCAGGGATCCCAACCGCATCACCTCTTACCACCAGCACAGGGACCTCATCTCCACCACCTGGTACCACCACCACAGGGATCCCAACCCCAACACCTGGTCCCACCACCACAGGGACCTCATCCCCAGCTCCTGGTCCCACCACCTCAGGGATCCCAACCTCCACATCTGGTACCACCAGCACAGGATTCCCAAGCCCAACACCTGGCACCACCAGCACAGGGATCCCCACGTCAACACCTGGTCCCACCAGCACAGGGACCTCAACCCTAGCTCCTGGTCCCACCACCACAGGGACCCCATTCACAGCACCTGTTACCACCAGCACAGGGATCCCAACCCCAACACCTGGTCCCACCACCACAGGGACCTCATCCCCACCTCCTGGTCCCACCACCTCAGGGATCCCGACCCCAACACCTAGTACCACCAGCACAGGGACCTCATCTCCACCACCTCGTACCACCACCACAGGGACCCCATTCACAGCACCTGTTACCACCAGCACAGGGATCCCAACACCAACACCTGGTCCCACCACCTCAGGGATCCCGACCCCAACACCTAGTACCACCAGCACTGGGACCTCATCTCCACCACCTGGTACCACCACCACAGGGACCCCATTCACAGCACCTGGTACCACCAGCACAGGGATCCCAACCCCAACACCTGGTCCCACCACCACAGGGATCTCATCCCCAGCGCCTGGTCCCACCACCTCAGGGATCCCAACCTCATCACCTCTTACCACCAGCACAGGGACCTCATCTCCACCACCTGGTACCACCACCACAGGGATCCCAACCCCAACACCTGGTCCCACCACCACAGGGACCTCATCCCCAGCTCCTGGTCCCACCACCTCAGGGATCCCAACCGCATCACCTCTTACCACCAGCACAGGGACCTCATCTCCACCACCTGGTACCACCACCACAGGGATCCCAACCTCCACATCTGGTACCACCAGCACAGGATTCCCAAGCCCAACACCTGGCACTACCAGCACAGGGATCCCGACGTCAACACCTGGTCCCACCACCACAGGGACCTCATCCCCACCTCCTGGTCCCACCACCTCAGGGATCCAGAGCACAACACCTAGTACCACCAGCATAGGGACCTCATCTCCACCCCCTGGTACCACCACCACAGGGACCCCATTCACAGCACCTGTTACCACCAGCACAGGGACCTCATCCCCACCTCCTGGTCCCACCACCTCAGGGATCCCGACCCCAACACCTAGTACCATCAGCACAGGGACCTCATCTCCACCCCCTGGTACCACCACCACAGGGATCCCAACCCCAACACCTGGTCCCACCACCACAGGGACCTCATCCCCAGCTCCGGGTCCCACCACTTCAGGGATCCCGACCCCAACACCTAGTACCACCAGCACAGGGACCTCATCTCCACCACCTGGTACCACCACCACAGGGACCCCATTCACAGCACCTGTTACCACCAGCACAGGTATCCCTACCCCAACACCTGGTCCCACCACCACAGGCACCTCATCCCCAGCTCCTGGTCCCACCACCTCAGGGATCCCAACCGCATCACCTCTTACCACCAGCACAGGGACCTCATCTCCACCACCTGGTACCACCACCACAGGGATCCCAACCCCAACACCTGGTCCCACCACCACAGGGACCTCATCCCCAGCTCCTGGTCCCACCACCTCAGAGATCCCAACCTCCACATCTGGTACCACCAGCACAGGATTCCCAAGCCCAACACCTGGCACCACCAGCACAGGGATCCCCACGTCAACACCTGGTCCCACCAGCACAGGGACCTCAACCCTAGCTCCTGGTCCCACCACCACAGGGACCCCATTCACAGCACCTGTTACCACCAGCACAGGGATCCCAACCCCAACACCTGGTCCCACCACCACAGGGACCTCATCCCCACCTCCTGGTCCCACCACCTCAGGGATCCCGACCCCAACACCTAGTACCACCAGCACAGGGACCTCATCTCCACCACCTCGTACCACCACCACAGGGATCCCAACCTCAACACCTAGTACCACCGGGACAGGGACCTCATCCCCACCTCCTGGTCCCACCACCTCAGGGATCCCGACCCCAACACCTAGTACCACCAGCACAGGGACCTCATCTCCACCACCTGGTACCACCACCACAGGGACCCCATTCACAGCACCTGTTACCACCAGCACAGGGACCTCATCCCCACCTCCTGGTCCCACCACCTCAGGGATCCCGACCCCAACACCTAGTACCACCAGCACAGGGACCTCATCTCCACCACCTGGTACCACCACCACAGGGACCCCATTCACAGCACCTGTTACCACCAGCACAGGGATCCCAACCCCAACACCTGGTCCCACCACCACAGGGACCTCATCCCCACCTCCTGGTCCCACCACCTCAGGGATCCCGGCCCCAACACCTAGTACCACCAGCACAGGGACCTCATCTCCACCACCTCGTACCACCACCACAGGGATCCCGACCCCAACACCTAGTACCACCAGCACAGGGACCTCATCTCCACCACCTGGTACCACCACCACAGGGATCCCAACCTCAACACCTGGTCCCACCACCACAGGGACCTCATCCCCACCTCCTGGTCCCACCACCTCAGGGATCCCGACCCCAACACCTAGTACCACCAGCACAGGGACCTCATCTCCACCACCTGGTACCACCACCACAGGGACCCCATTCACAGCACCTGTTACCACCAGCACAGGGACCTCATCCCCACCTCCTGGTCCCACCACCTCAGGGATCCCGACCCCAACACCTAGTACCACCAGCACAGGGACCTCATCTCCACCACCTGGTACCACCACCACAGGGACCCCATTCACAGCACCTGTTACCACCAGCACAGGGATCCCAACCCCAACACCTGGTCCCACCACCACAGGGACCTCATCCCCAGCTCCTGGTCCCACCACCTCAGGGATCCCGACCCCAACACCTAGTACCACCAGCACTGGGACCTCATCTCCACCACCTGGTCCCACCACCACAGGGACCCCATTCACAGCACCTGTTACCACCAGCACAGGGATCCCAACCCCAACACCTGGTCCCACCACCACAGGGACCTCATCCCCAGCTCCTGGTCCCACCACCTCAGGGATCCCAACCTCATCACCTCTTACCACCAGCACAGGGACCTCATCTCCACCACCTGGTACCACCACCACAGGGATCCCAACCTCCACACCTGGTACCACCAGCACAGGATTCCCAAGCCCAACACCTGGCACCACCAGCACAGGGATCCCCACGTCAACACCTGGTCCCACCAGCACAGGGACCTCAACCCTAGCTCCTGGTCCCACCACCACAGGGACCCCATTCACAGCACCTGTTACCACCAGCACAGGGACCTCATCCCCACCTCCTGGTCCCACCACCTCAGGGATCCCGACCCCAACACCTAGTACCACCAGCACAGGGACCTCATCTCCACCACCTGGTACCACCACCACAGGGACCCCATTCACAGCACCTGTTACCACCAGCACAGGGATCCCAACCCCAACACCTGGTCCCACCACCACAGGGACCTCATCCCCACCTCCTGGTCCCACCACCTCAGGGATCCCGGCCCCAACACCTAGTACCACCAGCACAGGGACCTCATCTCCACCACCTCGTACCACCACCACAGGGATCCCGACCCCAACACCTAGTACCACCAGCACAGGGACCTCATCTCCACCACCTGGTACCACCACCACAGGGATCCCAACCTCAACACCTGGTCCCACCACCACAGGGACCTCATCCCCACCTCCTGGTCCCACCACCTCAGGGATCCCGACCCCAACACCTAGTACCACCAGCACAGGGACCTCATCTCCACCACCTGGTACCACCACCACAGGGACCCCATTCACAGCACCTGTTACCACCAGCACAGGGACCTCATCCCCACCTCCTGGTCCCACCACCTCAGGGATCCCGACCCCAACACCTAGTACCACCAGCACAGGGACCTCATCTCCACCACCTGGTACCACCACCACAGGGACCCCATTCACAGCACCTGTTACCACCAGCACAGGGATCCCAACCCCAACACCTGGTCCCACCACCACAGGGACCTCATCCCCAGCTCCTGGTCCCACCACCTCAGGGATCCCGACCCCAACACCTAGTACCACCAGCACTGGGACCTCATCTCCACCACCTGGTCCCACCACCACAGGGACCCCATTCACAGCACCTGTTACCACCAGCACAGGGATCCCAACCCCAACACCTGGTCCCACCACCACAGGGACCTCATCCCCAGCTCCTGGTCCCACCACCTCAGGGATCCCAACCTCATCACCTCTTACCACCAGCACAGGGACCTCATCTCCACCACCTGGTACCACCACCACAGGGATCCCAACCTCCACACCTGGTACCACCAGCACAGGATTCCCAAGCCCAACACCTGGCACCACCAGCACAGGGATCCCCACGTCAACACCTGGTCCCACCAGCACAGGGACCTCAACCCTAGCTCCTGGTCCCACCACCACAGGGACCCCATTCACAGCACCTGTTACCACCAGCACAGGGACCTCATCCCCACCTCCTGGTCCCACCACCTCAGGGATCCCGACCCCAACACCTAGTACCACCAGCACAGGGACCTCATCTCCACCACCTGGTACCACCACCACAGGGACCCCATTCACAGCACCTGTTACCACCAGCACAGGGACCTTATCCCCACCTCCTGGTCCCACCACCTCAGGGATCCCGACCCCAACACCTAGTACCACCAGCACAGGGACCTCATCTCCACCACCTGGTACCACCACCACAGGGACCCCATTCACAGCACCTGTTACCACCAGCACAGGGACCTCATCCCCACCTCCTGTTCCCACCACCTCAGGGATCCTGACCCCAACACCTAGTACCACCAGCACAGGGACCTCATCTCCACCACCTGGTACCACCACCACAGGGACCCCATTCACAGCACCTGTTACCACCAGCACAGGGACCTCATCCCCACCTCCTGGTCCCACCACCTCAGGGATCCCGACCCCAACACCTAGTACCACCAGCACAGGGACCTCATCTCCACCACCTGGTACCACCACCACAGGGACCCCATTCACAGCACCTGGTACCACCAGCACAGGGATCCCTACCCCAACACCTGGTCCCACCACCACAGGGACCTCATCCCCAGCTCCTGGTCCCACCACCTCAGGGATCCCAACCTCATCATCTCTTACCACCAGCACAGGGACCTCATCTCCACCACCTGGTACCACCACCACAGGGATCCCAACCCAAACACCTGGTCCCACCACCACAGGGACCTCATCTCCACCACCTGGTACCACCACCACAGGGACCTCATCCCCAGCTCCTGGTACCACCACCACAGGGATCCCAACCCCAACACCTGGTCCCACCACCTCAGGGACCTCATCCCCACCTCCTGGTCCCACCACCTCAGGGATCCCGACCCCAACACCTAGTACCACCAGCACAGGGACCTCATCTCCACCACCTCGTACCACCACCACAGGGATCCCAACCTCAACACCTAGTACCACCAGCACAGTCACCCCATCCCCAACACCTGGTACCACCACTACAGGGACCCCAACCCGTACTCCAGCTCCCACCACCACAAGCACAGTCATCCCGACCCCTCCAGGCACAGTGCCCACTGCTGAGTCAACCACCCCCAAATCCCAACCTGAGTCCTCCACCCCACCAACCTCTCAGTCCACCTCTTCCCTTTCCACGGAGTCCACCACCCTTTTTACCATCTCCTCACCTCCCTCGGAGACCTCTAGCACACCGGTGCCCTCCTCGTCAACGACACCAACGCTTACGACGACAGAAGGCGGCACCACTTCCTCACATCCAGGATCTCAGGTCTCCACACCCAGCACCACTGCAGCCCCTCCAGGTAACAGACACATGGAACCACCCTGTTCTTGCCTGGAATCTCGCCCAGTGCCAGTGCCTGCTCTGCACAGCAAGAGCCTATCCTAGGAAGGTTGAGGCCAGCTCTGTGTGCCTCCCTGCCCGCCGAGCCTGATCGCTGGGTGTTCGGGGTGTGCTTGCCTGTTGCTGGTGTGGGCAGCAGAGCTCGAGGCCACTGTGCTTCACACCCAGAGGCTTTCCTCAAGTGCAGCTGCATTGCCCAATTTCCTCTGCCCACTGCTGTGCGAGGTGGCATCGAGGGCAAAGTCTCTCCCATGGGAGCCCACCAGGGCTGTGCAGGGCAGGAGTTGCCAGCAAGGGCCCTGGGCATTCTGCCTTTTCCTGTTGCCACCGCCCTCCCTGGGGCCTTCACAGCCAGCCATCCTGGAACCTCCCAGATGGACCAGTGTCCTGCACCTAACCCTGTCCTGCCACCTCTTACCATTAGCAGATTTGGTCAGCAAGCCATGGTGCCACCTGGAGTGCCAGCTCCCCCTGTGGGCCTCTGTGTCACCACGAGATGTACAGGGACAGCTCAGCCCTCACTCCCACCTGCACTCTCACAGGAACCACCACCCCCGGAACTACGACTGGGCTACCTCCACCTGCCTCTGTGTCGACAACCCCTGTGAGGACCCCCACCTGGCCACCCCTCCCCTCGACCACGACCTCCAGCACCTCCTCCTCCAGGGTGCCCACCCCCACGCTGACAACCATTCACATCCCATCCACCATTGTCGAGTGCTGTGTGCTGAACGATACCTACTACGCGCCAGGTACCCGTGGTTCACTCCTAGCGCCTGGTACAGCTGAGGCTGGTTTGGGTCCTGGCTCTTTCTGATGCAGTAGGGGTTGGCTCAGGAAGCCGGATGCTGGCTGTGGATGCATGTCTCCTGGGCATGGGGGCTTCCCTCATGACCTCGTGGGGACCTGCCAGCGTGTGCCTCTGGATGGGGTGAGGACTGGGGCTCGCTCCCTTTGCAGGCGAGCTGGTGTACAACGGCACACACGGAGACACGTGCTACTATGTGAACTGCTCACTGAGCTGCACCCTTGAGTTCTACAACTGGTCGTGCCCAGCCACGCCCTCCCCCACGCCCACGCCCTCTAAGCCAACGCTGACGACTACGTTCTTGAAGCCAACATCCTCTCCAACGCCCAGCACGCCGGCCACCACCAAGCCCTCTGGGTGCCTTGACTTTGATCCTCCCAGACAGGTCAGCAGGCCAAGGGTGGCTTTGTTCCCTAGGCAGCAAGTGTCCAGACACCATCTTCCTGTTGACCGTCCGAGGTCTGAGGCTTCTAGCAGTCTCTCAGGTGCAGGGTCTACTGAGTCCACCACCCGTAACTGTGCCCACCGTGCCTATCGTGATGGCCGGCTGCAACAAGGCCCCCTTGGCCTCCAGCCTCCCGGGCAGGGCTCGTAGGCACTCGCATTCCAGAGCATGCCCAGCCCCTTGGCTGTGTGGGCGTGGGGGTCTGGCTGACTGCCCCTCACCCTCCCACTCACAGGAGAACGAGACCTGGAGGCTGTGTGAATGCTTCATGGCCACCTGCAAGCACGACAACACGGTGGAAATTGTGGAGGTGGAGTGCAAGCCCCCACCCATGCCCACCTGCTCCAACGGCCTCAAGCCTGTGTCTGTGCTGGACCCCGACGGCTGTTGCTGGCACTGGGAGTGCGACTGTGAGTTCTGTGGCTGTTGGCGGGTCCCCTGGGGTGTGAGGGCCAGGCTCTCCGGGTGCAGACTGACCTCGTTGCTGATCGGAGGACCCCATGGTGGGCCAGACAGACCGAGGACATGCCTGGCAGAGTGAGGTCACCTCTGTGGAACAAGGATGCTTCCACCGTGGGGGGCAGAGTGGGCTTTGAACCCTGAGCCTTCTGCCTGAGCCACTGCCTCGGCAGTGGGGAGTGGGGTGCTCCTGAAGCCGGCAGCCACAGGAAGCGAGTGCCCCGTCCCTAGAGGTGTGGGCGTCGTGCCGGGGTGGTGGCCTCTGCCAGGGCTGCGGGAGGGACACTGGCACCGTGACACATAGACGCACAGCGTCTGTCTCCAGGAACCAGGCCCCAGTGCCGCCTCCCTGCAAGGCCACCTGTCCCTCTGGGTGCTGAGCGGGCCGGGAGGGCAGCCTGGCGGGGTGCTTGCTGGGGAGCGTGGGGGGCGGTGCCGCTCCCCCGGCAGCTCCAGCCCCACGCTGCAGAGTGGGCCTCCACGGGTTGGGTGAAACCTACTTTTGGGGGCCGGAGGCTGAGTCGGATCAGCTCTAGCTCAGACTCCACGTGTGCTGTACGCCCGGAGCCGGGGCTGCAGACCTGCTCGAGGCTCCGCGTCCTGGCCTGGCTGGGGCTATGCCCGGCTCACCGAGCTCCCTCCACAGGCTACTGCACGGGCTGGGGGGACCCGCACTACGTCACCTTCGACGGGCTCTACTACAGCTACCAGGGCAACTGCACCTATGTGCTGGTGGAGGAGATCACCCCCACAGTGGACAACTTCGGGGTCTACATCGACAACTACCACTGTGATGTCAACGACAAAGTGTCCTGCCCCCGTACCCTGATTGTGCGCCACGAGACCCAGGAGGTGCTGATGAAGACCGTGCAGATGGTGCCCATGGAGGTGCAGGTACATTAGGCGCGGCCCTGGCCTCCCAGCGGAGCTGTCATGGGCTCCGGGACGTGGCGGTCCCCAAGCGGCAGAGGACTGGGCTGCAGGGCCCTGGTTGGCCTGTGGAAGAGGGTGGGGCCTCGCTCAGGGCCATGTCAACTCTTCTCACAGCCCCCCAGAGCCCCCACGCCTGGCCCCCGGGCCCGGCTCCCTCCCTAAGGACAGGGGCTCTGCACATGCCCAGCGGAGACCTCCCTACCACGTGGCATCGTTGACTCTGATGGCCAAGAGGCCTGGGGAGCCCAGCACGTGCACGGGGGCCCAGGAAGTGCCTTCCCGGGCTGACCCCTGGGACCACCTGGGACACGGGGCTGCTCCTGTGGGTGGAAGGGAGCCAGAAAGGTGACAGGAAAGGGGGTGGGGGGGCGGAGACACCCTCCCACGTGCAGGGCTGAGAACAGGTGGGTGGTGACCCTGCCCGTCGGGCGCACCTGTCCTGGAGAGCACCGGGGTGGCCACCAGCTGCCGTGTCACTGCAGGTGCAGGTCAACAAGCAGACGGTGGCGCTGCCGTACAAGAAGTACGGGCTGCAGGTGTACGAGTCGGGCATCAACTACGTGGTGGCCATCCCCGAGCTGGGCGCCCTGGTCTCCTACAACGGCCTGTCCTTCTCCATCCGGCTGCCCTACCGACTGTTTGGCAACAACACCAAGGGCCAGTGTGGTGAGCGCACGGCCCCTGCCGGCTCCCGAGACCTGCGCCAGAAGCTGGCCCAGCCCGGGCCGGGTGCGGGCCCCAGCGCCCTGCGTCTGGTCCCTGTGGGGAGCCAGCAGGGGTCGGCCTGGCCTCATCCCTGCCCGCGGCCCTGGCCCAGCCGGTACCAAGGCTGAAGCGGGGGAGGGCTCGCCCGGTCTGTGGGGGACTTGGACTTGGCACCGGCACCACAGGGCCCCTCTCGCGCTACAGGCACCTGCACCAACACCACCGCGGACGACTGCATTCTGCCCAGCGGGGAGGTCGTGTCCAGCTGTGAGATTGCGGCTGACCAGTGGGTAGTGAACGACCCCTCCAAGCCACACTGTCCCCACCTCATCTCCACAACCAAGCGCCCGGCCACCACCGTGCCCGGGGGCAGCAGCCTGCCCCTCCCCGGGGACTGCGTCAAGTCTCCGCTCTGCCAGCTCATCAAAGACAGGTGACCTGCCCGGCTGAACATGGCCTCAGCGCAGCCCCTCCCCAGCCCCCAGCCCCCGCCTCTTTCCCCCTCCTCAGCCTCTCCCGCCCGGGGTGGCCCAGGGCCCGCTGAGCTTGCGGCCGGGGGTGGACCAGGTGGCCCCACAGGGCTGGGGGGCGGCAGGTTTGGGCCTCGGCAGTGGGGGTGGGGTGCTCCTGAAGCCAGCAGCCACGGGGAGCGAGTGCCCCGTCCCTAGAGGTGTGGGCGTCGTGCCGGGGTGGTGGCCCCTGCCAGGGCTTCGGGAGGGACGCTGGCACCGTGACACTTAGACGTACAGCGTCTGTCTCCAGGAACCAGGCCCCAGTGCCGCCTCCCTGCAAGGCCACCTGTCCCTCTGGGTGCTGAGCCGGCCGGGAGGGCAGCCTGGCGGGGTGCTTGCTGGGGAGCGTGGGGGGCGGTGCCGCTCCCCCGGCAGCCGGAATGTGACCCGCCCTCCCCACACAGTGTGTTTGCGCCCTGCCACACCCTCGTGGACCCCCAGTACTACTACGAGGCCTGCGTGTTCGACAGCTGCTTCGTGCCCGACGAGGGCATGGAGTGCGCCAGTCTGCAGGCCTACGCGGCCCTCTGTGCCCAGCAGGGCGCCTGCATCGACTGGCGGAACCACACCCAGGGCACCTGCTGTAAGTGCCCACCTCGCCCCTGTGTCCCGCAGGGCCCTGTGCCCAGCCTGAAGTTGGTGGGCCGGGGCCAGGCACGTGGGGGGACAGGACCGGGGTGCGGGGAGTTCCCCCAGCCCTGCTGAGCACAGCCCCGCACCCAAGCCCAGCTGAGAAGGCTGCGCCAGGGTGGAGGGTGGGGTGCCGTGGGGCGCTGGGCCACGCTGGCCCTCGGGGGCACGGGCTCCTCCCTGACCGGCCCTCCTGGTGCCACGTGTGTGTCCTGCAGCGGTGGAGTGCCCGTCTCACAGGGAGTACCGGGCCTGCGGCCCCGCGGAAGAGCCCACCTGCAAGTCCAGGTATGTTGCGGGAGCACCCACCTCCGGCAGCGCGTCTGGGCGCCCACTCCCAGCCCCTCCCCTCCCAGCCCGTCTGACGAGCCTCCCGCCCTCCAGCTCGTCCTCGTCCTCGTCCTCGTCCTCGGAGAGCAGCAACAGCACGGTGGAAGGCTGCTTCTGTCCCCAGGGCACCACCAGCTACGCCGCCGGCTACGACGTCTGCGTGGAGACCTGCGGTACGGGCCTCTCCTGTGGGTCCCGGAGGCTGGGGCCACGGGGCTGACCCCAGCGCCCTGCCGCACGAGGACCCCACTAACAGGACTTGTGTTTTCCCTCCTCCTAGGCTGCGTGGGGCCTGACAATGTGCCCAGAGAGGTAGGCCCCCCTGTGGTGCTGGCGGGGGGTCCCCACAAATGCTGGGTTTTGGGGGTGGGGGATGGCAGTGAAAACCCAGGAGCCTCAAAAATCAAATATGAGTCATTGAAATCCAGAAGGGCTGAGTTAGCAGGGACAGTCACCCTCCATCCCCCACCTCTGCATCCCCCACGCTGTCTCTCCACCCCCCAGCCCAGTCTCTCCACCCCTAGCCCAGTCACCCCATCCCCCACCCATCTCTCCATCCCATCCCCACCCCATCCCCCACCCCAGTCTCTCCACCCCCACCCCATCTTTCCACTCCTACCCCACTCGCCCCATCCCCGCACCCTGTCTCTCCACCCCCCACTCCGTCTCTCCACCCCCCCATCTTTCCACCCCTACCCCACTCACCCCATCCCCCCACCCTGTCTGTCCACCCCCCCATCTTTCCACCCCTACCCCAGTTGCCCCATCCCCCCACCCTGTCTCTCCACCCCCATCCCCACCCCATCTCTCCACCCCCATCCCCATCCCATCCCCCACCCCAGTCTCTCCACCCCCCCATCTTTCCACCCCTACCCCAGTTGCCCCATCCCCCCACCCTGTCTCTCCACCCCCATCCCCACCCCATCCCCCCACCCCGCACTGGCCATGTGATGTTCAGTCCAAACCTAAGGTGACACCTTGGCCACCTCAGTGCAGTCTGGGTCTCCTACGTGTGGTCACAGCCACGTGGTGCGAGTCTTAGTGCAATTCTGTACAGAGCTGACACATCTGAGAGGCGCATCTGCCACGTGCCAGGCCCGTGGTGGCAGACGCTGGTGCACAGTCACAGTTTTGTGCCAGTAGTGGCCTGGGCCCTGCCCCGGCCCCGCCCTGCGTGTCTGGCGGTGGGGAGGGGCTGACCGA
The DNA here is from genome assembly GCF_041146395.1 of Eulemur rufifrons. Taxonomy (NCBI): domain Eukaryota; kingdom Metazoa; phylum Chordata; class Mammalia; order Primates; family Lemuridae; genus Eulemur; species Eulemur rufifrons. The sequence goes on from NC_090988.1 coordinate 104,055,689, forward strand.
GAGGCCACCCTTCTCCCCCTCGCCTCCCCCTGCAGTTTGGGGAGAGCTTCGAGTTCGACTGCAAGAGCTGCGTCTGCCTGGAGGGTGGGAGTGGCATCGTCTGCCAGTCCAAGCAGTGCAGCCAGAGCGCCCCCAGCCACTGCGAGGAGGACGGCACCTCCCTCGTCACAGAGGTCAACCCCGCCGACACCTGCTGCAACATCACCTTCTGCAGTAAGGTCCCCCCTGGCCGGGGGCACATCCCGCATGCTGGGCCGTCCCGCGTGGGGAGCTGGGAGCCGCTGGCTTTGGGCTCAGGCCTGGCGTCCCTGTGCAGGGCCGGCCGGGCAGGGAGGGGACCTGCAGGGGCCCCACCCGCCCTGCGCTCGGGCAAGGGGGCCGTGCCTGTGAGGCGCCACCCTCACTGCGTGCGCCCGCCCCCCAGAGTGCAATAGCAGCCTGTGCCAGGAGAAGCCCCCCGTGTGCTCGCTGGGGTTCGAAGTGAAGAGCAAGACCGTGTCCGGGAGGTGCTGCCCCGTGTACTCGTGTGGTGAGCAGGGCAGGGGGGCGGGTGGGACCGCTCCCTCTGGGGGGGCCACACAGACAGCTGCGCGCTCGGCTGACATACCCCCGGTCCCCGGCCCCCGGTCCCCGGTCCCCAGCGCCCGTCTGTCCACCGGGTGCACACCAGGAGCCGCAGGGACGGGCCGAGTGGCCGCTGCAGGACGGCCTCTAACGCCTTTCTCCTCCCCCTCCTCCCAGAGCCCAAGGGTGTGTGTGTTCACGAGAATGCTGAGTATCAGGTGAGCCCTGGCTGGGGGGCGGGGCTGCGCTGGGGGTCCCGGGTGGGCTCCTGCGCTGGCTGGGGCGGCCGGGGGTCCCGCTCACTGGCCGTCCCTGCACCTGCAGCCGGGTTCTCCAGTGTACTCCTCCCAGTGCCAGAACTGCGTCTGCACCGAGGACGTGGACAACAGCACGTCCCTCAACGTCATCGCCTGCACCCACGTGCCCTGCAACGTCTCCTGCGGCCCTGTGAGTGGACACGAGCCCCACCCCGTCCTCTGCCTCGGTCTACCCTCTTCCCCCTCCCAGAAAAGCACCCAGACCCGTCCACTTCCACGGGGCTTTGCTGTGACGCTTTCTCTTCTGTGTTCCATGCCGGCCCTGCACCTGCCCAGGCCGGGGCCTCCCGCAAGTGGGGGGTGGTCTTGCAGCCCCGGGGGCCCTGGGCGGGGGGCCGGGCCTGGAGCTCAGCCTCGGTGTCTGTCCCCAGGGCTTCGACCTCGTGGAGGCCCCTGGGCAGTGCTGCAAGAAGTGCGAGCAGACGCACTGCGTCATGGACCTGCCCCAAGGCCAGCACATCCTGAAGGTGCGCACAGGGTCGCCCGGCCCCCGGCGCGGCAGGGCCTGCCCAGTCCCCGACACAGCTGCGTGTGGGTGTCCCGGGGCTGCCGTGCCAACGGCCACCACTGGGCTTGAAACAACACAAATGGGCTCTCCCAGTTCTGGAGCCCAGGAGTCCAAGCGCCAGTGGCTCAGGCCACGCTCCCTCGGGGGCTCCTGGGGAGGGTCCCTCCTGCCTCTCCCGGCTCCTGGGGGCTGCGGGCGTCCCTTGGCTTGTGGCCGCACCACTCCAGTCTCTGCCTCCGTGATCAGGGGACTGCACCCTTGTGTCTGTGTCTCTCCTCTTCCGACGCTTGTAAGGATTTGGGGCCCACCCTAATCCAGGGTGGTCTCATCTTAAGATCCCTCATGGAATGATGCCCTCAAAGACCCTGCTTCCGAGTGAGGTCACAGCCATAGGTTCAGGGGGTCACGCGGCCCCCAGGCCGGGCCTGTCCGAGCAGCTGCACCGCCAGGTGTTTGCAGTGTGTGCCCTGGTCACCCCCGGGCCGGGCCGGCCCGCCCCTCACCGCCCTCTGCCCACAGCCCAGCGACATACAGAGCGACCCCAGCAACAACTGCACCTTCTTCAGCTGCATGAAGATCCACAACCAGCTCATCTCGTCCATCTCCAACATCACCTGCCCGGACTTCGACCCCAGCACTTGCGTCCCGGTGTGTGGCTGTCTGGGGCGCTGCTGTGTGCTCTGCTGGGAGTGGGGGGGTCCTCAAAGTCCCCGGGGGCTCGAGCCTGGCCTGAGCTGCCCCGAGGCTTTGCCCCGAGCCCTTCGGCAGGAATGCCCGCCCCGTGCTAGGAAGGGGGCTGTCACCGCTGGCAGTGTCCCCGGGTCTGGGCTCACTCTCCTCTCCCTCAGGGCTCCATCACCCTCATGCCCAACGGCTGCTGCAGGACCTGTGAGTACAGGGCGGCAGGCGGGCACTCGCCCGGCCAGGCCTGGGGGTGGGTGCGGGGAGGGAGGCGCGGGCGGGTCCCCAGTCTCCTCTGCGCCTCCCGCTCTAGTCTGGATGCTGAGTTTGAGGGCGTCACCCGGGGTGCCCAGGAAGCCCGAGTCCCTGCGTGGGTGGAGCCCACGGCGCTCGCCCAGGGGAGGGCAGGGAGGGCCGAGGGGGAGGACTGGCCCTGCCTGGGGAGGGAGGACGCCGGCGGGCAGGAGAGCAGAGCCAGTGTGGACCCTCGAGGGTGTGGCGGCCCCACCCCTGAGCCTGCGCCTCCTTCCCCCAGGCATCCCTCGCAACGAGACCAGGACCTTCTGCTCCACCGTCCTTGTCACCAGGGAAATCTCGTACGCCGGCTGCACCAAGCTGGTCACCATGAACGATTGCTCTGGGTCCTGTGGAACATTCGTCATGTGAGTCCCGGGCTGTGAGTGTGCCCTGGGCGGGGCCGAGGCTGGCGCTGTCCCCCGGAGGTGGCCCCTCACTGCGGCCCTCCCCCCAGGTACTCTGAGGAGGCCCAGTCCCTGGACCACAGGTGCACCTGCTGCAAAGAGGAGAGAACCAGCCAGCGCGAGGTGGTCCTGAGCTGCCCCGACGGCAGCTCGCTGGAGCACACCTACACGCACATCGAGAGCTGCCTGTGCCAGGACACCGTCTGTGGGCTCCCGGAGGCCCGGCAGACCACCCTCAGCCGGGCCCGGCGCTCCCTGCGGCGTGCGGGGCGGAAGTGAGCGCGGCCGGGCGGCCCCGTCCCCGCTGACACGCTGAGCTTCCTCACCTCCTGCACCGGCTTCTCTCTGTGGATATTTATTTCTGAGTCTTTCTCAACCCTTTGCTTCCCGCAATAAACCCGGCAGACACGCTGTGCTGGTGGTTTGCGTTGACGCCGCAGGGGTCCGGGCTGGCCGCTGTGCACGGTCGAGGCCTGGCAGGCTGGGAGAGGGCCCCTCGGCCCCCCGTGGGCGCCGCACACAGGACACGGGGGCACCGCTCGCGCCTTTGGCAGACCCTGTGTCCGAAACGCGGCCCCCCGGCCCCCTGCCCTCGGGCTCCCGCAGCCTGTGCGAAGTTCCCGCCGGGCGTCAGATGCAGTCGGAGCCCCCGGAGCCCCCGGAGCCCCTCAGGCCTCAGCCGTCCCCAGGGCCTTCCACGGTTGCTGAGGCCTCATCCCGCCAAGGGGCCCAGATGGCTCTGGGGAGAGTGTGCACACGCGCAGGGGTTGTGGGTACACACGTGTTTGCATGTGCTGTGCTGTGTGAAGCGCACCTCACCCCGGGTCTCCACACGGCACGATGGGGGACAGGGTGACAAAAGTGTCCACGAGCTGCTGGGCCTGCTGGGCTGAGCCGCCGGCACCTTCGAGCCGACTTGCAGAAGTCGGCGCTGTGCTCACCTGTGCACGTGGCGTGTCCGCGCCCACGCGTGTTTGGAGAGCTGAGCCCTGGCCTCCGCGAGAGGCTGTGGAGGCCGCCGGCCCCGAGCAGGACCTCCCGCTGTCCAGGGCGGAGCGGGTGATGCGGGGCCGTCCCTGGGCGGGGCCCTGGGCGTCTCTGAGGCCGGAGGGGTGGTGCCCGCGAGGCCACGCCCCAGCACGGGGCGGCCGCCTACACCCGACAGGGGGACACTGCCCGGGAGGACGGGCACCTGCCAGGCTCCGCAGCCCCTGAGGGGACAGCGGGGTTCACACCAGGCCCCCACGCCCTGCTCTCCACTGGCTGCCCCCGGGGGAACTGGGCCGAGACCCCCGCCTGCTCCCGGCCCACCCCGGGGGGCCGCAGTTGAGTGGCGGCGGCCGTGGGCTCTGCAGGCCTGTGGGGACACCCCAGCACATCAGTGCCACCCCGGGCCTGGGAGAGCCCCCAGAAGCACCCACCCCGTCCCCTCTGGAGCCCACACTGTCCAGGCCTGGGGACCCCCTGGGTGGTCCCTCCTAGAGCGGATGCCGGGAGACGGGTGGGGGGGGGCGTCTGCCTCGGGCACGGCCAGAGGGTCCCGGCTGCTCCAGTCGGCCCTTCCGTGAGGCGGCCCCTGTGCTGCAGAGCCGCTGCCGCCGTCCCCGCGCCAGTGCGCTGTGGCCGTCCAGCCTGGCCGCCGCGTTCACCCACGATCACCATTTGTCGCGGGGCTGGTGCGAGCCCGAGGGTCTTGCCCGGCGTCCCAGTCCCTGAGGGTCCTGGCTCTGCAAAGCTGCCATTGAGCAGAGGGCGGGTGGCAGTGACACTCGGTGTCCGCAAGGACAGATTTGAGGAGGAAAAAGGCAGGATGCGCCCAGATGCAGAACAGACACTGGATAAAGTAAACAGTTGTCTTGACTTTTTAAAAAAAGTGAACGCCGACTAGAGGGGAACATTCCCAGCGTGGTAAGGAGGGGCTGCCCACAGCCTGAGGCTCTCGTGGGCTCCCTGGCGGCCGGGACTGTCCCCGCGGGGTTGGGGCATGGAGGGTGCCCCGGTCGCCGCTGTCCAGCCACAGGGCTCGGGAGGCTCCGCCACGGCTCCGAGAAAGGGAAAGGGTCGGAAGAGAGAAACCCATCCCAACTTAACGACAACACGACCATCAAGGCCGGGGAGGAGCCAAGAGAGGACGGGGCTCCCCGCTGAGCCGGCGAGGGCCCAGAGACAGAGCTGCTGCCAGGCGGGAGACCGGAAAGCCACAGCACCTGTGCACACCGGTGACAGCCAGGCGCTGCCGTCCAGGACAGCCTGGGGGTGGCTGAGTGTCGCCTGTGTTTAACAGACAGCAGGACGGGCTGGGATGGGCCAGCGCCCGGGGGGCCCACAGCTGCCCACCTCGCTGCCCTCGGCAGCCCTGCACACGCTGCAGACTTCCCTCGCTCCTCCCCGTGGGCTCGCACCAGCTTACCAGTGAACTCCGCAAACGCTTGGCCACAGGAAAGGAGGCAGAAAGTCCTCTCTGTCACCGGGTAAACTTCCGTGGCCTGGAGCATGGCCCATCTCCCGCCGACCAGGCTCCGAGGCATCTGCGGTTTGGCTGAGTTCAGCTGCGTTGGGTCTGGGTCTTGCCTGAGCCCTGGTTTCCTGGACAGGGGGCCGCCTGCCCCGGCCCAGAGACCCCATCCCGCCCCTTCTCGGGAGGGTCCTGGAGGCACCGGGCAGGGTGGGTGGAGCCGCAGCGCAGGCCGGGCTCCCCAGGCCCTCAGTCTGGCGGGCGCAGCGCCAGGGCAGGGGAGCTGACCGGGCAGCCAGCCCAGCCTCTCTGGAGGGTGCGGCGGCAGGAGCACTCCGGGAGGAGAAAGCCCCTCCGTGGCTCCGGGGCTGAGGGGCAGCGGGCCCACCAGGGCCACTGACAGTGGGCAGAGCACAGTTGAGGCAGAGCCATGTCCCCGTGGCCAGCTGGACGGCCGGAGTGGAGGGCCCATCCCCAGCACCCAGACGGCACAGCCGGCCCTCGGGCGTCTCCGCGATATGGCCGCACCAGGCCTGTCCTAACCATGCCCGTGTGGGGCGCCTGGCGGGGGCAGCTGGACAGGTGGGGCCGACTGTGCCCGTCCCCGGACCTGCAGCCGAGGCCGGAGCAGTGGGGTCGGCGTGTGCACGGCTGCTGGTCCCCCGCCGCCCTCACAGGGGGCTGCCACAAAGGCCGGAACCAGGTGCGGGTGCAACGGGCCTAGGAAAGGGCGGCTCCCTCCCTGTCCCTCCCTGTTGGCCCCTGAGGTCAGAGGTCAAGGGTCACATGGTTAAGGTGCCACGGGGTGCCTGGCGTCTCCGGCCCCCCACTGCCCTGCGGACGGGCAGCCAGGCCGTCTCACTCGTTGGGAAGTGGGGGAGGACGGATGACCCCCTGACCCCGACACCCAAGGCTGGACGCAGCGCAGGAAACAGCAGCCCGAGGGGGTCCGAGGGCCCCAGATCCGCCCCCTTCCCTTTGCACACGTCCCGAGCTGCCCCTCCTGCTGCCATGACAACGTCCGGAATTCCGGTTCCGGCTGTTACGCGTGAAGTCCCCCACACCTGTGCTCACACTTTTGCTGGACGTAACCTCCTCGCTCGGTGAGAGCCTGGGGTGGAACCGCTGGATCCTGTAGCCCCAAAGTTTTCCGAAGTGGCTGTGGGCACCCCAGCCCTGTCCCCACCGCCAGCGGCTCGCCATCGCTGGCACTTGGTGGGGGCCCAGGGCCAGGACAGGCACCGCGGAGGCCCCCGCCAGACACGGGCACAGCCCCCGCTCCCAGGCGCCACGGTCCAGCAGGTCTGGGGGCTCCTTGTCCCCCAGGGCCCGAGGTGCCGGCCTTGGGGCCCTTCAGGGCTCTCGTCCTGGAACGTGCTCGGCCCGGCTCCCTGGCGCGGGGTCCCCATGGCTGGGCCTGTGGGTGGCTGAGCGGAAGACCTGGCCCAGGCAGGCGCCCCCACCCCTGCCCACAGGGGGGGCCCTCCTTTGGCCCCGAGAGATCTGATTTCTGGCATGTGTTGTGACGCCCTCGGGGGACAGGGCCATTCTCCCCTGTGGCTCCCGTAGCTGCCCACCTGCTGCTTGGACGTGGAGGGCAAAGGCCTCAGCCTCTTGGCTGTCACGGGGCCTTATTTATCCAGCCTGGTCAGTGGCAAAAGCCAGGGCCACCTGCCTGCGTGGCCAGGCCCAGGCACCCCCACCCGGATAAATGTCTGGGAAACAGGGTCAGCGTCCTTGGTGGTTGTCAGGGCCGGTGGGCAGAGCAGTTTCCTTGGGCCCATCCCTCAGGGACACTTTGGGGCACACCCCCTGTCGGGGTGCATTGTGCCAGGAGGGGTCAGCAGGTGGGGACCCTGGCCCAGCCTCCTGGGCCCAGCCTAGACCGCCCAGCTGCGGGGCGGGGGCTGGGGGCCAGAGGAAGGCTGTGTTTCCGGAAGGGCCTCCCAGGGGCTGCGAGGAGGGACGAGGGGCCCTGCCTGAGTGGGCAGAGCACCTGGAGGTCCCCGGCGGGGGGTCCGGGGGGCCCTCGAGGAAGACCCTGCCCTGAGCTTCTGGCCCTTTTCAAACCCAGAGCTGCCGCTCCTGAGCGTCGGGTGGCCGCCCCGTCCCAGGCCACGGTGACCCGGGTCGGCCCCCTGCGATCCACGGGACCCCCCACACCCACGCGGTGCCGCCCAGGACTGCGTCATCAGGGTTAATCAAAACCCCGGAAATCTCATGGATAAATACGGCAGCCGGGCCAGCCCTGAGTGCAAACAGGGAGCATCCGTGTGGCCTCACCACGCAGCGGGGAGCCTGGGACCCTCCTCTCTCGCCCTCCTCCCTCCCTGTGTTCCGGCACCTTCCCCAGGCCGGGCGCTGACCGCCCCCTGCTCCGAGTGTCCTCTTGAAGCAGAAGGCCGCAGCGTCCTGCAGGGCCCGTGACCTGGGCCTGCTTGGGTCTGGGGGTGCTCAGGTCTTTGGGGGCTGCCGCAGCCCTGCCCCGGCCCCCGTGGGTGCCAGAGGGCGGCGGCACACGGGGTCCCCGCGTGCGGAGGGGTCGGCGGCTCGGCCTTGGCTCTGAGCCGGCCCTTCCCTGCCTCCCGCGACGGCCCAGCCCCTGCCTGGCAAACGTCCCGGCCAGAAGTGCAGATAAACCAGCACTTGTTTTCCCAGGGAGGGGCAACGCGAGAAGATATTTTCCTTTCTGTGACTAAGTGTGTCTTTCTCCAGCCCGGAGCCAAGGGACCGGCTCCCAGGCCCGCAAACCCAGCCCAGGGCTCAGGCTGCCCGGCAGCCTGGCAAGGTCTGGACTGGCCCCGGGTCACGCGGAGCCTGGGTCACCCTGGGCCTGTCCTCGGACTGCCCGTCGGGGAAGCAGCATCCCGGGCTGGCCAGGCCGTCACGCCACCGGGCGAGCACCGTCCCAGGGCACAGGGGAGCACGGGCAGCTCAGGGGACACTTGCTGACGACATCGCCACCAGGAAGCCCTGGTCCTCTAGCTCGGGTGGCCACGAGGTCCAGTCCTTCCGTGGTGGACGGCGGGTTCCGTGTCGGCCACAGACCCTCCCCCCTGCCCCTCCCTCATCCAGCAGCCCCCCTGACCCCGACCTCGAGGCAGGCGTGACAGCGTCGGCGGGAGGCTCTGACAGCGTTTCGGGCTGTCCCTTCGCGCCATCCCCGTGACATTCTGCCTCAGAGGCTTCGGTCCCGTGAGGACGTGTGTCCAGCGCTGCGGCGGCACCAGCCTCCGTGTCGGACACAGGAGCGCGGAGCCCTGGAGACGACGGAGACGGCGCGGGGGGTGGGGGGTCCCGTGACGGCCGAGATGGCAGATTTCACGTTATGTATATTTTGCCACAATAAAAATGTGTTGTTAAAAAGAGAGAGGTGGGGAAATTTCCCATTTCAACCTTTTTTTTGAGACAGAGTCTTGCTCTGTGGCCCAGGCTGGAGTGTAGCAGTGTCCTCGCAGCTCGCTGCGGCCTCCACCTCCTGGGCTCCAGCGATCCCCGCCTCGGCCTCCCGGTGCTGGGACCACGGGTGGGAGCCACGCGCCCGGCCACGTTTCACCCGTGTTTAAGTGCAGTTTAGCAGCATTGAGCACATCCCGGTGCTGTGCCACCACCACCCAGCCCCCGAACCTCCTCGTCTTCCCAAACTGGAGCTCTGTCCCCGTCACACACTAAGTCCCCGTCCCCTCCAGCCCCTGGTGACCACTGTCCACTCTCTGGCTCTACGCTGGGGCCCTCGTGCGAGTGGAATCCCAACCTGTGTCCTGTGTCCGGCTCTGCCACTGAGCACATGTCCCCAGGGCCCCTCCATGCTGTGGCCTGTCCCATTTCCTTGCTGCCCCAGGCTCAGTGACGTCCCCCTGCGCGGATGGGCTGCACGTGGCTTCCCCATCGCCGGGGGTCACGCTGGGCTGCGGCGGCGTCCTGGTCAGGAGGACGGTGCCGCTGGGCAGGGTGCGGGCCGAGGCAGTGACCGCGGGCCCTGAGATCCCACCAGACATGCCTGAGGCCTCACGGGGGCCCCACGGGGTGGGGACTTCCTCAGGACGACTGCACCGCGGTGGCACTGGCCTGAGCCCACCGAAGCTCTGCGTGCACGAGCCGACCCCTCTGGGCCCGTCAGGCAGCCCCCAGCCCCGCCGCACCCGGGTGCTGGGCCCCGGGTACAACCCCCTGTGGCGTCACCAGACCCCAGCACGACACGCCGGGCACCAGGACTGGCGGCCTCGGACCTAGTGCCCGGCCCACTCCAGATCCCCAGAGCAGAGGGGGCTGGAGGGAGGCGCACCGGGGAGGGGTCCCAGGCGTAGCTGAATCCTGAGCCCCAGCCAGGCTGCCGTGTCATCGGCACTGGGGGCCACCGAAGCCTGGCCTTTGTGTCCCCAGGATCAGCCGTCCAGCTGCACCCAAGGGGCCCGGAGGCACCGCCAGCCCCCCTCTCCCTCTCCTGCCCTGCACAGGCTCCGTCTCGGGCGGGGTCCCTTGCCGTCCCCACACGGCAGAGGGGCCCACGGGACCTCGTCCTCGTCCTCCTCCTGCTGCCACAGCGGGACCAGGGCCTGGGGCGTCACAGACAACACGTGCTCACTCGGCCCAGGTTCTGAGCTGGCGCCGTCTGGGGGCCTTTGCCTGGTGCAGGGGGGCAGAGGACAGGGACATTGGGCAGGGCATTTGCGCAGTGGGGCTGCACCTAGGGGAGGGCCGACCCCACGTCAGCCCCCACGGACCCCCAGGCCACGCCCCGCGGCCAGACCTTGGCTGCCCTGGGGGTCTCCCGGGGCCGTGTACAGTGACCAAAGCCTGGTGCCTGGAAAACAGCAGAAACGCAGCGTCTCGATGCAGGTGCCAAAGTCGGAATTCGAGGAGTCGGAAGTGTTCACCCTGGAGGGCCGGGGGGGGGCCCTCGCTGCGTGTCCCCACTCCTGGTGGCTCCAGGCATCCCTGGTCCTCACAGGTCCTCCTGCTGCATCTGTGTTTCTCTCGAGAGGACACCCTTGCGGACTCAGGCCCAGCCGGGGGGTCCAGGACGATCCGCCACACCCTGGACTCATCTGTGCTCCTCCCCAGGGGGGCTGGGACTGGGCTCCTCCCTGGGGGCCCCTCTGCCCGCGGCACCTCCTTGCCAGACACCTGCTGGGACTCGCAGTGACAGAGCTGCCCCTGGGGCAGAGGGGGCATCTCACCCCTGCCGGGGGGTCGCTGAGGACTTGGGGTGCCCAGGCACGGGGGGCGCCGCCAGGAAAGTCCTGCTCCCACACTGGACCCACCGGCCGGGCGGCTGCTGCAGCTCCCACAGGCCGGGCACCTGGGGGCTCCCCGCTGGACGCCAGCCCCTGCCCCCCGCGGGAAGGACTCCGGCCGCCCCCGCTCCCCGCTCTGGGACAAAGCCCCTGGGCGTCGTCCCTGTGGCGTGTTTGCTCTCTGACAGCTTCAAGGCAGACAAACAAGTGGCACAGCCGGCGTGGGAACCGGGACGTTTGCCGCCCCCTCCGCGGAGAGACTCCCTACGGCGGGGTCCACTGCTGGGGGGCCGACCCCCGGGGCTGCTCAGGGGCCAGGGCTGCGCCTCGGTGCACAGTCCACGCGTGCAGGGCCTCCTTGGCCGCCCCCCGGGCAGGGCACCGGGCTGGATGGCCCCAGCCCCCCTGTGTGCCACTCACTCTGCCCACCCCACCCTCCCCCACCCCCGACCCCCCAACTGTCGACCCCAATCTGCTCCCGCCTTGTTCAGAGGGAGCCGCCAGTGTGAGGTGCCCTCTGACCTGCCTGCACCCGTTGAGGCCCTGGGGGCTCCAGAGCGTGGGCCAGGCCTGGGGGTCCTGCCCACCACGTGCCCCCCGTGGCCCCACATGCACCCCACTCTCCAGCCTGGGGGGCCCCAGGGTCAGATTGCCCTGAGGCTTGCGGGTGGGGTGAGTGGGGGCTCTGAGGACCCCAGCTGAGGGAGGGGTGGGCCGAGCTGCTCACGCACAGGCCCAGGGCTCTGCAGCGGGGCGGCCTCGGGGGGCCGGGGGGTGTCCGAGCTGGGCCCCATCCCCCGCACAGGGCAGCGGGCTGTGGCCTTGGGTGAGGCAGCTCCGCAGAGTGGGGGTGGGATGACGGCTCCCCCCAGGGCCAGCCTTGCCCCCGGCAGCCGGCACTCCTGGGGTCCAGGGCCTCGGTCCTGCAGGGGCTGCGCGGTGCCCCTGTGCCCTCTCTCTCCACCTCTCCTCCCTGCAGGTGCCAGCGCCCTCGCCAGCCTGGAGCCTCCTCGGGGGGGCCCAGGGGCTGCTGCACCTGCCCCACCTCTCGCTGCCCGCCGGGGAGTCCAGCGTCACCCGCAGGTCCCGGCAGAGCAGGCCTCAAACCCACCGCCAGGCGGAGAGCTGGGGCCCCGCTGCCGCCTGGGGGGAGGCCGGCCCCTGGCACAGCTGTGCTGCGGCTGGACATGGCCCCCCAATGAGCCCTGCAGATGTGGGGTGCGGGGGGGTGGGTAGCCGGCTGGGACAGCAGAGCAGCCCCCCACGCCTGTCCCTTATCTTGCCCTGTGAGCTCCTCCTGGGTGCGGCTGCCGCCTGCAGACGATGGGATTAGCGGTGTGTGCCCTCAGGTGCGAGGAGGGTTATCGGGCCAGGATGTTGTCTCAGGTGGAGCTGGGCTGGCCCAGGCGAGGTGGGCGTTCCAGGCCAGCAACACGTGGCTCTGCCCGGCTCCCACCCGTGACCAGGAGGTGGTGGGGTCTCTGCCCGCACCTGCTGTGGGCGTGCAGGAGCCTCAGGTGTGGGTGGCAGGTGAAGGGGCTCTGGGGTGGCCCAGCTCAGCTGGGGGCCCCATGGGACGGGCCTCAGGCCCCGCAGGGCAAGGCGTGCAGCCGGACAGAGTGCCCCTTCATGCCGCCCGGCCGGTTCCCAGGATCCCTGCTTACAGATGAGGAAACCGAGTCTTGGGGACTTGGCTGCCGTGTTCCCAGAGCACAGCTCACCCCGAGACAGGCTGGGCACCTTACGACAACACAGGACCGAAAAACAAAACTAGGCAGTGAAGAGACTGGGTGAGAGAAACCCAGACAGGGGGACGCGGGTGGCGCTGGGAGGGCGCGGGGGAGGGGAGCTGGGGCAGGAACAGTGCCGGTGACGGCCGGGCTGGCCATGGCCATCCGGGAGGAGCAGGGACCCAGGGCCGGGTGATTTGGAGACGCACGGGGTGGGGGTGGAGCTGGGCGACCCGGGCTGGGCCCACCTGTGTCCAGGCACAGCCAGGCCTGGCTCCGCCCGAGACCGCCAGGGCCAGGACAGCCCCAGTCCCGCTCCTGCCTCTTCACTGCCTGTGGGTCTCAGCCCCGCGGCCACTCCTCAGAGGCCTGCCCTGCGGAGCCCTCCCTGGCACGTGTCCCCCGTCCCCAGGCTGCGGCGCAGAGGGACCCGGCGACTGGCCTGGAGCCAGGGCGGCGGCAAACACCCCTTTGTCTGCAGCCTCATCGTGGGCTCCAGGCACTCTGGGGACAAAAGCCGGGACAGGGAGCCCCTGCTGTCTAGACAGCCCCGCCCCACGGGCAGGCGGGAAGGGGAAAAGGGCGCGGGGTGAAGACGCAGACCCCCGGGTCCCAGCAGGCAGAGCAGGGGGCCGCGGGCCCCTCCTTCCCTCAGGGCAGCAGCTCCTGGAGACCAGGTGGACGGGACCCCCGTCCTCAGGAGAAACCGGAAAAGGAGCCAAACGAACCCAAAGCGGGCGGGAGGGAGGCAGGACTGGAGACAGCGCAGGCGTCAACGACACCCAACACGGGAAGACGGCAAAGAAAAGGGCACACGTTGCCGACGTTGGGACACAGCGGGGCCCCCCGGTGGCCACAGACCCCGCGGGCGGCAGCGGGGTGGGAGCACCACACACAGACTGCCCACGACGCCCACACCGACGCGCTGGCCCAAGGTAGATAGCTCGGTGGCCCGGTCAGCGATTATGAAAATCGAATTCACACTGACGGCCACACTGGAAAAAAATTTTTCCCTGGGGCCAGGGCGTTTTATTAAAACAAAACGATCCTTGCCAGTTTGTCATTTCTTCTTATTGTTTTCTGTGCGTGAGTGATATGCAACGCAACGCAAGCCACGTTTTTAGAGTCCAATTGTCAACATGAACTGTAACAGTAAGAATATCAGGTAAGATTTTTAGGAAACAGTTTCAGGGCTTTGCTACACGAGGCCCCAGGTCAAAACCAGCCTGAGTTAAATGCAACTCACGTGGCAGTCAGCGTGTTAGACTCCAGAGAAGTCTCCAAGCTCAGATGATTTCAGTGGAGAATTTTATGAAATCTTTAAAGAAGAACTAGCACCAATTCTACACAATATCTTCCAGAAAGTAGAAGAGGAGAGAAGCCAGTGTTACCCAGATACCAAAATCAGCCAGACAGTACAAAAAACAAACTAAAAAAAAAAAAAAAAAAAACCACACACAAAAGAACCAAACGAACAAGTAAAAAACCAAAACTACAGATCAACATTCCTTATGAACATAGATACAAAAATCTGTAACAAAATGGCAGCAAATAGAATTCAGCCATATATACCAATTTTTTTTTTTTTTTTTTTGAGACAGTCTTGCTCTGCTACCTAGGCTACAGTGCCGTGGCATCAGCCTAGCTCACAGCAACCTCCAACTCCTGGGCTTAAGCGATCCTCCTGCCTCAGCCTCCTGGGTAGCTGGGCCTATAGGCATGTGCCACCAGGCCTGGCTAATTTTTCTATTTTTAGTTGTTTGGCTAATTTCTTTCTATTTTTAGTAGAGATGGTGTCTCGCTCTTGCTCAGGCTGGTCTCAAACTCCTGAGCTCAAACAATCCTCCCGCCTCGGCCTCCCAGAGTGCTAGGATTACAGGCGTGAGCCACCTGCCTGGCCCAGCCATATATAAAAACGAATACATCCTAACCAAATGAGGTCTGCTCCTGGTTTGCGAGCCTGGTTCGATATTCAGAAAATTAATGTATTCCACCATATTATCAGACCAAAGAAGAAAAATCACATATCAATTAATGCAGAAACAGCGTGTGACAAAACTCAACCTGCGTTCATCACAAACTCTCAGGAAAGTAGGCGTGCGGGGGGTCTCCCCAACGAGACGGAAAGCAGGTACCGCCCACCGCGGGGAGGACAGCCCATGCACGGAGGCTCGGGCTCGCAGCGGAGACTTTATTCCACACAGCGCTAAGTGGGGAGACAGAGGCATTTCTCAAATCCGCCTCCCGGAGAACTAGGGACACAGGGTTTTGAAGGATAGTTTAGCAGGCTGGGGATTAGGTAATTAGGTTCGTTAACTGGGGCAGAATTTCAGGGTGTGGGGACCAGCGTCCTGTGCCGCTCCCCTCCCTGGGGTCCCGATTCCGGCTGAGTCGGCTTCGCGGTCTGGGCCGCCGGTGTCAGGGAGGGGGCCAGTCAGTCCACTGGGACGCGGGGCCCTAAGAAGCCTTGAAAACTGCCTTTAGGTTCCGGAAAGGTGATGTTATCTGCCGAGAAAGTTGAGAATCTTTACAACCCCAGCTGTGTGGCTCCAGGTGGCGATGACAGGGGACAGTTCCTAATTATTATCATTATTTTTAGCGAGGCCCTCTCTGCAGTCCTCGCCTTGCACCCCGTCATTGAAGGGCAGTTTCAAACATCTACAAAAAAGAAAAACCGACACCAGGAAAACTCGACTGCTGACGTGTCCTTAGTGGTGACGCCGAATTCTTTCCGCCCACGGGGAGCGAGGCGAGGACGTGCCCTGTCCGCACTGACACAACGTCCTCCGGGAGCCCCGGCCCCGCCGCGGGGCAAGAGCAGGGGACAAAAGTCGCAGTGCAGAAGCAGCAAAGCTGTCCTGCTCTCAAATGACATGACGTCTGTGCAGAAAATCCCAAAGACTCTTAAAAAATTCCAAGACCCAAGGTCTGTTCAGAAAGAATGGACACAGGACACATGTGGAACAGCGAGCTGTCTCTGTGTGTGGCAACGGCCACGCCGCCGTCTGTGTTGAGCACACGCCTCCGTTTGCAATTGCTCCAATGCCGTGAAACACTTAGGCATGAATCTGACCAGACACGCAGAGGACTCGCGTGTGCTGAGAACCGGAAGACGCTGATGGGAGACGTCGGAGGTCTGTGGAGAGACTTGCTGTGCTCGTGCCGTGGAAAACTCGATGTAGGAAAACTCGATTCCCCCCAAATTAACACGCAAGTTTAACGCAATCCCACGGAAACCCCGCTAAGCTGGAGACACCGAGCAGGGACCGGTGGGTCGGGAGCCTGGTTCCAGGCTTAGCGCGGAGCCGAGGGAGCAGGACCGCGAGGCCCAGACACGCAGGCAAATGCGCCACAGACGCGCCCGTCCGGCTGCCGGCGAAAACGCACGGCGCCTCGGCGGGAGAAGGTGGTCTTTTCCACGGCGCTGGAGCCTCTGGGTGCCCAGAGACAGAAGGGCCGCCAGCGAGTCTCACGCCTCCTGCAGAATTAGCCCCAAGTGGACCAGGGCCTGGAATGTAGCATGTGGAATCGTGCAACTTTCAGGGAAAGTGTAGGAGAGCGTCTCTGGGGTCTGCGGCCGGGCAAAGCACTCTGAGGCCAGAAGCACCATCCACAGAAGGAAAACGGCCGCGCGGCCGCGTCAAAACTGAAACGTTGTGCTCTGTGCGCGACGTTGCTCTGCGCGCGAGGTGAGGAGCCGCAGACGCAGAGAAAACAGCAGCAAACCACACATCCCACCGCGGACTCGTGTCCAGAACACGCGACCAACTCTCAACGCTCGGCGTTCAACGTCGAACTCCGCCCAGGCGGCGAGCAGACGGGAGGAGCCGGCTCCGCGGTGCCAGCGCCGCAAACACACGTGAACAGAGCTCCACGCCCGTGACCGTGGGGAGCGCTGCTTCAGTGCACAGAGATGTCACCTCGCACCTGTCACGCTGGCCGGGCTAGACAGCCGTGACAACGCCAAACACTGGCACACAGGTGGGGGCGGATCACCGGCAGTCCCTCTGGAAAACGGTTTGCCGGTTTCCTAAAAACCTAAGCGTGCAACTACTTACAGCCCAGCGACTACGCTCCCGGGCATTTGTCCCCCACGAATGCCAAGTGACGTCCACGCAGAAGCCTGTACACCAGCGTCCACAGCAGCTTCCCTCGCAGCAGCCGCAGCTGGAAACAGCCCACCAGGCCATGGGGAGCCGGGCGGCAAATACACCCTGGTCCATCCGCACCGTGAACATTTCTCAGCAATAAAAGGCAGCAAACTCTCAGTACACACAACAGCCTGGGTGAATCTGGGTCTGTCGCCTCCCAGCGCAGGTCGGGTGGGCGTCCTGCTCAGAGGGATGAGGCTCCGGAGAGGAGGCTGTTCTAGGGGCTGCGTGGCCCTCCCGTGCCAACGGGGCGTGTTGTCCTGTGTGCCTCCCGCTGGCCTCCCTGCCTGAGCCCCAAACCACCCCACAGGGGGCTGCAGGGAGGGCCCAGCCCGGGTCTCAGGGGACGTTGGTCCTGGGCGGGGAGCTGGGTGCCAGGGCTGCCGCTGCACCTAGGGCTCCCCAAATGCTTCCTGCTCCGCCTCTGGGGTGCAGGCCAGAGGCTCAGGCACGCCAGGGAGCACATGGGGGTCCCTAGGATGTCCCCTCTGCAGTGCCCGCCTCTACAGGGCAGGGGGCCCGGCGGCTGAGGCTGTAGAGTGCCTGGGGTGAGGCCCTGGGGCAGGGCCACGGCCAGCTCTGTGGTACAGAGACCTGGAGACCTGGGAGTCCGTGCTCACGGCCTCCCCTCTGTGTGTGTCTGTGTTTGCAGGGTTGTGTGTGTATGTTTGCAGGGTTATGTGTGTTTGCACGACTGTGTGTGGCTATGTGTGTTTGCATGGCTGAGTGTGTTTGTGTGGCTGTGTGTGTTTGTATGGCTGAGTGTGTTTGCATATCAGTGTGTGTTTGCAGGGGTGTGTGTGTGTATGTGTTTGCAGGGTTGTCTGTATGGCTATGTGTGTTTGCATGGCTGAGTGTGTTTGCAGGGCCGTGTGTATGTGTGGGTGGCTGAGTGTGTTTGCAGGGTTGTGTGTATGTGTTTGCATGGCTGAGTGTGTTTGCATGGCTGTGTGTGTTTGCGTGGCTGTATTTGTGTGGCTGTGTGTGTTTGCATGGCTGAGTGTGTTTGCATGGCTGTGTGTGTTTGCATGGCTGAGTGTGTTTGCATGGCTGTGTGTGTTTGCATGGCTGAGTGTGTTTGCATGGCTGTGTGTGTTTGCAGGGTTGTGTGTGTGTTTGCATGGCTGAGTGTGTTTGCAGGGTTGTGTGTGTGTTTGCATGGCTGAGTGTGCTTGCGTGGCTGTGTCTGTGGGGGCCGTGTGTGTGCGTGTGTGGACTGACGCTGCTCCCATGTTTCGGGTCCTTTGGTTTGTGGGCTCGTCCGGAGGGAGCTTCTGCAGTTCCGACCCCAGAGCCGGCCCCGTTGTGCTGCGTTTCCTCTCCCTGGTCACAGATCGCGCTGTGTGCGGGCGAGTGTGCGCTGCCTCCTTCGCACGGTGCCATCCGGCAGGCGTCTCTCCCAGGACCAGTGACCACAGCTGCCAGGGACCCCGCTCCTGTGACCTCCTGGGTGGCCTGTGCCTGCCCTGCCGTGGGGGCCGTGCGGCATGTGCCGTGAGTGCCGTGCGGGGTCTGAGCTGAGCCGGGCGGGGTGAGCAGAGCCCAGCCCTGGGGGGCCCTGGGGGGCCTGGGGCAGTGGTTCGGAGCAGGTGTGTTTACCTGCGCATTTCTCAGAGATTCCAGGCCGAGAGCTGCGCACACTTGGGTCGTGTTTGCGAGGGTGGGGGCCCCGGGCAGGGTGGGGCCTGCACCTCTGTGTTTCTACCCCAAAACGGACATGCCGTGGGCTGCCTGCTCTTGGGGCTGGGATAGCACTGGCCCTGGGAGGCTCAGCCCTCGCCCCAGGATTGGGGGGTGCCAGCCCCAGCCCAGACCCCGTGGCTCAACTCCCTCCGGCCGATGCTTTTGTGAGCGTCCCCGGAGCGGTGGCCGGTTTACTCATATTTTATATGAACCAGGAAGATCAGAGCTGAAGCCCCTGCGGGCGAGGGGCTGGGCTGAGCCCTGCGGCAGAGGGACCACGGGCGCTGCTGGGACAGGCCTGCAGGGCCTGTTTTTTTTTTTTTTTTTCTTGACACTGTCTCGCTCTGTCGCCCAGGCTGGAGTGCAGTGGCGTCAGCCTAGCTCACTGCAGCCTCCAACTCCTGGGCTCAAGCGATCCTCCTGCCTCGGCCTCCCGAGTAGCTGGGACTACAGGTGCCAGTACCTTCTAAATGTGATGACCCCACTTGGTGGCCATCCCCCCGCCACGCTGGTCCCCCCTGCTGTCCTGGGGCGGAGGTACTGACTGTGCCCCAACGCCCACTCAGGCCTGGCCTCCCGGGACCCGCAGTGAGGAGGGCCCCGTCCTCTCTCCCCCCAGCCAACCCGGGTGGTGCTCCAGAGAGGGCAGGCAGCCTGGCCAGTGCCCGGGCCTGGGGCGGGAGCGGCACATGGGCAGTGGAGCTGGGGAGGTGACGGCAACAGTGTCCCCGACTGTCATGGGCCCTCGGGGCTTGGGATTGTGGGAGAGGCAGGGCCGAGGACACCGCGCTGGCCTCGGAGGGGGTTTTGGGGTCTGTGACCCTGCGGCCCCCACCCCAAAATTATTCACAGCATCACGGGCACGCGGGGTGCAGGGACAGCAGCCGCCCGCAGCGGTCAGAGTGGTCCTCGCTGTGCACACGCAGGGAGCCGACCCTGTGGCCGGAGCCGTGCGTGTCGGGACCAGCCTTCGGGCCAGGGCTTGGGCGGAATCGTGTGTCCAGTGACTCAGAGAAGACAAACAAGCGCCCCACCAGAAAGTCAAATTTGCTGTGCCCCCATCCCCCCGTGCTCGGACGCAGCCCCAGCCCCGCCCAGCGCACCCAGGCAGGGTCTCAGCTCCCCGGGCAGTGGCTGGCTGACCCCCACGGGCCCTGCCCCCCACTGCTCCCCTCAGGCCCTCGGGCAAAGCAGGGGACGCTGACGACGCCTCCCTCCCATCCCAGAAGTTCCTGGCGTGGCAGAGGCACCGCAGCCTGCTCCTTCTGTCAACAGCAGTGACAGTTCCCGTCAGCGTCCCTGTCCCAACCCAGCCCTCGGGGCCTCCCCCAAAGCCGGAGCCCACTTCCTGCTCCCTCCGCGAGGGCCTCCGCCTCCTTCTTCCTGGAATCATTCTCCGGCTTTCTCGGACACCAGTCAAGGCGGACACGCGGCCCCTGCCCCCCACAGAGCCTCTGCCGGGCGCGAGGTCAGATGCAAGAAAGTCACAGGGTCGGCAGGACGTGGCGGCAGCACCTGCTTCTGGATGGGGCGGGGGCTCTGTGAGGGCCCCCCTCACCTGGCCCCCAGGTGCTCGGGGTGGCGGCTGGTTCCAAGCTCGTCCTGGGGACCAGCCCCGCTCAGAGGATGCTGCAGCTGACACATGGCTTACATCACCCTGGGGCAGCAGGTCCCAAGATTTCCCATTTCACAGAGGAGAGCCCTGAGGCTCAGAGAGGGTGATGCATTGGCCCAGGGCACATAGCGGGGTGGGGGGACCACAGCCTAGGGGAAAACACCGGCCCCACCCAGCCTCCCCAGGGCAGAGCCCGAGGCCCCCACCCCGGCAGCCTCCTGCAGGACAAGGAGGCTGAGCTCCAGCGGCCTGAGAGTCACACGGGGCACCCAGGTCCCGCCAGCCAGAGCCACTGAGCCCAGCGGCCCTGCCAGTCACCCCACCGTGCCCAGGAACTGAGCGGGTGGGTGGTCCCGGCACTGGGGGTCCAGCGTCTCCAGCCTGGTCCCTGTGGCCGGTGACAGCAGGTCTGGGGGGGTCATGGCTGTGGTCAGGCTGGGCTGGGTCAGGCTGCGGTTAGGCTGGGCGGGGCCTGTGTTCCCGGCAGCCTGGAGGCCACTTTCTTCCCTGATGGGGTCTGAGGACAGAGTCGGGGGGGGGGGGGTCTGTGGAGCTCCCTGACACCCGGGTCGAGCCCCCCACTCTGCGGGTTCAAGCCCCTTTGCTGCCCCACATCTCGGCCCTTCCCCAGCGGGTCCCGGCGGCCTGGGCTTAATCTCCACTGAGTCAGCAGCACAGTGACCGCGGCACACGGCTCGCAGGGCCCTGACCTTGCTTCCCATCCCAAGTCGGAAGTGGGCAGGCAGGGTCGCTGGCCTGAAACACGGCCCCACCTGTTCCTGACCCCACCGCATTCCTCCCGTCTCCGTGGCAACGCCTGGGGACACCCTGTCAGGGCCATAACCCCGCCTCTCCCGGACGCCCTCCACTCCTGGGCTCCAGCAAACCATGGCGGTCACATCCGGGAGGGAGGGGACACCCCGGCCAGAGCGGTGGGCCGGGACCTGGGGGCTCACGTGCAGCACTGCGCGGGGCGTCCTCCCAATGGGCACGGCCCCACCCGCTGGCACAGTCCCTGCCGGGAGCCTCTTCCTGGGAGGATTTTCACAGACCCACTTCCCAGACGAGGAAACTGAGGCTCCGAGAGGCAGCTGGTCGCAGGCCACGCGCTTCCCCAGGCGCCTCTGACCTGAGCGTGGGGTGTCCGGGGTGGGGGTGGACCCCACCCTGCGGGGGGCTGGGCAGGGGCTGCTTTACGGGACGCACCTGCTTTTCGGGCTGCCGGCCCCAGGCCCTGCCACAGCCCTGCCGGGAGTCCCGCAGCTCATCCTTGGCCATGCCCACGGAGGGGACAGCGTTGCAGGCAGGCGGCCAAGAGACTCGGGGTTCAGGGGGACAGTGACCCTGACTCTTGAGGACGAGTCACGGCCCTGCAGTGTCCTGGCTGCTGGCCTCAAGCTGACTCCAGCCCCCAAGGCTGGGATGGCTCCACCCGAGGGGGTGGCAGGAGGGGCCGTGTGCAGGGTGGGCCACGCGCCATGGAGGAGGGTCCTGGGCGGACGAGGCAGCTGGGCTCGCCCTGCCTCTGCACCCCTGGGCAGGACCCCTGCCCCGGTGGCCTGCGGGGACTGCACGGCTCGGGGTGCCTGGGGGCACCAGGACCTCACTGGCTCCCGGGGACACACAGGGAGCTCCTACAGGACTCAGAAACAAGGCCAGGTGGGCTTTCTGGAAAGTTCTAGTCCGAAGAACCCTGTTTGGAGCCACAGGCCCCACCCCCCGAGGCATCTGGCCTGGGAGGGACTCGCATGGGACCATGTGGTCACCCGATGGCCCACGTCCAGAGGATCCGAGGAAGCCTGGCACGGCCAGGGGGTCACTGACGCGGGGGCAGTCGCTCCTGGCCTGGACCCCGGCAGCGGCAGCGGCCCTGGTGGCAGCTGGTGGGGGACGCGCCGGGGGAGCCAGCCACGGCCGGGGCTGCAGGGTCTGGGCGGCTGAGGGACAGCTGGGCTCAGCCCCTGCCTCAGACATGCAGGTGTCCTGGCTCTGAGCCCAGGCCGGTGACTCAGGCAGGTCAGGGGCCACGGCGTGGACACTGGCTGACCCGCCACCTCCCTGCCTTTCCCAGGTGTGAGGCAGGCTGGGGCCACTCACACTCACCTGGCCTGGGTCCTGGTCACCACCTGCGGACCCTCCTGGCGCCCCCACGGCCCCGCCATGCTGGCCACAAAGGCCGCACAACCCTCCGTAGCCAGCGACCTGCTGGGCCTGTCCCTAGTGGGTCCACTGTCCCCGGGGGGTCCTCAGGGCCCTTTGCTGCCTCGGCCCCGGCATCTGGTGTTCACCCCGGGGCCAGGCGGGAGCCCTGGCTGTGCCTGATGGGTCACACCTCTGGGGCACCAGCTGGCTGGGCCACTTACCCACAGTGTAGTGCTCACTCTCCCAGGGGTCAGTCACTCACCCACCCACTCACTCTTCCACTCACTCACCCACTCACCCCCTCACTCATCCCCTCACCCACTCACCCACCCACTCACTCATCCACTCACTCACCCCCTCATCCACTCACCCACCCACTCACTCTTCCACTCACCCACTCACTCACTCACCCCCTCACTCATCCCCTCACCCACTCACCCACCCACTCACTCATCCACTCACTCACTCATCCACTCACCCACCCACTCACTCATCCACTCACCCACCCCCTCATCCACTCACCCACCCACTCACTCATCCACTCACTCACCCCCTCATCCACTCACCCACCCACTCACTCATCCACTCACTCACCCCCTCATCCACTCACCCACCCACTCACTCTTCCACTCACCCACTCACTCACTCACCCCCTCACTCATCCCCTCACCCACTCACCCACCCACTCACTCATCCACTCACTCACTCATCCACTCACCCACCCACTCACTCATCCACTCACCCACCCACTCACTCATCCACTCACTCACCCCCTCATCCACTCACCCACCCACTCACTCTTCCACTCACCCACTCACTCACTCACCCCCTCACTCATCCCCTCACCCACTCACCCACCCACTCACTCATCCACTCACTCACTCATCCACTCACCCACCCACTCACTCATCCACTCACCCACCCACTCACTCATCCACTCACTCACCCCCTCATCCACTCACCCACCCACTCACTCATCCACTCACCCACTCACCCCCTCATCCACTCACCCACTCACCCCCTCATCCACTCACTCATCCACTCACTCATCCACTCACCCACTCACTCATCCACTCCCCCCCTCATCCACTCACCCACTCACCCCCTCATCCACTCACTCATCCACTCACTCATCCACTCACCCACCCACTCACTCATCCGCTCACTCACCCACCCACTCACTCATCCACCCACTCACTCACCCACTCACTCATTCATTCCCTCCCTCCTCAGTGCTCCTGCCCCCGCACTCCTGCCTACGTCGAGAGCGCCCTCTCCCCCAGGCACTGGGGCTGAGAGGGGGACAGGGCAGTGGAGAACTGGATGTCAATCAGGAGCTGGGGACGGGCCCCAGGAGAGCTGTAAGCAAAGGCTGACAACAGCTTCCAGGGCCTCCCCAACCCAGCCCTCCCTGGGGGCAGAGGCCCAGCCCCCCTCCCCTTTCTTGCCCTTCCTCCCGGTGGGGCCCAGCTGGCCTTGGCTGGGGCTGCGTGGCCCCTGGGGAGGGCAAGTCCACACCCAGGGTCTGGGGCAGGCGCTCATCACACGGCGGGGCCTTCTCCGCTGGAGCCGTAGGGGCAGAGGCTCTGTCAGCGGGACGTCTCCGGGCGGGGGGCCAGCCAGCAGCTCCCCAGCCTGGGCACCCTCAGCCCCGGCAGCCAGAGGCCGCTGTGTGGATTGAGTTGCCCCCCACGCCTGCCTGGGGCCAGGAGCCGAAGCTCAGCCAGCTCTGCACAGCGCTGGGCTGGGGGCTGCTGTGGGGAGGGGTCTTGTCGCCTGCTGCCCCTGAGCCCCCTCCCGGAGGGTGAGGTCGGCCAGCCAGGCCAGGCGGGGGACCCTCGGGCAGCACCTGGCATCCTCGTGGCTGCCGTGGCTTCTCCAGGCACCAGGCTGCAGGAGAGGGGTAGCGCCCAGGGCAAGTCTGGGTTGGGGACCCGGGGAGGGGGTGCCTGCCGACCAGGACTCGGGGCCCTTGGGAAACCAGGCCCTGCCCGCAGACACACCCCTCTCTGCCCCTGGGCGAGGGGAACCGCAGCCCGGCCCCGCCCACACACGTGGGCCCAGGGCTGGGGCCGGCCTGGGCTACAAAAGGCCCCTGACACCTGGGTCCCTCCTAGTGGCCGGACACCTCCTAAGACCCACATGGGCGTTGGCAGGAGGAAGCTGGCCCCGCTCTGGGGCCTGGTGCTCGCCCTGGCCTGCGCCCAGCACACAGGTAGGACAGGAGCCCCAGCCACTCGCCACGGCCCGGCCGGGTGGGCGTCGGCAGCTCGGCCTCTGCCCTGGGCCCTGGGCAGGCCTCGTGCGTCCAGGCTCCCAGGCTCTGAGCCCCGGCCTGTGGCTCAGCCCCCGACAAGCCGTTTCCAGCCCATGAGGCTGGGGGACCCTCGGGCGGCAGGGCCCCGAGGGGCAAGGCAAGAGCCCCCATCTCGGCCTGGCCAGAGGGGCTCGCAGCCCCTGGGCACCTGCCCTGGGACACCCCACACATGCCCGGCTCTCCAGCCCACACTCCCCACCACAGCCTCAGTGGGAGTCTCCCGGGGTCTCTGCCTTGCATGGGAGGTGGGACGGTGTGGCCTCTGCTCCCAGCAGGCAGCTGGGCCCTGGACCCAGGAGGAGACGCAGGGGTGGGGTGAGGCACCTGGGCTCCCCCCACTCTGGCTGGCACAGCCCTGGCCCAGCCCCCGGCCCTGTGCTGGGCAGACTCAGAGCCATGAGGACCCCATCCCTGTCTGCTCGGTGTGATCCGAGCCACGGCCCAACCGGAGCTGCAAGGCCAGGTGGGGTGCTGCCCGCACCCCCTCCTTGGGAGCCGCTCTCCTCCGGCCCAGCCCGGCTCCCTCTCCGGCTGGAATTCTCCCCCAGGGCTGCACCCAGCATGGGCAGGTGGGGCAGGGCCAGGGCAGGGGTGAGGGAGGTGGGGCAGCCCATGACCCTGGGGAACCCTGGGGCTCACAGGTGCTGAGGGGCCATCCTCTGGCTCCAGGTACTTGGCCCTGCTGGGGACAGGAGCACGGGGGCCGGGGTTCCAGCCTGGCCCGAGGACCCCAGAGACAGGCACAAGAACTGGGAAGCTCAGGCTCCAGGTGGAGGCCCAAGACCCCCTGTCAGGGTCCCCTGGGGGCGGTGGGCACCTGCTGCCAGGCAGGCTCTGCGGGGGGCTGGGCGGGGCCGCTGTCTGCAGACGCCCTGCTCCTGCGGCACAGGCTCTGCGGCCCCCGGAACCTGCCTCCCAGCCGGTGCCCCGGTCAGCCGTGGCTCTGACACCGCCCGTCCCCCGCCCCACCCCACAGCTGGCCCGCAGGTCCCCCACCCGCTGGGGGCTCCCCCCAGAGCCCTGGTCACCTGGGGACAAGCTGTGCCCGACCGTGGCTTTTACTATCTGATCCCTCGGGGGTTGCTGCCCGGGCAGGAGCCCCCAGGCATGGAGACGCTCGGTGTGAGGGAACGAATGGGAACGAGAGAGTCTTTCTGGGGGGGCCCGGGGCGCAACCTCAGACACCCGGCTTCTGTGGACAGGGGTCCCCCAGCGCCCCAGCAACCCCCTCTCGCCCCGGGCCCTCTGTCCCTCCCCCGGCCCGCGCTGTCTGTGGCAGACCGAAGTGCCGGGTGCCTGCGGCTCAGGCCAGCTCCTCGTCCCGCAGGCCACGCCCAGGACGGCTCATCCCAGCGCAGCTATGAGCACCACGCGGACCTCACCCCTGTGCCCTGGGGACCCAGTGAGTCTCAGTGTCTGGCCCCGGTCCCTGCCCAGCGTGGCGCAGGGTCCCCAGGGCTCTGGTCTTGGAGCGGCTCCTCAGCCAGCCACCGCCGAGGGGCCGGGGCTCGGAGGGGCAGGAGGACACTCCACACGTCCCCGTTGGCCCCAGCGCCTGCGCTCTGCATCCCCACCGCACAAAGTGCCCACAGCCACTGAGGCTCGGGCCAGGCCCGGAGGGAGCTGCGGAGGGGACACAGGCTGGTGGCGCCCACGTCCCCTGCGAGGCCAGCGAACGCACTGGTGCCATGGTGCCTGGCTCCTGCCTTCCTCTCTCCCCGTTTGACATGCGTGTTCTGGGCCTGGCGCCTGGCTGCTCCTCCCTGGCACAGCCCTCGGCGGGTGGGCGAGGGGCCAAGGGGCAAACCCGGTGTATTCCCCAAACTGGGCCAAGCAGGGAGGGCCCCGAGCCTAATCTCAGCTCCCAAGAGCTTATCTTGGGATGTGATGTTGACTCAGGCATTTATTTTCCTTTTGGTGACAGAATATCTCTGTCACCGGGGCTGGAGCGCAGTGGCGCAATCACAGCTCACTGCAGCCTGGAACTCCCGGGCTGGAGAGATCCTGCCTCAGCCTCCCCAGTAGTCGGTCCTGCAGGTTTGCATCATGACGCCCGGCTAAGTTCTGTATGGTTTTAGGGATGGGGTCTTGCTATGTTGCTCAGGCTGGTCTTGAACTCTTGGCTTCAGGGGATCCTTCTGCCTCGGCCTCCCACAGTGCTGAGATTACAGGCGGGCCACTGTGCCCGCCTGACTCCGCAGTTTTGATTCTGGGCCCCGGGGCTGGGCGTGTGTGAGCTGCCAGCCCCAGGCCTCTCTCCAGGCAGCAGCGCAGAGGGACTAGAGTCACAGATGCTGGGCGGCCCCCGCAGATGACGGTCAGACAGGGAGCCCCCGACACGTCGCCTGGGCCCCCACCCAAAGCCGGGCGGGCACTCAGGAGCCCTATTTCTGCAGGTGACACACTCAGCAGGGTGATGACCTTCCTGCCCCTGAAGGCCGTCCCCGTGGTCCGTGGTGAGTGAACCCGGGGCGGCGGGGGAGGGTGTGGCTTGCTGCGCTCCCTCCACCGGAGGTGCCAGTGGAAACGGGGGTCCCAGGTCCTGGGGGACACTGCAGAGGCTTGAGAAAGGGTCCCAAGCTTCAGGGAGCACATTCCCAGGGCTTCCTGAGCGCAGCCAGGACCCCAAGAACCCCGGGGACGGCCGGGCGGGGTGTGTGGGGCACAAGGGCGGATGGCACCTCCTGAGGCCACTCACGCCCTCCTGGCAGCCCGGAACCCGGCGCACAACGGGCGGGTCTGCAGCGCCTGGGGCGACTTCCACTACAAGACCTTCGACGGCGCCGTCTTCCGCTTCCCCGGCCTCTGCAACTACGTGCTGTCCGCGCACTGCGGCGCCGCCTACGAGGACTTCAACGTCCAGCTGCGCCGCGACCGGGAGTCCAACGCCACCACCCTGGGCAGGGTCACCATGAAGCTCGATGGCCTGGTGGTCGAGCTGACCAAGAGCTCTGTCCTGGTCGACGGCCGCCCGTGAGTCAGGGCCGCGCCGGGCGGTGGGGCCGGGTGGGGTTGGCATCCGGGCGGTGCTGGGGTCCAGCGGAGCATCCCGGTCCAGGGCGGGGCCGTGGGGCCATGGGTGAGCCCCCGAGAGTCCGGGGGGCTCCCCTCAGCCTTGGCTCTCATTCTGCCCCCGCCTCGCCCTTCATGACATGAAGCTCCAGGGCCCCCATCCCCGTCCCATGGTCACGGTGAACGTGTCACAGGTCACAGCCATGGCCATAGGGACCCTCCCCGCCTGGGGCCCCTGTCCTGGCTGTGCCCTGAGCAGCTCTACCTGGCCTCTCTCTGCAGGGTCCAGCTGCCCTTCAGCCGCTCTGGGGTCCTCGTCCAGAGCAGAGGCAGCCACGTGAGGGTGGTGGCCAGGCTGGGCCTGGTCTTCACGTGGAACCAGGACGACAGCCTCCTGGTGAGGCAGAGGGACGAGGCGGGGGGATGTGGGTGGGGGGACAGAGGGTGGGGACAGGGTGGGGAGACAGTGGGGGGGGGGGAGGGGGGGGAGGACGGGGGGCAGGGGGACAGAGGGTGGGGACAGGGGATGGGGCCTCCTGGTGAGACTGGGGGGCCAGGTACCCCCTCCAGCCCTCCGGCCGCTCCAGAAAGGGCAGCGCGTGTTCTGCAGAGGGGGCTGTGCAGACCCCACCCCCCACAGCAGGCAGGAGCCCTGGGGTCTGCGCCCCTCATGGGGGCCCCGTGGCGTCGCCTGCAGGAGGGGCCAGCCCTGCTCCGGCTCACGCTCCGCGCAGTCCGGAGGGGCCCAGGGCTGCGTCCCTCCATGAGCCTCCTTGGGGTCCCGGGGGTCCTGCACATCCGGGCACCCTGGCGGGGATGGCGCCTGAGTCTCCTCCCGTTCCAGCTGGAGCTGGACCCCAAGTATGCCAACCAGACCTGCGGGCTATGTGGAGACTTCAACGGCAGGCCGGCCGTCGGCGAGTTCCTCGCCCACAGTAAGGACCTTGGCGCCAGCGCCGGCCGATCGCACCGCTCCCGGGAGGGCTCCCGTCCCCAAGTCCCAGGCTGTGCGCACACGCACACACACACACGAACACACATGCACACAGTGCACACATGCACACACCTGCACGTACACACATGCTCCACGCACATGCACACACGCACACACACGCTCCATGCACATGCACACACACGCACGCACACTACACACACACTACACACATGCACACACACACGCACACACACTACACACACACTACACACACACACACGCTCACACTACACACATGCACACACACATGCACACACTCCACACACATGCACACACACTACACACACACCACACACACACACACACGCTCACACTACACACATGCACACACACATGCACACACTCCACGCACATGCACACACACTACACACACACACTACACACACACACACACACGCTCACACTACACACATGCACACACACATGCACACACTCCACGCACATGCACACACACTACACACACACTACACACACACTACACACACACACACACGCTCACACTACACACATGCACACACATGCACACACTCCACGCACATGCACACACACACTACACACACACTCACACACGCACACACACTACACACACACACTACACACACACACACACGCTCACACTACACACATGCACACACACATGCACACACTCCACGCACATGCACACACACTACACACACACACTACACACACACACGCTCACACTACACACATGCACACACACATGCACACACTCCACGCACATGCACACACACTACACACACATACTACACACACACACACACACACACACGCACACACACTACACACACACGCACAGACACATCCGCACACACACAATGCCGGCACCACAGGCCCCCGGGCTGCGGGGGGAAGCAAAGCAAGGCTCTCAGCGAGGCTGGTCTGGGCAGCGGCCCCTGACCACACAGCCTCACCTGAAGTTGCGGACCTGCCACCCTCTTGGTCCTTGAGTCTGTCTGCCACCAAGCAGTGGCCTTGCAAATGTGACATGCCCCAGCCCAGCTCCCCTGGGCCAAGCCCAGAAACCCCCACAGGCCCCACGCAGGGTGTGCGGCCACAGGGCCCGGAGCCACCGAGCCTCCTGCAGCCCCTGGCCAGGCGGGCCCAGCGCGGGGTGGCGTCTCCGAGGGCTGGGAGGTTGGGGGTTCGCACTCCGGGCCCCCTGCTGTGTCCCAGCCCAGCAGCCAGGTGGCTCTGGGTCCTGGGTCAGTTGACTCCTGGGGCCACCACCCTGTGGCCCTGGACGCCCCTGTGCTGGCCCCTCATGTCCCCCGGCGGCGTGGACGGGGACACGTGGGCAGAGCCGGCTCTGTGCTTCCGCAGACGCCAGGCTGACCCCCCTGGAGTTCGGGAACCTGCAGAAGTTGGACGGCCCCACGGAGCAGTGCCCGGACGCCACCCCTGCAGCCCCCGAGAACTGCTCGGCCAGCGTGGTAAGGCTCGGGGCGGACAGGCCCGGGAGGTGGGGAAGGGCTGTGACCGGGGACGCTGCAGACGTCCCTGCGTGTGGCTCTGAGCCCAGACTCAGCTGGGCCCGGCCTCCGCCCCAGGGCATCTGCGAGGAGCTGCTGGGCGGCCGGCTGCTCGCGGGCTGCGCAGCCCTGGTGGACGTCGGCAGCTACGTGGACGCCTGCCGCCAGGACCTGTGCCTCTGCCAACGCGCCGACCCGCTCAGCTGCGCCTGCGACACCCTGGCCGAGTACTCGCGGCAGTGCGCACACGCCGGGGGGCTGCCCCCGGACTGGCGGGGCCCTGACCTCTGCCGTGAGTGCTCCGTCCCAGCCCCTGCCCACCGTCCTGCCCCTGCCGGCCCGGCTGGACGTGACGAGGCCCCGTCTCCCTGCCGTCCCCGCAGCCCAGACCTGCCCCGACAACATGCAGTACCACGAGTGCCGCTCGCCCTGCGCCGACACCTGCTCCAACCTGGAGCACTCCCGCGCCTGCGAGGACCACTGCGCCGCTGGCTGCTTCTGCCCCGAGGGTGAGGCGTGTCCCCACCGCCGCCGGGCAGGCCCTGGGAAACTCCCGGACGCGTCCTGGGTGCCAGGCGGCTGCGCTGCCATGGCCCGGCCTTGGAGAACAGACCCCGGCCCGGCGGCAGGGGCACTGAGGGAGGAGAGCCCGGCCCCTCCACACGCCACGGTGTGGACATGGCGCTGGCACCTGTCACACGGCTGCTCCCCGCAGGGACGGTGCTCGATGACATCGGGCAGACCGGCTGTGTCCCTGCGTCCCAGTGCGCCTGCACGTACAATGGGACCACCTACGCTCCGGGCGCTGCCTACGCCACAGACTGCACCAACTGGTAGGTCTGGCCCCTCCTCCCGCCCCCCGGTCATGCCCTGGCCCCGCCCTCTGGCCGAGACTCGTCAGGTGCTCGGGGTCCGCACTCAGCGGGGGCCTCTGGCTGCTCCTAGCACCTGCTCCGGGGGCCGCTGGAGCTGCCAGGAGGTTCCGTGTCCCGGCACCTGCTCCGTGCTCGGTGGCGCCCACTTCTCCACGTTCGACGAGAGGCACTACACGGTGCACGGGGACTGCAGCTACGTGCTGGCCAAGGTATGGCCTGGGACGCCCGGGGCTGGGACGCCCCCGCAGGGACGGAGCCGGCTGAGGGTCTGCCTGGCCCCTCCAGCCCCGGCCACCTGTGGCTGCCGCACCCGAGGGGGCTCTGGGGGTCTGTGATGCTGACACCGCGAGGAGACGCCCGGCTCCCCAGTGTGTGTCCCCGAGGCTGCTGGTTGGAGGCTCACATGGGGACCCCCGGCCAGCGCCTTGCCTGACTGCTCTGCAGCCTGGGTTTCCGTGGATAGTCGTTAGAGCAATTCCAGGCTTACAGACAAACCGGGCAGGAAGCACAAGAATTCCACGTACCTGCGTCCCCTCCACGGTTTTCCTGCTGTGAGCGACCCAGCCGTGTGCGGGGCACTGTCACCGTCCGTGAGCCTGCACCGACACGCCAGTGCCGCCCGGAGCCTGTGGCTGATGCCAGGGCTGGCTCTCGGCGTGGCGCGCTCCGTGGGTTTGGACAGACGTGCGGTGTCCGGGGTCCACATGGCAGGGTCACACAGAACTGTCCCTCCCCACCCGGCAGGCGCCAACTGTCTCCGCCCTCCCCGCACGGTCACTGGTTGGCGTCGCCCAGCGCCACCTTCTCAGATTTGTCACTGTGTGCCCAGTGTCCCCACGGGGGTCTGAGAGCCCCCTCGGGGGGGTTACAAGGACAAAGCCCCCAGGTGGTGGCGGGATGGGGGCCCAGAGACGGGAGGGCCGGGCGGCCGGGCGGGCGGAGCGTGAGGGCCCTGCCGTCCCCCAGCCCTGCGGCAGCGGCTCCTTCACGGTGCTGGCCGAGCTGCGCCCGTGTGGGCTGACGGACAGCGAGACCTGCCTGAGGAGCGTGACGCTGAGCCTGGGCGGGGCGAACACGGTGGGTGAGGCCGGCGGGGCTGGGGGAGCCCGGGGTGGGGGGCCCCGGGGAGTGGGGTGTCCCTCAGGGCCCCCGGGGGGCAGTGGAGGCCCGGCCCCACCCTAGCCCTGTCCCCCCCCCGCCCCAGGTGGTCGTGGTGACGGCCAGCGGGGACGTGCTCGTGAACCAGATCTACACGCAGCTGCCGGTCTCTGCAGGTGAGGCGCCCTTCCCCCAGCCCCTGCGCCGCCCAGGCCCAACCCCGCTGCCCGGCAAACCCTGCCCGTCTGTCCACAGCCAACGTCACCATCTTCAGACCCTCCACCTTCTTCATCGTGGCGCAGACGGGCCTGGGGCTGCAGCTGGAGGTGCAGCTGGTGCCCCTCATGCAGCTGTTCGTGCGGCTGGACCCCGCGCTCCGCGGCCGGACCTGCGGTAAGAGGTGCCGCCGCCGGGGTCCCTGCGCCCCCGTCGCCGGTCGGGGCGCGGGGCCTCACCGCCTGCCGCCCCCAGGCCTCTGCGGGAACTTCAACCAGAACCAGGCAGACGACTTCACGGCCCTCAGCGGGCTGGTGGAGGGCACGGGCGCGGCCTTTGCCAACACCTGGAAGACCCAGGCCGCCTGCCCCAACGTCAGGAACAGCTTCGAGGACCCCTGCTCCCTGAGCGTGGAGAACGGTGCGTGTGCCACTCGGGGCCAGGGGGACAGCAGGGGTCTCCAGGGCCAGGCTGGCAGCCGGCGCCACCTGCCCTCCCCGGAGGTCCTGAACCTGGGCCCCCGCTCGAGGGCAGAAGAAAGGGCACGAGGCTGTTGCACTTACCTCTGACCCTGCACGTTGGCCCTGGCTGGGCAGTGGCGCGAGGGGGACTCCGGCTCGGCTCGGCCCGGCCTCCTGCCCTCTGCCTGTGGCCCAGGACGCGGGGTCTGCGTGCCCAGATGGGGCCGGAAAGGCCTTGCTTTTCTGCCCAAGGTGGTGGCCACCAGCACCCCTGGCAGGTGGTGGCCCTGGGGGCTGAGTGGGGACCACGCGGCCTGCGGCAGGGTTTGCCCCGACACCCGCCTGCCCAGGGGAGCCGGACGCCCGGTCCCCAGGCCGCCGTGGAGCTGGGCGAGGGAGCCGCTGACGGCCGTTCCTCCTCCACAGAGAAGTACGCCCAGCACTGGTGCTCGCAGCTGACGGACACCCACGGCCCCTTCGCCCGGTGCCATGCCGCCGTGAGCCCCGGCACCTACCACTCGGTAACGCCGCCCCCTCCTCCGTGGAGTCCTGACGCTGGGCCTCCCGGCTGCCCTGAGGGCGGGGGGCGCTGGGGCTGGGACCAAGCCTCAGTCCGTCCCCACCACCCGCCTGCCCTCCCCACGCTCACCGGGTCCCTGGGGAGCCCCGGCCCTTCGCCAGGCCCAGGGCTGAGCCCACGGCGGGTGGTTGGCCGGGCCTGGAGCTGAGCTGACCGGGGAGGGCAGGGCGGGGCCACAGGTCAGGGCCACCGGCCATGGGCCGCCCACCGCGGGGGACCAGGCCCTGACGCCTGCGGCCCCGCCCCAGAACTGCCTGTTCGACACGTGCAACTGCGAGAGGACCGAGGACTGCCTGTGCGCCGCCCTGTCCGCCTACGCGCACGCCTGCGCCGCCAAGGGCATCACGCTCCATGACTGGAGGGACGGCGTCTGCGGTGAGGGGCCCGCGCGGGCTCCAGGGCCGAGGGGAGCGGGGAGGGAGGCCGGCGCCGGCCGGACCCCAGCGCCCTGAGTGTGCTCTCCTGCCACGCCGCAGCCACGCCCACGACCACCTGCCCCGAGTCCATGGCCTACCGCTACCACGTCAGCACCTGCCAGCCCACCTGCCGCGCCCTGAGCGAGGGGGATGTCACCTGCCACGTGTCCTTTGTGCCCGTGGACGGCTGCACCTGCCCCGAGGGCACCTTCCTGGACGACGCCGGCAAGTGTGTGGAGGCCGCCGGCTGTCCCTGCTACCACAGGGGCTCCGTGGTCCCCAGCGGGGAGTCAGTGCACGACGGCGGGGCCCTCTGGTAAGAACCTCGCTGGGCGGGGGGTGCCCAGAGCTCCGGCCAGCAGTGCCGCCCTGACCGCCCTCTCCGCGCAGCACCTGCACACGGGGGGCGCTGAGCTGCATCGGGGGCCCCGTCCTCGCGTCCGGTGAGTCGGGGGCTCGCGGCCTTGGCCTCAGTGTCCCTGAGATGCCTGAGACATGGCTTCGGGGCTGGCCCCACCGCAGCGCACGGGGCTGGGGTGTCGGTTGGTTTCTGTGTGTCAGGCGTGGTGTGAGCCCTGGGCTCAGCCATGGGGACAGCGGGGTGTGGGGGCCCCACACGCACACAGCACAGACACGCCTCCCTGCACGCGTGGGTCCAGGCACTGGGGCAACCCGTGTCCCTTGGGCAGGGCTGGCGGGGCTGGCGGGTCCCTGACGGCCCCCTGCCCCCAGTGTGCACCGCGCCCATGGTCTACGTCGACTGCCGCAATGCCACAAACGGGGCCGCTGGGGCCGGCTGCCAGAAGAGCTGCCACACCCTGGACATGGCCTGCGTAAGCCCCCCGACCGGCGACTCCCGACAGCCCAGAGCCCCCCACACCCCCGCGGAGGGCCCCTGTGCAGACCCTCCGCCCCGCGCGGCTGCTCCCGGGGTGGGGGCAGCTCCCGAATGACAGGAGGGCCCAGGCCGCCCGGTGGCCCTGCCCACGGCTGGCGGATCCCAGGCAGGTCCCTCCAGCATGGTGCGGCGGGTCTGTCCCTGGGATGGCCCCGCCCGTCACTCCGAGTGTCTGCGGCCCCACAGTACAGCTCCCAGTGCGTGCCCGGCTGCGTGTGCCCCGACGGGCTGGTGGCGGACGGCGAGGGCGGCTGCGTGGCGGCGGAGGACTGCCCCTGCGTGCACAACGAGGCCAGCTACCCGGCCGGCCAGACCATCCGCGTGGGCTGCAACACCTGGTAGGCTCGGCCGCTCGCCGCGGGGCCCGTCCTGGGTGACACTCGGCACAGACACAGGGCTGGACGCCCACAACCCAGCCAGCGAGGCCGGGCGGCATCTGTGGTGCCGGGTCCTCCGGGGGCTGGGCGGCCGCACCCCACCAGACGGGAGCCCCCGGGAAGGCCGCGCACGCCCCACCCCCATCCCACCCCCCGTCCTGGGTCTCAGTGGGGGGGGGCTCTGGCCTGACTCCCGGCTGCCCCACCCAGCACCTGCGACAGAAGGCTGTGGCGGTGCACGGACGAGCCCTGCCCGGCCACCTGCACCGTGTACGGGGACGGCCACTACCTCACGTTCGACGGGCAGCGCTACAGCTTCAACGGCGACTGCGAGTACACGCTCGTGCAGGTGCGCAGCGCTGCCCGGCCCCCGCGGTCCCCCCACGGTCCCCGCAGCCCCCACAGGTGACAGCCCCGGGTGCAGGTCGGCCCGCCTGTCCCCGAGGGTCCCCGACGGCCTGGCTTCTGACGGCCTCTGCTCCCCAGGATGACTGTGGCGGCAGCGGCGGCGCCCAGGAGGCCTTCCGCGTAGTCACCGAGAACGTCCCCTGCGGCACGACGGGCACCACCTGCTCCAAGGCCATAAAGCTCTTCCTGGGGGTGAGTGTCGGGGGTCCCAGAGCAGGGCCGGGGGCCTCGCCCAGGCCCTGAGCCGCCCCTTGCCGCGCAGAGCTACGAGCTGAAGCTGAGCGCCGGGAAGGTGGAGGTGATCGGGGACGGCGCCGGGCAGGAGGCGCCCTACTCCATCCGCCAGATGGGCGTCTTCCTGGTGGTGGACACCAGCGTGGGCCTCGTGCTGCTCTGGGACCGGAAGACCAGCATCTCCGTGCAGCTCAGCTCCGAGCTCAAGGTGAGGCGCCAGGGGCCGGGGACAGAGAGACAGAGACAGACAGGGAGACAGAGACAGAGAGAGACAGAGACAGAGACACAGAGAGAGAGACACACAGAGACACAGAGAGAGACAAAGAATTCTCTCTGAAGGCTCTGGGGGACCCTCCCTGGCCTCTCCCACTCCTGGGGCTCCAGGCATCCTCGGCTGTGGCCGCGTCACTGCCGTCTCCGCCCCCCGTGTGCCTGTGTCCAGATTTCCCTCTATTTACCAGGGCCGGCCATTGTTTAGCCCACTCAAACTGAGCACGACCTCGTTCCTGCACGACCCTGTTTCCTGACCCCTTGCAGGCCCAGGGTCAGACCCGAGCGTGCCCTCGGGGCGCCATTCCGCCCCTCCCCCCATGCGGGCTCAGCTCCCTTTTCTCCGGGAGAGGCTCTCGGGGGCCCTGGGGCGTGACGGGGACTCGCTCCCAGGCCTCCCCAGAGGGAAGAGAGAGGCTGCCGTGTCGCGGGACCCCGGGTGTGACGTGGCGGGGAGGGTGGGGGCAGGGCCGCCGCGCGGTGCCCATCCCCCTCGCTCTGTGCCCGCAGGGCAGGGTCTGCGGCCTGTGCGGGAACTTCGACGGCAACGCCCTCAACGACTTCACCACGCGGAGCCAGTCCGTGGCGGGAAACGCCCTGGAGTTCGGGAACAGCTGGAAGTTCTCCCCGAACTGCCCGGACGCCCTGGCGCCCAGGGACCCCTGCGCCGCCAACCCGCACCGCAAGTCCTGGGCGCAGAAGCAGTGCAGCATCATCAACGGCGCCACCTTCGCCGCCTGCCACGCCCACGTATGGCCGCCAGGCCGGGCGGGGGGCTTCTCTGGGCCACGGGGAGGCGCAGTGACGCCTGGGAGCCCCAGTAGGGAGAAGGGGCTTGGGGGACACAGCCGAGAGCCAAGGGCGTGGGCAGTCGGGCCTCAGGGGCTGGTGTGGCCACGCGGAATAGGCCCGGGCTGGTTTGGGGGCCGTGGGGACTGTCACCTCTGAAGACTGCCCGAGAGCCTGAGGCCTGAGTCGGGACCACCCAGCTCACGCGCTTGCCCCCCGCCCCGAGCCCCGGCGGGAGCTGGCCCAGGTCGACAGGCCGGCGTGGCCCCAAGCCCGGGAGCCATGTAGTGCGGGGTCCCCGGAGCCTGAGGCCCCGTGTCCCTCAGGTGGAGCCGGCCAAGTACTACGAGGCCTGCGTGAGCGACGCGTGTGCCTGCGACTCGGGGGGCGACTGTGAGTGCTTCTGCACGGCCGTGGCCGCCTACGCCCAGGCCTGCCACCATGTGGGGCTCTGCGTGGCCTGGAGGACCCCGGACGTCTGCCGTGAGTGCACGGGGGCTGCGGGGCAGAGCGGGAAAGGCCGATGTGCCTGGGAATAGAATACAGAGGAGAGGTGGTAGAACGTTCCAGAAGGAGGTCAGCAGAGTGCCCCAGCCCGGCCCAGGTGGAGCCAGGGGAGCAGGGCATGGCCGGGAGCTGCGCTGGCTGCAGACCCCAGCCCGACGGGGCCCCTCAGCACCCCACCCCGGCCGCCCCCCGCACGCCCGCCCTGCTGGCTGAGGGCACAGGGTGGGGAAGGCTGCAGACCTCAGGGGGCTGTGGGGGCCACGGGGGCCGCGCTCGCCTGGGCTGGTGCCCGGGGCCGCTGAGCCGCCTCCCCCCGCAGCTCTCTTCTGCGACTACTACAACCCCGTGGGCCACTGTGAGTGGCACTACCAGCCCTGTGGGGCCCCCTGCCTGAGAACCTGCCGGAACCCCCGCGGAGACTGCTTGCACGACGCCCGCCGCCTGGAAGGTGGGCTGCCCGCAGCCTGGGAGGGCTGTCCTGGGTCCCCTGGGGCCCCCCGCCAGGCCACACTCTTGCCGGCAGCCCCGCCACGGGGCCCACGAGGACTCCCGGGTGGGGCTGCTGGTCTGTCTGGGTGGGACGCGGGGACTCAGGCCTCTCTGGCGGCAGGTTGCTACCCGACGTGCCCAGCGGAGGCTCCCATCTTTGACGAGGACAAGATGCAGTGTGTGGCCAAGTGCCCGGCCCCGCCCCCGCCACCACCCTGCCGCGTCCAGGGGAAGTCGTACCAGCCCGGAGCGCCGGTGCCCTCGGACAGGAACTGCCAGTCCTGGTGAGCTGCCCAGCTGCAGGGATGTGGGCGGGTTCAGGCCCACAGCCTGGGTATTGGGGTGCAGGGTGTCCACAGCCAGGGTTTTAGGGGTGCTGGGGTGTCCATAGCCAGGGTTTTAGGGGTGCTGGGGTGTCCATAGCCAGGGTTTTAGGGGTGCTGGGGTGTCCATAGCCAGGGTTTTAGGGGGTGCTGGGAGTGTCCATAGCCAGGGTTTTAGGGGTGCTGGGAGTGTCCACAGCCAGGGTTTTAGGGGTGCTGAGAGTGTCCACAGCCAGGGTTTTAGGGGTGCTGGGGTGTCCATAGCCAGGGTTTTAGGGGTGCTGGGAGTGTCCACAGCCAGGGTTTTAGGGGTGCTGGGGTGTCCATAGCCAGGGTTTTAGGGAGTGCTGGGGTGTCCACAGCCAGGGTTTTAGGGGTGCTGGGGTGTCCACAGCCAGGGTTTTAGGGGTGCTGGGGTGTCCACAGGCTCGGTTTCAGGGGCCAGGAGCTGTAGGACCAGGGACCTCCCTGTTGCTGGAGTCGATGCCGTGGGCATGTGTGACTTGAGCTTTGCCGGGGCCAGGAGCCCCACGTCCTGAGGCCCAGGGGGGCCGAGCACAGGGCGGTGACGGGGGGGCCGTAGGGTACAGGGCAGGTAACGGGGGGCAGTGGGGAAGCTGCAGGCAGGTGGGGCCACTGCGCCTGCTCAGAGGCAGGGAGAGGGTGACTTCAGGTCAGCGGGGCCTGTGGGGCCGGGTGGGGCCTGTGTCCCCCGCCCGGGGTGTGGTGCGGCCGGGACACCCGTGGACACCCCTGTGGGAGCGGCCCCCGCCCGGCCCCTGCACGGTGGGTGCCCAGCGGCGGGTGCCGGCCCCCCACGCCCAGCCGCCCTCCCTCCTCTCCCCAGCGTGTGCGGCGCGAGCGGCGTGCGGTGCTCCTACAACGCCAGCGGTGAGCGGCTGCAGCCTCAGGGGGCCGGGGGCTCGGGGGTCTCTGCCCGTGGCCCCAGCCCCTGACAGGCCGGCCGCTCTGCCCCACAGCCTGCGTCTGCACCTACGACGGGCGGCGCTTCCGTCCCGGCGACGTCATCTACCACACGACGGACGGCACCGGCGGCTGCATCTCCGCCCACTGCGGGGCCAACGGCACCATCCAGAGGAGCGTCCACAGCTGCAGCCCCAGCAGCCCCCCGCCCCCGACCACCTTCTCCTTCTCCACGGCCCCACGGGGTGAGAGCGCCGCTGCCGCGAGAGGGCTCCGGCCTTGGGATCTGTCCCTCTGCCCGCTGACGGGCACGGCTTCTCGCTGGGCGCCGGGCTTGCGCCCCGCTCTGGGCACCGGCGGCCCTTGAAGGTCGGGAAGGCCCGGAGTGGGGTGCCGGGCACAGCGATGGCCTGCCAGCTCCCCACCTGGCCCCGCAGTGGGAGGGCGCCCGGCTCCGTGGCAGCCCCAGACCGGCCCTTGGGGGGTGGGAGCGCTCACCCTCCACTGCCCCCCACATCCCCACCCACGTCTGGGGGAGATGTCTCGGGGCCCCTGAGACATCGTCTGGGCTCCTCGGACAGGGACACACCGGCTCCCAGGGGCACCGGCGTGTGGGTTCTGCTCAGGGCACGGTCCGGGAGTTCGCTTCCCCTAAGCAAGGTCAACTTGCCCGTCTGTCAAATTTGCCCGGGCCAGGCAGGCGCTGAGCAGCTGCCTGGGTGGAGACAGGCCGGCAGGCCCAGGCCACCGATGGGGGTGGCAGGGTGGGACGGGGCAGGGCCAGGTGCAGCCGCCCGAGGACGGGCCCTGACGCTCAGCCTGGCACCTCTCTTCTGCCCACAGGCGTGAGCTCAAGGCCGACCCCCAGCCCCGGCCTGAGCACGGCGCACGCGGGCCCTCCGAGCAGTGCCCAGTCCACAGCCGCGGGCACCCCACCCAGGACGGCGCCTTCCTCAGCCTCTGTGCCGCCCCGCCGTGGCTGCGGGGAGGACTGCCTGTGGTCGCCGTGGCTGGACGTCAGCCGTCCCGGACAGGGCATCGACAGCGGTGACTTCGACACGCTGGAGAACCTCCGAGCCCACGGGTACCGCGTGTGCCTCGCGCCCAGGGAGGTGCAGTGCCGGGCCGAGGACGCCCCCGAGGTGCCGCTGTACATGCTGGGGCAGCGGGTGGACTGTAGCCCGGCGCTGGGGCTGACCTGCCACAACAAGGACCAGGCGTCCGGGCTCTGTGACAACTACCAGATCAGGGTCCTGTGCTGCACGCCCCTGGCCTGTCCCACCTCCCGCAGCCCCACCCAGACCACGGCCACGGCACAGTCCAGGACCGCGGAGACCCAGGCCTCGGGCTCCCCTGCCCCCGGCAGCACAGCCGGCCCGGCCACGCTCTCCACGGCTGCCACGGCACGGACCACAGTCAGCGCCACACCTGCCCCGGGCACTAGCACAGCCGTGCTGACCCCCAGCCTGACGCCAGGGCCCACAGCCTTGACACGCCCTGTGTCACCCTCTGGGACCTCAGGGGCCACGGGCGAGCCGCCCTCCCCTGAGCCCACCCAGGGCTGCCGACGGGAGGTCTGCAGCTGGACCGCGTGGATCGACGGCAGCTACCCTAGCCCCGAACCGAACGGTGGAGATTTTGACACGTTCCAGAACTTGAGAGCAAAAGGATACAAATTCTGCGACAGGCCCAGGCGCGTGGAGTGCAGGGCGCAGGGCTTCCCCGACACGCCCCTGGCGGAGCTCGGCCAGGACGTGACCTGCAACGCCAAGGAGGGGCTGCTCTGCCTGAACCGGAACCAGCTGCCGCCCATCTGCTACAACTACGAGATCCGCATCCAGTGCTGCCGCCTGCAGGACGCCTGCCGCCCGGGGACCACGGCGCCCGCGACCGCGGCCACCACGCCGCCCACGCCGCCCGAAACCCGCACCGACACGCAGGCCACGGCGACAACAGCAGTCCCCGTGACCCCGACACGGCACACGGCGGTGAGCTCCGCAGCGGTGGCCACGCCGGCCAGGACCGGGCACAGCACTCACGCGGTGACCACCCCCCAGCCCAGGGACTGCCAGCCCAGGTGCACGTGGACCAAGTGGTTCGACGTGGACTATCCGGCCCCCGGGCCCGACGGTGGAGACGTCGAAACCTACGACCACATCATCAGCAGAGGGGAGCGCATCTGCCACCGGCCCGCGGACATCAGCGGGCTCGAGTGCCGCGCAGAGAACCACCCCGACGTGGGCCTGGAGGCGCTGGGCCAGGCGGTGCGGTGCAGCCGCGACGTGGGGCTGGTGTGCAGGAACCGGGACCAGGCGGGGGCGCAGACGTGCCTCAACTACCAGGTGCGCGTGCTGTGCTGCCGGACCCCTGACGGCTGCGCCCGGACCACCGTCCCTGTCACAGTCCTCAGCACCTTAAGTGAGAGCGTCACCAGCCGGACTGACAGCACCTTGTCTGGGCAGAGAACCAGCACAACCTTGTCACCACAAACCAGCACCACCTCTGGTCCCATTGCCAGCGCCACCTCTGGTCCCATTGCCAGTGCCACCGCTGGTCCCATTGCCAGTGCCACCGCTGGTCCTACAGCCAGCACATCCTCTGGTCCTATAACCAGGGCAACTTCTGGTCCCATACCCAGTGGCACCTCTGGTCCCATAGCCAGCACATCCTCTGGTCCTATAACCAGCACAACATCTGGTCCCATACCCAGTGTCACCTCTGGTCCTACAGCCAGCACAGCCTCTTTACTACAAACCGGCATCACCTCTGGTCCTACAGCCAGAACAACCTCTGGTCCCATTGCCAGTGCCACCACTGCTCCTACAGCCAGCACAACCTCTGGTCCCATTGCCAGTGCCACCTCTGGTCCTACAGCCAGCACAAGCTCAAGTCTTATAACCAGGACAACCTCACCTTCCACAGCCAGCACCATCTCTCAGCATAAACTGAAAACTACCTTGGGTCCTATAACCAGCACAACCTCCTCACCACAAACCAGCACCACCTCTGGTCCCATTGCCAGTGCTACCTCTGGTCCTACAAGCACTACAACCTCTGGTCCCATTGCCAGTGCCACCTCTGGTCCTACAGCCAGCACAACCTCGGGTCCTATAACCAGGACAACCTCAGCTTCCACGGCCAGCACCACATCTCGGCATAAATTGAAAACTACCTTGGGTCCTAAAACCAGCACAACGTCCTCGCCACAAACCAGCAGCACCTCCAGTCTTGCAGCGAGCACAATCTCTGGTCCTATTACCAAGGCAACCTCTGGCCCTATAACCAAGGCAACCTCTCGTCCTACAGCCAGCACAACCTCCTCGCCACAAACCGGCACCATCTATGGTCCTACAATCAGCACAACATCTGGTCCCATTGCCAGTGCCACCTCTGGTCCTCCAGCCAGCACAACCTCTGGTCCTATAACCAGGGCAACCTCTGGTCCCATACCCAGTAGCACTTCTGGTCCTATAGCCAGCACCATCTCTAGTCCTATAACCAAGACAACCTCTGGTCCCATACCCAGTGGCACCTCTGGTCCTATAACCAGCACAACCTCTGGTCCTATAACCAAGGTAACCTCTGTTCCCATACCCAGTGGCACCTCTGGTCCTATAGCCAGGGCAACCTCTGGTGCCATATCCAGTGGCACCTCTGGTCCTATAGCCAGCACATCCTCTGGTCCTATAACCAGGGCAACCTCTGTTCCCATACCCAGTGGCACCTCTGGGCCCATAGCCAGCACATCCTCTGGTCCTATAACCAGGGCAACCTCTGGTACCATACCCAGTGGCTCCTCTGGTCCTATAGCCAGCACAACCTCTGGTCCTATAACCAGGGCAACCTCTGGTCCCATACCCAGTGGCACCTCTGGTCCTATAGCCAGCACATCCTCTGGTCTTTTAACCAGGGAAACCTCCGGTCCCATAACCAGTAGCACTTCTGGTCCTATAGCCAGCACCATCTCTCGACCTATAACCAGGGCAACCTCTGGTCACAGACCCAGTAGCACTTCTGGTCCTATAGCCAGCACCATCTCTGGTCCTATAACCAGGGCAACCTCTGGTCCCATACACAGTAGCACTTCTGGTCCTATAGCCAGCACCATCTCTGGTCCTCTAACCAGAGCAACCTCTGGTCCCAGACCCAGTAGCACTTCTGGTCCTATAGCCAGCACAACCTCTGGTCCTATAACCAGGGCAACCTCTGGTCCCATACCCAGTAGCACTTCTGGTCCTATAGCGAGCACCATCTCTCATCCTATAACCAGGGCAACCTCTGGTCCCAGACCCAGTAGCACTTCTGGTCCTATAGCCAGCACCATCTCTGGTCCTATAACCAGGGCAACCTCTGGTCCCATACCCAGTGGCTCCTCTGGTCCTATAGCCAGCACAACCACTGGTCCTATAACCAGGGCAACCTCTGGTCCCATACCCAGTAGCACTTCTGGTCCTATAGCCAGCACCATCTCTGGTCCTATAACCAGGGCAACCTCGGGTCCCATAGCCAGGAGAACCTCTGGTCCTATAACCATGGCAACTTCTGGTCCCATACCCAGTAGCACCTCTGGTCCTATAGCCAGCACAACCTCTGGACCTATAACCAGGGCAACCTCTGGTCCCATATCCAGTGGCACCTCTGGTCCTATAGCTAACACAATCTCTGGACCTATAACCAGGGCAACCTCTGGTCCTACAGCCAGCACAACCTCCTTACTACAAACCAGCACCACCTCTGGTCCTACAGCCAGAACAACCTCTAGTCTGATTGCCAGTGCCACCACTGCTCCTACAGCCAGCACAACCTCTGGTCCCATTGCCAGTGCCACCTCTGGTCCTACAGCCAGCACAACCTCCTCGCCACAAACCAGCACCATCTATGGTCCTACAATCAGCACAACTACCGGTCCCATACCCAGTGCCACCTCTGGTCCTCCAGCCAGCACATCCTCTGGACCTATAACCAGGGCAACCTCTGGTCCTACAGCCAGCACAACCTCCTTACTACAAACCGGCACCATCTCTGGTCCTACAGCCAGAACAACCTCTGGTCCCATTGCCAGTGCCACCTCTGGTCCTACAGCCAGCACAAGCTCAGGTCTTATAACCAGGACAACCTCAGCTTCCACGGCCAGCACCACATCTCGGCATAAATTGAAAACTACCTTGGGTCCTAAAACCAGCACAACGTCCTCGCCGCAAACCAGCAGCATCTATGGTCCTACAATCAGCACAACATCTGG
Source organism: Eulemur rufifrons (assembly GCF_041146395.1). NCBI lineage: Eukaryota > Metazoa > Chordata > Mammalia > Primates > Lemuridae > Eulemur > Eulemur rufifrons. The sequence continues at coordinate 104,099,393 of NC_090988.1, forward strand.
TGCCATTGCCAGTGCCACCTCTGGTCCTCCAGCCAGCACATCCTCTGGTCCTCCAGCCAGCACATCCTCTGGTCCTATAACCAGAGCAACTTCTGGTCCTATAGCCAGCACATCCTCTGGTCCTATAGCCAGCACAACCTCTGGACCTATAACCAGGGCAACCTCTGGTCCTCCAGCCAGCGCAACCTCGGGTCCTATAACTAGGACAACCTCAGCTTCCACGGCCAGCACCACATCTCGGCATAAATTGAAAACTACCTTGGGTCCTAAAACCAGCACAACGTCCTCGCCGCAAACCAGCAGCACCTCCAGTCTTACAGCGAGCACAATCTCTGGTCCTATTACCAAGGCAACCTCTGGCCCTATAACCAAGGCAACCTCTCGTCCTACAGCCAGCACAACCTCCTCGCCACAAACCGGCACCATCTATGGTCCTACAATCAGCACAACCTCTGGTCCCATTGCCAGTGCCACCTCTGGTCCTACAGCCAGCACAAGCTCAAGTCTTATAACCAGGACAACCTCACCTTCCACAGCCAGCACCATCTCTCAGCATAAACTGAAAACTACCTTGGGTCCTATAACCAGCACAACCTCCTCACCACAAACCAGCACCACCTCTGGTCCCATTGCCAGTGCTACCTCTGGGCCTACAGGCAGTACAACCTCTGGTCCCATTGCCAGTGCCACCTCTGGTCCTCCAGCCAGCACATCCTCTGGTCCTATAACCAGGGCAACCTCTGGTCCCATACCCAGTAGCACTTCTGGTCCTATAGCCAGCACCATCTCTAGTCCTATAACCAGGGCAACCTCTGGTCCCATACCCAGTGTCCCCTCTGGTCCTATAGCCAGCACAACCTCTGGTCCTATAACCAGGGCAACCTCTGGTCCCATACCCAGTAGCACTTCTGGTCCTATAGCCAGCACCATCTCTGGTCCTATAACCAGGGCAACCTCGGGTCCCATAGCCAGGAGAACCTCTGGTCCTATAACCATGGCAACTTCTGGTCCCATACCCAGTAGCACCTCTGGTCCTATAGCCAGCACAACCTCTGGACCTATAACCAGGGCAACCTCTGGTCCCATATCCAGTGGCACCTCTGGTCCTATAGCTAGCACAATCTCAGGACCTATAACCAGGGCAACCTCTGGTCCTACAGCCAGCACAACCTCCTTACTACAAACCGGCACCACCTCTGGTCCTACAGCCAGAACAACCTCTAGTCTGATTGCCAGTGCCACCACTGCTCCTACAGCCAGCACAACCTCTGGTCCCATTGCCAGTGCCACCTCTGGTCCTACAGCCAGCACAACCTCCTCGCCACAAACCAGCACCATCTATGGTCCTACAATCAGCACAACTACCGGTCCCATACCCAGTGCCACCTCTGGTCCTCCAGCCAGCACATCCTCTGGACCTATAACCAGGGCAACCTCTGGTCCTACAGCCAGCACAACCTCCTTACTACAAACCGGCACCATCTCTGGTCCTACAGCCAGAACAACCTCTGGTCCCATTGCCAGTGCCACCTCTGGTCCTACAGCCAGCACAAGCTCAGGTCTTATAACCAGGACAACCTCAGCTTCCACGGCCAGCACCACATCTCGGCATAAATTGAAAACTACCTTGGGTCCTAAAACCAGCACAACGTCCTCGCCGCAAACCAGCAGCACCTCCAGTCTTACAGCGAGCACAATCTCTGGTCCTATTACCAAGGCAACCTCTGGCCCTATAACCAAGGCAACCTCTCGTCCTACAGCCAGCACAACGTCCTCGCCACAAACCAGCACCATCTCTGGTCCTACAATCAGCACAACCTCTGGTCCCATTGCCAGTGCCACCTCTGGTCCTACAGCCAGCACAAGCTCAAGTCTTATAACCAGGACAACCTCACCTTCCACAGCCAGCACCATCTCTCAGCATAAACTGAAAACTACCTTGGGTCCTATAACCAGCACAACCTCCTCACCACAAACCAGCACCACCTCTGGTCCCATTGCCAGTGCCACCTCTGGTCCTACAAGCACTACAACCTCTGCTCCCATTGCCAGTGCCACCTCTGGTCCTACAGCCAGCACAACCTCGGGTCCTATAACCAGGACAACCTCAGCTTCCACGGCCAGCACCACATCTCGGCATAAATTGAAAACTACCTTGGGTCCTAAAACCAGCACAACGTCCTCGCCACAAACCAGCAGCACCTCCAGTCTTGCAGCGAGCACAATCTCTGGTCCTATTACCAAGGCAACCTCTGGCCCTATAACCAAGGCAACCTCTCGTCCTACAGCCAGCACAACCTCCTCGCCACAAACCGGCACCATCTATGGTCCTACAATCAGCACAACATCTGGTCCCATTGCCAGTGCCACCTCTGGTCCTCCAGCCAGCACAACCTCTGGTCCTATAACCAGGGCAACCTCTGGTCCCATACCCAGTAGCACTTCTGGTCCTATAGCCAGCACCATCTCTAGTCCTATAACCAGGGCAACCTCTGGTCCCATACCCAGTGTCCCCTCTGGTCCTATAGCCAGCACAACCTCTGGTCCTATAACCAGGGCAACCTCTGGTCCCATACCCAGTAGCACTTCTGGTCCTATAGCCAGCACCATCTCTGGTCCTATAACCAAGACAACCTCTGGTCCCATACCCAGTGGCACCTCTGGTCCTATAACCAGCACAACCTCTGGTCTTATAACCAAGGTAACCTCTGTTCCCATACCCAGTGCCACCTCTGGGCCTACAGGCAGTACAACCTCTGGTCCCATTGCCAGTGCCACCTCTGGTCCTCCAGCCAGCACATCCTCTGGTCCTATAACCAGGGCAACCTCTGGTCCCATACCCAGTAGCACTTCTGGTCCTATAGCCAGCACCATCTCTCGTCCTATAACCAGGGCAACCTCGGGTCCCATACCCAGTGTCCCCTCTGGTCCTATAGCCAGCACAACCTCGGGTCCCATACCCAGTGGCACTTCTGGTCCTATAGCCAGCACCATCTCTCGTCCTATAACCAGGGCAACCTCAGGTCTGATACCCAGTGGCACCTCTGGTCCTATAGCCAGCACAACCTCTGGTCCTATAACCAGGGCAACCTCAGGTCCCATACCCAGTGGCTCCTCTGGTCCTATAACCAGGGCAACCTCTGGTCCCATACCCAGTGGCACCTCTGGTCCTATAGCCAGCACAACCTCTGGTCCTATAACCAGGGCAACCTCAGGTCCCATACCCAGTGGCTCCTCTGGTCCTATAGCCAGCACAACCTCTGGTCCTATAACCAGGGCAACCTCAGGTCCGATACCCAGTGGCACCTCTGGTCCTATAGCCAGCACATCCTCTAGTCCTATAACCAGGGCAACCTCAGGTCCCATACCCAGTGGCACCTCTGGTCCTATAGCCAGCACATCCTCTGGTCCTATAACCAGGGCAACCTCTGGTCCCATACCCAGTGGCACCTCTGGTCCTATAGCCAGCACAACCTCTGGTCCTATAACCAGGGCAACCTCAGGTCCCATACCCAGTGGCTCCTCTGGTCCTATAGCCAGCACAACCTCTGGTCCTATAACCAGGGCAACCTCAGGTCCCATACCCAGTGGCTCCTCTGGTCCTATAGCCAGCACAACCTCTGGTCCTATAACCAGGGCAACCTCAGGTCCGATACCCAGTGGCACCTCTGGTCCTATAGCCAGCACATCCTCTAGTCCTATAACCAGGGCAACCTCAGGTCCCATACCCAGTGGCACCTCTGGTCCTATAGCCAGCACATCCTCTGGTCCTATAACCAGGGCAACCTCTGGTCCCATACCCAGTGGCACCTCTGGTCCTATAGCCAGGACATCCTCTGGTCCTATAACCAGGGCAACCTCTGGTCCCATACCCAGTGGCACCTCTGGTCCAATAGCCAGCACAACCTCTGCTCCTATAACCAGGGCAACCTCTGGTCCCATATCCAGTGGCACCTCTGGTCCCATAGCCAGCACAACCTCTGCTCCTATAACCAGGGCAACCTCAGGTCCCATACCCAGTGGCACCTCTGGTCCCATAGCCAGCACATCCTCTGCTCCTATAACCAGGGCAACCTCAGGTCCCATACCCAGTAGCACTTCTGGTCCTATAGCCAGCACAGCCTCTGGACCTATAACCAGGGTAACCTCTGGTCCCATACCCAGTAGCACTTCTGGTCCTATAGCCAGCACCATCTCTGGTCCTATAACCAGGGCAAACTCAGGTCCCATACCCAGTAGCACTTCTGGTCCTATAGCCAGCACAACCTCTGGACCTATAACCAGGGCAACCTCTGGTCCCAGACCCAGTAGCACTTCTGGTCCCATAGTCAGCACAACCTCTGGTCCTATAACCAGGGCAACCTCAGGTCCCATACCCAGTGGCACCTCTGGTCCTATAGCCAGCACATCCTCTGGTCCTATAACCAGGGCAACCTCTGGTCCCATACCCAGTGGCTCCTCTGGTCCTATAGCCAGCACAACCTCAGTTCCCATACCCAGTGGCACCTCTGGTCCTATAGCCAGCACAACCTCTGGTCCTATAACCAGGGCAACCTCTGGTCCCATACCCCGTAGCACTTCTGGTCCTATAGCCAGCACATCCTCTGGTCCTATAACCAGGGCAACCTCTGCTCCCATACCCAGTGGCTCCTCTGGTCCTATAGCCAGCACAACCTCTGGTCCTATAACCAGGGCAACCTCTGCTCCCATACCCAGTAGCACTTCTGGTCCTATAGCCAGCACAACCTCTGGTCCCATACCCAGTGGCACCTCTGGTCCCATACCCAGTGGCACCTCTGGTCCCATACCTAGTGGCACCTCTGGTTCTATAACTCCTCCCAGCCCTGTCCCCACCACCAGCACAACCTCTGCTCCTTTGACTAGCACAGTCCATGTCCCTACTCCCTGGACAACCGTCCTCCCCTCCCAGCCCAGGGACTGCCAGCCCAGGTGCGCGTGGACCAAGTGGTTCGACGTGGACTATCCGGCCCCCGGGCCCGACGGTGGAGACGTCGAAACCTACGACCACATCATCAGCAGAGGGGAGAGCATCTGCCACCGGCCCGGGGACATCAGCGGGCTCGAGTGCCGCGCAGAGAACCACCCCGACGTGGGCCTGGAGGCGCTGGGCCAGGCGGTGCGGTGCAGCCGCGACGTGGGGCTGGTGTGCAGGAACCGGGACCAGGCGGGGGCGCAGACGTGCCTCAACTACCGGGTGCGCGTGCTGTGCTGCCGGACCCCTGACGGCTGCGCCCTGAGCCCCGTGACCCCCCGCACGACTCCCCCTGCCGAGACGTCACCTGCTGTCCTGTCCAGCTCTGCCGTGTCCAGCTCTGTGGCGCCCTCCAGCCCAACCTGCTTCTGCAGCGTCGGCGACCGGCTGTATCCGGCAGGTGTGTGTGTCCCCTGCAGGGCTGGTCCCCGCGCCCCGGCCGCGGCTCTCCCTTCGTGGGCAGCCACCGTGTCATGGGCTTGAGGTCTCTGCCTGCTCGCGGCACAGGCTGACGGTCCGTGCTCAGCGGCCGCAGTCCTTCTGTCCAGTGATTTCCCGTTTACATGGGTGGGAGGGGTCCCTGGCCACGGGACCACCGGCTCGCCGAGGGCGGCGCTCTCTCTGAGCTCACGGCCATGGCGTCCCTTCCTCCCGCAGGGTCTGTCATTTACCGCCAGGCCGACCTTGCGGGCCACTGCTATTACGCTCTGTGCAACCGGGACTGCCAGGTGGTCAGAGGGGTTGACAGTGCCTGTCCCTCCACCGCGCCGCCCCTGTCCCCGGTGACATCCCCTTCCACCGCCACCTCTGAGCCCGTCCCTGCAGAGGGTTGCCCACATGCGGTTCCCCCACGAAAGGTAACGCCCACTTCCGGCCCCTCCGGACACTCGGGGGCTCCTGTGGGACCTCAAGTGTCTTTGCAACTGGGCTTGCACCTGAAGGTCTCGTGACGGTCACTGGCCCCACCGACCCAGAGATGGCCGTGTGCCAGCCTGGGGCATCTCGTCCTGGGCCTTCCGGACGGGCCTGCCTGGCAGGGAGCCAGGCCGGGTGCCCGGGCAGGGGTGCTGAGTCCTGGCTGGGCATCCAGGGGGATGCGGCTCCCACCCGAGACCCCCAGCCAGCTCCGGGCTGGACGTTGGCAGGTGGCGGGGGTGGGGTGGCCAGGAGACCGGGGGCTCGAATGGGGGTCCCGGCAGCACAGCCGTGGTCCCTCGTCCTCCCTCGTCCCCTCGAGGGGACCCCAGAGGCTGGGGAGGGCTCAGACCCTGCCGCTGCCTGTGCTTTGCAGAAAGGGGAGACCTGGGCTATGCCCAACTGCTCCCAGGCCACCTGCGAGGGCGGCAACGTCATCTCCCTGCACCCACGCCCGTGCCCGAGTGTGGAGAAGCCCACCTGCGCCAACGGCTACCCGGCCCTGAAGGTGGCCGACCAGGACGGCTGCTGCCAGCACTACCAGTGCCAGTGTGAGCTGGGGGCCGGTGAAGCGGGGACCGGGGCAGAAGAGGGGCTCGGCCAAAGCGGGGTGGAATTGGGTGGACGCCAGGCAGGACTTCCAGCATCAAGGCAGGAGCAGGTGGGGCTCCAGGGTGGCAGGACCCCCAGGGTGCCGAGGGGAGCCCCGCCCGAGCCCCCAGAGCACCGGGCCTGCCAGGCGGGAGACGGGGGAGGGGGCTGTCCCTGTCCCCCTCAGGCCCTGCCGGGAACCTATCAGACAGAGGGGTGTGTTCCGATGCCGTGGGGGTCTCACGTGCTCCCTGTGTGGCAAGACGGGGGTGGGGGGCCGTGGCGGGGGAGGCCGCAAAGCCCCATAAGGCCGCCTTGGCGCCCGGCAGGTGTGTGCAGCGGCTGGGGAGACCCTCACTACATCACCTTCGACGGCACCTACTACACGTTCCTGGACAACTGCACGTATGTGCTGGTGCAGCAGATCGTGCCCGTGTACGGCCACTTCCGCGTGCTCATCGACAACTACTTCTGCGGCGCGGAGGACGGGCTCTCCTGCCCCAAGTCCATCATCGTCGAGCACGGGCGGGACCGCGTGGTGCTGACCCGCAGGCCCGTCGGCGGGGTGATGACCAACGAGGTGAGGACGTCCCCGCGTGTGCCTGGCGGGGCAGGGCGCGGCCGCCCTGGGGGCCCTGGCGGCACTGACAGCGCCCGGCCCCGTCTTCCCGCCGCCGTGCCGCACCCAGGTCATCTTTGACGACGAGGTGGTGAGCCCCGGCTTCCGGAAGAACGGCATCGAGGTCTCGCGAGTCGGCATCAAGATGTACGTGACCATCCCCGCGATCGGCGTCCAGGTCATGTTCAGCGGCCTCATCTTCTCGGTGGAGGTGCCGTTCAGCAAGTTCGCCAACAACACCGAGGGCCAGTGCGGTGAGACCCCGGGCTGCCCCCGGGCAGCGCCGTGCACGAGTCTGGCCCGGGACACTGTTCTCGTCTGTGAGGTCGGGGTGGGCTTCCCGCAGGGGAGGAGGGCCGACCCCAGGGCAGAGCGCGCTCGGTGCCCGTGAGAGAAAGTCGGGGCACCCACGGCCTGGGGTGCCGGGGAGCGCGGTCGGGTCAGGCAGCCGTGGGGCCTGAGGAGCCCAGTCCCCGCCGGCACTCGCGGTGGGGCGTCCGTGCAGGTGGAGGGTGACCCTGGGGCGCCAGGGCCATCCCCCAGTGCGGGGACGTGGACCCCGGGGGGAGCCGGCCCTGCTGTCCACGGCCTGACCCGTGCTGCGTCTGGCCAGGCACCTGCACCAATGACCAGAAGGACGATTGCCGCCTGCCCGGGGGCGCCGTGGCCACCTCCTGCTCCAAGATGTCCGGCCTCTGGAACGTGACCAACCCTGACCAGCCGTCCTGCCACGGGCCCCGCCGGGCACCCACCACCGTGGGGCCCCCACCCCCGTCTGCCACGTGCCCGCCGTCCCCACTCTGCCAGCTCATTCTGAGCAAGTGAGACGGAGCGAGGGGTGGCCCCACCGACCCCCCCTTCCAAGGGCTGGTGGGAAGAAGCGGGTCTTCAGGGGCCGTCCCTGGGCGCCCGGTGGGTGCTCGGTCCCCCAGTCTCGCGCCTGTCGGTGGGGGCGCCAGTCACTGCGCCAGCAGCACAGGTGTGCAGGACGTCGGGGGCTGCCGGGCCCCCCCCCCCGTGCTCACAGGCCCTGTGGACGCTCCCTGTCCTCCTGAGAGGCCCAGAGCCCGCTGCCCGTGGGGCCCCCCAAGGGGGCGTCGCGCCCACTGCACCACCTGGAGGCCCCCAGGGCGGAGGGGCTGAGGCCAGGGAGGGCCTGGCAGGGGCTGCGCCCACCGCCCCGTCCTCCCCTGCACAGGGTCTTCGAGCTGTGCCACGCCGCGATCCCCCCGTGGCCGTTCTACGAGGGCTGCGTCTTCGACCAGTGCCACGCGACCGAGCCGGAGGTGGTGTGCTCTGGCCTGGAGCTGTACGCGTCGCTGTGCGCCACCTACGGCGTGTGCATCGACTGGAGGGGCCGGACCAACCACACGTGCCGTGAGTGCCCTGGCCCGGTGGCCGCCACCACCCTCAGGTCATGCCAGCTGTGAGGGGACAGGCACGCTGGGCAGACGGTCAGCGTGGGGTTGGGTGGTCAGGGTGGGCTTCCTGGAGGGGGAGGAGGGCCGACCCCAGGGCAGAGCACACTCGGTTCCCCCGAGAGAAAGTCGGGGCACCCACGGCCTGGGGTGTGGGGTGCGGTGGTCGGGTCAGGCAGCCGTGGAGCCTGAGGGGTCCCCAGTGGGACCGCAGTGGCCGCGGCAGCTCCTGAGTGGGCGCCAGTGCTCCCAGGCCCGAGCTGCTCCTGGCGGAGCCCCCTCAGGCGTGGCCCCTGTCCCTGCAGCGCTCGCCTGCCCGGCCGGCAAGGTGTACCAGCCCTGTGGCCCGGCCGACCCCACCTACTGCTACGGGAACAACAGCGCCAGCCCCGCGTACGTGCCCCCTCCCCGCGTACGTGCCCCCTCCCCGCGTACGTGCCCCCCTCCCCGCGTACGTGCCCCCTCCCCACGTACGTGCCCCCTCCCCGCGTACGTGCCCCCCTCCCCGCGTACGTGCCCCCCTCCCCGCGTACGTGCCCCCCTCCCCGCGTACGTGCCCCCTCCCCGCGTACGTGCCCCCCTCCCCGCGTACGTGCCCCCTCCCCGCGTACGTGCCCCCTCCCCGCGTACGTGCCCCCCTCCCCGCGTACGTGCCCCCCTCCCCGCGTACGTGCCCCCCTCCCCGCGTACGTGCCCCCTCCCCGCGTACGTGCCCCCCTCCCCGCGTACGTGCCCCCTCCCCGCGTACGTGCCCCCTCCCCGCGTACGTGCCCCCTCCCCGCGTACGTGCCCCCTCCCCGCGTACGTGCCCCCTCCCCGCGTACGTGCCCCCCTCCCCGCGTACGTGCCCCCTCCCCGCGTACGTGCCCCCTCCCCGCGTACGTGCCCCCCTCCCCCGCCCCGCCCCCCCGGCCCGCGTACGTGCCCCCCTCCCCGCGTACGTGCCCCCTCCCCGCGTACGTGCCCCCTCCCCGCGTACGTGCCCCCCTCCCCGCGTACGTGCCCCCCTCCCCGCCCCGCCCCCCCCCCCCGCCCCGCCCTGGGGCAGGGGCTCAGCCAACCCTCTGCTCCCCGCAGGGTCCTGCAGGACGTCGGGGCCATCACGGAAGGCTGCTTCTGTCCCCAAGGCATGACGCTCTTCAGCGCCAGCACCCAGGCCTGCGTGCCCGCCGGCTGCCCCCGTATGTGGACTGGGCGTGGGCTGCGCGGCGTGGCAGACCCAGCCTGCCCCAGTCCCCGAGTGTCCTCCCAGCGCTGACCTCTGTCCCTCTCCCCCCCCAGGGTGCCTGGGGCCCCGCGGAGAGCCCATGGAGGTGAGCGCAGGCCCAGCCCGGCCCCGGCCCGTCCCCGTCCCCAGGGCCCAGGAGCCTGAGGAGAGAGGCTCTGACACGAAGACCCCAGAAGGGGCCCGTGTGGGGCGGGGGCGGGGCCTCCTCGGGGTGTCGGGCTCGGGGAAGGAGGGGTCGCAGGAGGCCCCATGCGACTCCGGAGGCTTCTGTCCCGGGCGCCCAGCCTGCCTTGGGATGACGCCCCGGGGTGGCTGCCTGGGCTGACCCTGAGGCCTACCCTGCCCCGCCCCGGACCCTCTGCCCTGCTGGGACGCGGGACGCCTTTCTGAAGGTGCCGGGTCCTCTGCTCGCAGCCGGGCCAGACAGTCACCGTCGACTGCCAAGAGTGCAGCTGCGAGGGGACCGCTTGGACTGTGACCTGCCGGACAAAGCCCTGCCCGCTGCCCCCCGCCTGCCCCCTGCCCGGCCTGGTGCCTGTGCCGGTGGCCGCTCGGGCCGGCCAGTGCTGCCCTCAGTACCGCTGCGGTAAGGTGCTCGCTGGGTGGGGACAGGGCCCATCCCCACACCCCGCAGCCTTGTCTGGTGTCCCTGGAGCCGGTGTGGGGGAGGGGCCCTCCGCCCAGGCTGGCCCGGAACCTTCCACCTTCCGCAGCCCCATGCTGGCCAGCACTCCGGGGAGCCCCGGGGCCAGGCTGGGGCACAGACTCCCAACCCCCCCTCCCGCCCACAGCCTGCAACGCCAGCCACTGCCCCAGGCCCACGGAGTGTCCCCAGGGCTCCCACCCGACCCTGACCTACGAGGAGGGGACCTGCTGCCCAACGCAGAACTGCAGTGAGTGTCGCCGGCCCGGCACCTGCTTTGTCGGGCGCGGCAGGCTGGGGACCCAGGCTGCGAACTTTCGGGGCTCAACCAGGCAACGCCGCAGCTCACCCACCGCTGGGCTGCGGCTGCGCCCTGGGCAGGGCGGGGCCTGGGACCCCAGCGCTGGGCGTCAGGCGCCGGAGGTGGCAGGAGCGGGTCGGGGGGGTCTCTGCTGGGCTGGCCGCAGCCTGCTTGTCTCTCCCGGGCAGGCTGGACGGTTTGCAGCGTCAACGGGACTCTGTACCAGGTGAGAGCCCGCTGGGCACAGACCCCACAGCACAGGGCTGAGCTTCCCGCCCGCCCTGGCTCCCCGGCCAGCCCCTCGGAGCAGACTTGGGGGTGGCCGGGCACCTCCTCCGCTGGGCCCTGGGGACAGAGTCTGCGAGTGCTGCCTGCACACTGGAGTGGCCGAGGCCCGAGGCCGGCTCCACAGCCCTGGAGGGCTGACGCCTGTGTGCCAGGGCCGGCCCGGGGCCCCTCGCCCCTCAGCATCCACCATGCCAGCCGGGCCGGACACCACGTCTCCATCCCGCACGCGCCAAGGCCCCCAGCTGGGCCCGGAGTGCGTGATCTCGCTGGGGGTGCAGTGTGCACTTGGCCCTCAGCACGGGGCCCCTGGGCTGTGGTCTCTGGGCCAGGAGTTTCCGCCAGGGACCCCCCAGGGGAGCGGGTCAGCCTGGCAGGAACGGGGCCTGGAGGGGACAGGAGGCAGACCCCCCTCCACGCCCAGCCAGGCTCACGAACGCCTGGCCCCCCACTCTCCCCAGCCCGGTGCAGTGGTCTCCTCCACCCTGTGCGAAACCTGCAGGTGTGAGGTGGCCGGTGGCCGCCAGGCAGACACACCTGTGGTCACCTGTGAGACCCAGATCTGCGACACCCACTGCCCCACGGTGAGCACCCACTGCCTGCCCCGCCCCCGCCCCGCAGCCAACCAGGGCTCAGGCTGCACATCCTCCCCTCCCTCAGGGCTTCGAGTACCAGGCCCGGAGCGGGCAGTGCTGTGGCGCCTGCGTGCAGGTGGCCTGCGTCGCCAACAGCAGCGGCAGCCCCGCCCACCTCTTCTATGTGAGTCGCGGCTGCCACCGGCTGGGCAGCGTCGGGCACAGCCTGGTGCTGGGGCTCTGAGCAGGCGGGTCCCGCCCCGGGCTCTGGGGAAGCTGCACCGCGGGGCTGGGGCGGACGGACAGACGGAGGGAGGGAGGTTCGCGGGGGACTCACGGCCCGGCTCCCTCACAGCCTGGGGAGACCTGGTCGGACCCTGGGAACCACTGCGTGACCCACGAGTGTGAGAGGAGCCAGGATGGGCTGGTGGTGGTGACCACACGGAAGGCGTGTCCCCCACTCAGCTGTGCTCTGGTGAGTTCTGCGCCCCGGGCACAGCCGGGGTGTGTCCCCAACGGGGCCAGCCCAGCAGCACCAGCAGGGGTGTCACCTCCCGTGTGGGGGCTGCGGCTCCCACCTGTTCCCGCTGGGGCTGCTGCGCGTCCCCCCACCCCGCCCTGCACTGACCGGCACTTTCCGGCACAGGACCAGGCCCAGCTGGGCGAGGACGGCTGCTGCCGCTTCTGTCCCCAGCCCAGTAAGTGCCCGTGTCTGCCGGGAGGGGGCCTGACCCGCCCGCCGAGGTCCAGGGAGCCGCCTAATCCCTGCCCGCCATGCCCCTCCCCAGGGTCGACCTGCGCCGTGCACCACAAGCAGCAGCTCATCCGGCAGCGGGACTGCAGCTCCGCGGAGCCCGTGCGCCTGGCCTACTGCCAGGGCGACTGCGGGGACACCGGCTCCCTGTGCGTGAGGCCCCCCACCCGGCGGACGCGTGGTTGTAGCGGGTGCAGGCGGCCGGGGCGCAGGGCCGGGGGGCAGATGAGGGCAGAGCCCTGGGGGCAGGAAGGGGCCCAGGACGGTCTGAGGCCCAGGACAGGTCTGGGCAGGGCTGAGCGCGGGTCCGGATTTCCGGGCTCTCCCCTCGGCTACTCGCTGCAGCCCCGGAGGGGAGTCCTCGCACCTCGCACACGGGAGCCGGCGTCACACGCTGGCGTCCGGCAGAGGGGGTGGGGACACAACCGTGGCCACCGCGTGGCGTCAGCACTGACGGCCCCGCCCGCAGGTACTCCCTGGAGGCCAGCGCGCTGCGGCACAGCTGCAGGTGCTGCCAGGAGCTGCGCACGTCGCTGCGGAACGTGACCCTGCACTGCGCCGACGGATCCCGCCGGGCCTTCCGCTACACCGTGGTGGAGGAGTGTGGCTGCGTGGGCCAGCGCTGCCCCTCGCCCGGTGACACTAGCCACGCGGGGGAGCTGGAGCCCGAGGGCAGCGAGGAGGAACACAGCCAGGAGACGGGCGGCCGGAGCCGGCGAGCAGGGGACCACTGACCCGCCAGAGATGACGTCCTCCGCGGCCTTGGTCTTGGCTCCTAAGGCCCTTGTCTGGTGACGAGTCTGGAACACAGTCCCCCACGGCGATCGCTGGGCGGCCCCTCCTGTCTGCGGACCCTGCTCAGGCAGAACCTGGAACCGCTGGGGGCTCCTCTGGCCACGGGTCCAGCCTGCTGTGTCGGGACTTAAGCACCACGTGAGGGTCTCACGAATGACTGTCAGTGACAGGGCCACCGGCTGCACGGAGGCTACCAGGAGGTAGAGCCTCACACGACCTCGGCCCTGGGCTGTGTCCCCTCCGCAGGAAATGGCCGAGCTGTCCCATAAATATACGTTAAGCATTTTGCAATTCCTGGACTCTGTGCATCTTTGAGCTTGTCCATGAAGTCCAGGAACAGGGTGGTGGCAGACCCTGCCCCGAGGACCACCAGGGGACCTGCTGCCTCCGTCTACGTGGTGGGAGGGCGTCCGTCAGCTCAGAGAGGAGCACAGGCCTGATCTTGGGTCCCCAGGAAGTGACCATGATCCTGCAGGGGCCTTTGAGGACTTGGTGGCAGTCTCAAGTCAAGGGGGCGTCTGGTCAGAGCTCAGTGAGTGGATGAGTGAGTGAATGAGTGAATGAGTGAGTGGATAAGTGAATGAGTGAGTGAATGAGTGAGTGAGTGAATGAGTGAGTGGATGAGTGAGTGGATGAGTGAATGAGTAGATGAATGAGTGAGTGAGTGGATGAGTGAGTGGATGAGTGAGTGGGTGGGTGAGTGGATGAGGGGGTGAGTGAGTGGATGAGTGAGTGAGTGGATGAGTGAGTGAGTGGGTGAGTGAGTGGGTAAGTGAGTGGGTGAGTGAGTGGGTGAGTGGATGAGTGGGTGAGTGAGTGGGTGAGTGAGTGAGTGGGTGAGTGAGTGAGTGGATGAGTGGGTGAGTGAGTGGGTGAGTGAGTGGGTGAGTGGATGAGTGGGTGAGTGAGTGAGTGGATGAGTGGGTGAGTGAGTGAGTGGGTGAGTGAGTGGGTGAGTGAGTGGGTGAGTGGATGAGTGGGTGAGTGAGTGAGTGGATGAGTGGGTGAGTGAGTGAGTGGATGAGTGGGTGAGTGAGTGGGTGAGTGAGTGAGTGGATGAGTGGGTGAGTGAGTGGGTGAGTGAGTGAGTGGATGAGTGGGTGAGTGGATGAGTGGGTGAGTGAGTGAGTGGATGAGTGGGTGAGTGAGTGGGTGAGTGAGTGGGTGAGTGAGTGAGTGGGTGAGTGAGTGAGTGGATGAGTGGGTGAGTGAGTGGGTGAGTGAGTGGGTGAGTGAGTGGGTGAGTGGATGAGTGGGTGAGTGAGTGAGTGGATGAGTGGGTGAGTGAGTGAGTGGGTGAGTGAGTGGGTGAGTGGATGAGTGGGTGAGTGAGTGAGTGGATGAGTGGGTGAGTGAGTGAGTGGATGAGTGGGTGAGTGAGTGGGTGATTGAGTGAGTGGATGAGTGGGTGAGTGAGTGGGTGAGTGAGTGAGTGGATGAGTGGGTGAGTGAGTGGGTGAGTGAGTGGGTGAGTGAGTGGGTGAGGGGGGAGGGCGGGCGTCAGGGTGGGAACCCAGCACCTCGCCCAGGTGAGGGCGTCTGGCGCAGGAGGGCTGCACCTGGTGAGGAGCCCACGGAGCTTCTGGACTCTTCCTGGCCCTGCAGCGAGCTGGGTGTGCAGGTGGCCGTGTGCACGTGGACTTGTGTGTGCGTGGACTCGTGTGCGTGGACTCATGTTCGTGGACTCGTGTGCACGTGGACTTGTGTGTGTGTGGACTCGTGTGCGCGTGGCCGTGTGTGTGTGGACTTGTGTGCGTGGACTCCTGTGCGCGTGGACTCTGCAGGTTCTCGGAGGCCAGTGAGACCCAGTGGGCACAGGGTCTCTCTGCAGGGCTGGGCAGGGTCTTCCCTGTGACTGCCACCCCCACCCCCACCCCCATACCCCTGATCCTCGGAGGCCCAGGGGAGGCCCCAGACACCCCCAGGGACACGCTGGGCCCTGGCCACACAGCAGCAGCAGGACGGAGTCCCAGGATGGGCAGCGCTCGCCCCGCATCCCGGGAGCCCCCACAGCCGGACAGTGCCGGCGCAGGGAGGGGGCAGGGGACGCTGTGGTCACGCATGAACGCCCAGGGGTTCCAGAGCTCCCTGCCCAATGCTGGGGTGGGCCGGTGGGGAAATGGCCCCCAGGCAGAGGAGCCGGCGGGACGGGCACCAACTGCTGGACAGCGCCGGCCGCCTGGGGACGCACGGGGTCCCGCCTGGCCTCGGGACCGCAGGCCTGGGCAGGGGTGTGGGGCCACCAGGTGGGGATCAAGGCTGTCGCAGGGTGGCCGTAGCAGGCTGGCCTGGTGTCCCCTGCCTGGTGGGCAGTTTCCCACCCCCTGGAATCCGGTGGCTGTGCTTCAGCCTCTGCCTGGGCCAGGCCAGGTGCAGTCTGGGCCGGTGGGGGTGGCGGCACCAACCTCCCACTTCCGCGAGTGCAGCCGCGTTCCCTGAGCCGTCACCAGGTGGCAGCACCACCGGGCCCTGCACCTCCGCGGCCTGGGGCGGGTCCCGGGTGAGGGGAGCCCACCAGCCGGGGGCTGCGCTTAGCTGCAGGACCTGCCTCCTCCCACCCCGTCCAGCCAGTCCTGCAAGTGCAGGCCGGTGCTGGTCCCCAAAGGCACCCAAGGTCCCTCCTGGCTGGGGGTCACGTCCGCGCCTGCAGGCACTGGCAGGTCAGAGGGCACAGCCGGCCCCGCGCCCACCCAGGCTATGGTTTTCCACCGAGGGCAGGTCACCGTGCGTGTGGGCTCAGGCCTGGGGCCGCCCGGCAGGTCCAGCCCCAGCGGCCGCTGCTGCACAGAGCCTGACTCCTGCTGTGACCGGGTGGGGCAGGGGGCTCCCCGGCCATGACCCCTGACCACACCCCCCCGCTGGGCAGGTGGGAAGCACAGCTTGGGGGCTCCTGCCCCAGCGCCCGGCGCCCGGTTGGCCCACTGACCCCTAATCAGCTCGCTGCCCCCGGGGCGGATCCGGTGTCTGGGGAGCTGCCTCCTCCTCCCTGGTGGGAGGCGCAGCCGACTAATCCCCACCCCCCGCTGAGCACAGCTGACCCCCAGAGGGCTGGGAGGGCGCCGTCCCGCCCCGCCCTGCTCGCCTGCCTGGCAGGAAGAAACTGGAGAGCGGGTCCCTGGTGGGAGCAGCCGCCCCACCCCCACCGCAACCCCCAGCTGGGTTATGCAAGCCCCGGTTTCCAGAAAGTGCCATGGAACTGGGCGTGGCCCCAAACTCAGGCGGCCCCGCTGGGGTTGGTGGGAGGAGGCCAAGGGCCAGGCTCAGCTGGGGGAGGGGTCCCGAGGCCCCCCAGGGTCGCGAGGAGGGCTGCACACACATGTGTCGGGCCAGAACTTGCCCGTCTGATGGGGCGCGGTGCCCGTCCTCATGCCTGGGGGCTGCGCTGGGCCAGCTTCTGCCCAGATTAAGGGACTAGGAGGGTCCGGAGACGAGGCCCGGGGCAGCCTGTGGCCGTGGCGTGCAGGTCCGGCTTGACCTCTGCCCTCTCACCGAGCATCGTTCCCCTGTGGGAACCTGCAGCCCCGCCCTGCTCCGGACCCTCAGGGCAAGGCCGCCTGGTCTGAGGCCGGCCATGCGGGCCCCAGTGGCCAGCCCGGTCCTGGGCACACAGGCGGCTGCTTGGAGCTCTTTAGGCACCGACCTGGGCCCTGGGCAGCAGGTCGGCCTCTCCAGAGCAGCCAGGTGTCTCGGGCACCGGCCTGGCCCAGACAGAGAGAGGGACGCAGTGACCTCAGGGCAGCCAGCTAGGCGCTGGGAACAGAGGGGCCAAGAGGGTGAGGGCTGCTCGGCCTGGGGGGAGCAGGGTGCTGGCAGGTGCCGACCACTCACCTGGGCACAGCCCCCACTGTGGGACACGCAGCCCTGCCCCAGCTGTGCCCGGCGACCAGGGGGTCTTCCAGGACGGCAACGTGCCTGCAGTGGGCTGGTCCCTGGGCGAGACCCAGGGCACATCTAGCCAGTGGCAAACCTGGCTAGAACAGAAAGCTGCAGAAGAAACGGCCACCAATACCGAAAACCCAACCGGTGCAGACAGCCCCTGGCGCCGGCCGGACCCGAGAGCCGCCTGCATCACTGCCGTCTGCCCACGCCCTGAGCACCCGGAAAGCGTCACACAAATGCGGCAGTGCAGCTCCGGCTGCGTCAAAGCCGCGGGTGAATGACCGCCGGGCAGAGAATGCCCACGCCCGGGACGGGGACACAGGCGGGGCTCTGCGCTCCACACGGCCCAGGCCGGCCGCAGCGGAGGTTTCGGAGGAAGTTGGCAAACTCACTGTGGAATCGACATGGACCAACGAAGGTCCTCAAATATCCGGGTCACCCTCGGAGCGGAAGAGCCAGGCGTGCACCGCCCTGCCAAGCGGGGAGCTCCCCACCCAGCCAGCGCGGACACGGCACTCGAGTGGGGGCCCACGCACACAAGAGGCCCCTGGGGACTCAGCGCCCGGCCTGGGCACCGAGGACTCACCCTGATCCCAGCGGTGCACCCTGCGCGGTGAGCAGACTTCACCTGCCGCCGCCACGCGGCCAAGTAAAGCCAAAGAGGTGAATCTGGCAGCCGGGCTGCGGCTGGGACTGTGGGTGCAGCGTCCGGAGTCCGCTGGGGACGGCGGGATGGGGACGGCCCTGGGCAGAGGCGCCGGGTGGCTGGACACAGGCGGCCAGGCCAGGCATCACTTGGAGCGCGGAGGGGCCGTGGGGGCCGTGGGGACCAGCGGAGGCACGGCGAGGTCCCTGCGTGTTTGCCACTGCCGTGGCGGCGCCGGCCGGCCCATACGGTCCACCTCGTGGGCCGCGCCAGGCTTCTACGTTTCACAAAACAGAATAAAAAATACACCGTTGAGAGTAACCGTGAGAAAGCACTTGTGTCCTGGGCCCCAAGAAAAACGCATTTACGACTGAGGTTCCGAAAGCGCAGACGGCGGACCCTGCGGTGAACAGAGACGGGGCGGGCGGGTTTCCGGGACGGAGCCGTGGGCCGAGGCCCCACGCGAGGCCCATTTGGGCGGCAGGAGGGCGGGCGTCTACAGAGAGGCCGCGGGCGGGCATGGGGCTCGGGGCGCGGCCCAGGCGGGAGGGACCCGCTCGCTCACCTCTCACACTCTCTCTTCTTCCACGGTCACCCAGAGTGACTCGGTTTACCTGAGGGTGACCTGCCCCCTTCACCACGATCTCACCTGCCTCCCCTGACCCTCCCTGCCCGGCCCCCCTTCTCCCAGTCTGGGTTCCTCAGCCCTCGGAGCCCCCCAGGGCGCCTGGCCTCAGCTGTGCGGGACACTGGCTCTGCCCTCCAGACAGGCAGGGAAGCAGCTTGGCCGCCACGCTCTGGGCCGTGCTGGAGGCCCCTGCTGCTGGGGGCAGCTCCTGTCACCTCCCGAGAGCTCTCTCTGCTCTCGACCCCCACGTGCCACCCCAGGCCCAGACCCCACAGAGGCTGTGAGGGCAGAGCTTGCCACACGGGCAGGAGGAGGTGCTGCTGCCTGGACTTGGGTCCCTTCCTGTGCCCCACAGGGCAGCCCTGCCCTGCCCGTCCCTGCAGGAAGCTGGCCGAGTTGCCTGCTGGCCCTGCCACAAACAAGCCCCGTCCTCAGCTGGTGGCCGACACGTTGGCCCCAGCCCCACGGGGTCCAGGAAGAAGCCGCTGCTGCAGGACCTGCCCTGGCCCCGAGCCGAGATTCCGCAGCCTTGCTCCCGGCAGCCCCCCCACCGCAGTGGGACCCTGGGCCTGGGCCGGGCTCAGGAAGCCACTGGCAGCTCCACTGAGCCCTGGCCTGGCCTCTTCTCCAGCGACGTCCCAGACGGCTGTCCCCCCGGGGCCAGCTGGTGTCTGCAGCAGAGATGGCCGGGTTGGTTTTGCAAACTCAGTTTCTGGAGAATTTAGAGCAATTGCTGCCCACCCTGCACGTGGGAGTGTGTGTGCAGCCACAGAGCCGGGCCCAGGCACACGTGGACGCCTGGGCTGGGGGTCCTGCCCCTGCCTTGGAAACGGGCGGGCAGTTCACCTGGGCAGAAGCCCCCCGACCCAGGAACCCCACCCACTTCCGCCACCCTCCGCCAGGCCCTGGGCTCTGAGGGCAGCCGTGGGCGAGGCAGCCCCTGCGTCCCTGTGGCCAGGGCGCCTGAGCAGCGCTGGGTGAGGCCTGGGTCTGACCATCTCCCCCTCGGCCCCACAAACATAGTCCCCTGGGCCTTTCGGACGACCCTGACCCGTGACGCCTGCTGGGCACACCTCTTCTCTGAACTGGGGTGCAGCCCAGAGTTCAGAGCTTACTGACCGCTGAGCTCGGGGCAGCTCTGACTCGGGCCCCAGGAGCACCGTGGTCCGCTCAGGCCACATGTACCTTTCGAGCCTGGGCCCGTCCCAGACGTGGGGGCCGGGGGGGGGCCCTGGCCAGGCAGCTGCGCAGACGGACGGTGCCTGGGCAGGGGGAGGGGTCACGCTGGAGCCTGGGCCGCCCCGTCACTGCAGGGCCGGAGGCTGAGGGCCGGGGGCGGTGCCCGGCTGGATTGGTCCGGGCCGCCAGGGAAGGTGGCAGCGTGTGGGGCTCGCGGGCCCTGGGCGCTGCGTCAACACTGGGGTTCCTGGAGGGAGGGGGGCCTGTTTGCCCGCTGGCGCTCTCCGGCCGGGCACTGCGGGCCCCTCCATGTGCTCCCCCCCGTGTTGTCTTAATCCCGGGCAAACATGGCGGGGACCTGGCTCATCCTCTGCCCACACCCGCCCCACATCCTCCCCACCTGCCCGCCCGGGCCACGCCTGCACACCGCGTGAGCCGCCCAAGCCCTGGCCCTGAGTGGGGTGAAAAAGAAGAGAAAACTAAACCCACAGCTTGCACCAGGGAGAAAGAGAAAAGGTTACAGCAGAGATAAATAAATTAGAGAATTTAAAAAAAAAAACAAAAAACAGAAAAAAACAATGAAACTAAAAGCTGGTTCTTTAAAAAGATCGATAAAATGGAGAAATATTTAGCTAGATTTGCTAAGAAAAAAAGAGGAGATTCAGATTACTAACATCAGAAATGAAAGGGATGTTACTGCCAATTTCACAGAAACAAAAATGATTATAAGAGAATACTATTAACACTTACATGCCAACAAATTTGATAGCTTAGAAGAAAAATACAAATTCCCAAAACCACAGGATCTAACAGACAAGCTGAACAGACCGATGACAGCTAAGGAGACTATATCGGTGACCAGGACCCTCCCAGGACTGTGGCTCCACCGCTGAATCCGACCAGGCATTTAAAGAGTTAAGACCAGCATTTTGCAAACTCTCCAGAGAAGCTGGAGGACAGGGAACACACTCCCAATTATTCTACGAAGCCAGCGTGACGTTGACGCCAAAGCCAGACAAAGACAGTACGAGAAAAGGCAACCCAAGATCAATATCCCTCATAAACGCTGATGCAAAAATCCTCAGCACAACACTACCAAACTGTGGGCAGCAGAGTAAAACGATTATAGGCCGTGATCGACGGGTTTTATTCCCGGGATGCAAGGATGGCTCGAGAAATGAAACATCAATCCGTGAAATGCCCACATTAACAGAGTGAGGACTATAAAAAACCATCATCTCCACTGATGCAGAGAAAGCATTTGCCAAAATTCAACACCCAGCTGGGCGCAGTGGCTCACGCCTGTAATCCTAGCACTCTGGGAGGCCGAGGCGGGTGGATCGCTCAAGGTCAGGAGTTCGAGACCAGCCTGAGCAAGAGTGAGACCCCGTCTCTACTAAAAATAGAAAGACATTATATGGACAACTAAAAATATATATATAGAAAAATTAGCCGGGCATGGTGGCGCATGCCTGTAGTCCCAGCTACTCGGGAGGCTGAGGCAGGAGGATTGCTTGAGCTCAGGAGTTTGAGGTTGCTGTGAGCTAGGCTGACACCATGGCACTCTAGCCCGGGCAACAGAGTGAGACTCTGTCTCAAAAAAAAAAAAACTCTTAAAACTCAGCAACAAAAAACCGAAACAACCGACTCAGACTCAGACACAGGACGCGCGTGGACGTTTTTCCCGAGGAGACGCATCAGCCAGCACAGCCTCTGGGAAACGGGAGGCCACAGTGAGATGTCACGTCCCAGCCACCAGGCTGGCCGCTGTCGGGGGAGCGGACAGTAGCCAGCGTTGGTGGAGACGCAGAGGAGCCGGGGCCGGGGCACAGCCGGGACGGGAAGTGTGGCCGCGGCGTGGGGGACCCCAGGGACGCGGCGCTGAGCGCAAGAGCCAGACACAGGACACACCCTGGCT
Source organism: Eulemur rufifrons (assembly GCF_041146395.1). Lineage (NCBI taxonomy): Eukaryota > Metazoa > Chordata > Mammalia > Primates > Lemuridae > Eulemur > Eulemur rufifrons. Next base: position 104,120,760 of record NC_090988.1, read on the forward strand.
GGTTCCACTCGACGAGGTCTCCCCGTCCTCCGTCCCATGGAGACAGAGCGGATGGGGGTGCGGGGCCGGGGAGGGGCCAGGGAGCTCGTGTCCACGGGGCAGGGCGTCAGCTGGGAGGGTGAGAAAGTTCTGGAGGTGGGCGGTGGCGCTGGCTGCACATCATGAAGTACTTAATGCCCCTTAACTGCAGTTAGAAATGGTGAAAATGGTAAATTTCTTGTCATGTGCCTTTTACCACAACAAAAAAACCACGCCCGATAGTTTTCCCGCCTACAGTGCTCCAATCTGCACCTCCCAGACCCCCAGGCTGCGGCTCCCTCCTTCCCCGTCAGGCCCCACGCCCAGGGCAGCACCAGGACAGCTAGCCGCCCAGAACATGCTAGAAGGCAGGCAGGGAGGGCGGGAGCAGGCAGAGAGCGGGACCTGTGCGAAGGCCAGGAGACCGCAGAGCCGTGGGTGGGCCACGGCGGGGGCACAGGCAGCGGCTGCCCTGGGGTGGGGGCCCCACGTTCTGGCAGCCTGGGTGGGGGGTTGGGGAGTGGGCACAGCTGTCCTCACAGCCCGGTGGCTCAGGGGGCAGGATGTCCCCCCGCCAGGTGACTCAGCCCACCCAGCGGGCCCTGCTGCTGGACAGGCCAGGGTCTGGGCCGTGACGGCCCACCAGGCACCAGCCCCGGTGTCCAGATCGTGCGAGACCCCCGCGTCTTGCAGGAGACCCCGGAGTGTGCCGGGGAGGGCGGGGCCTGCTGGGCCACCCGCACAGGGGGCTGGATGCCCGGACCACCCTCCCTGTGGGGCCCACCCAGCCCTGGGCCTGCCCTGCCCACGGCCCTCTGGGCACACACGGGGCCCCTCAGCCCACCAGGGGCATGAGGGCGCCGAGCCCCCGCCCCAGAGGGGAGGTGCCCCTGGGGTGCAGGAGGCAGCTGGTGTGTGGCACCCCATGTCTCGTCCCCAGCACTGCCCAGGGTGGGCTCCTGGCAGACGACAGCCCAGCCAGCCCATGCCCGGGGCCTCCCGGGGGCTCCGTGCTGCCCAGCGTGGAGCTGGGCAAACAGCCAGCACTCAATAAATGCGCAAGGCCCACGGACCCTAGGGCCCCGTCCTCCAGCCTGCACGGCTGTGGCGGGAGGCAGGGAGGGCCGGGAGGGGTCTGAGGGTCCTGGGCGGGTCGTCCTGGCAGGACCAGCCCCACACAGGCCGCCTGAGGCCAGCACAGCCCAGGCAGAGCCGCAGGGCAGGTTCCAGGGAACGCGGGCAGGAGGCTCCCCAGGCCCCAGGAGGCTGTGGCGCTGCCCCCCTTCCCGGCAGGAACCGCTGTCCCCCCCTCTGTTGACAGCACCGTCAGTCGCGAAGAGCTGACTCCGCAAACAGGCTGAGCAAACAGGCCGCCCTCCCCGGCCACATCCGGGATGTCTCAACAGCCGCAACCCGACAGGCCACCGTGGCGGTCAGCCCCACCGCCTCGGCCCGCCGGGTCTGCCCTGTCCTGCCCTCTGCCCTCTGCCCTCTGCCCTGGAGGTGCTCGGTGGCAGGGCCCTGCCTGTGGGACTCCCTTTCCGGGCTGGGGTGCAGAGGGACGGCCAGGGGACACTGAGCCACCTCGGGGTCCCCACAGGAAACACAGGCACCTGGGCCGCTTGAGCCGGGGTGAGGGGGCTGCCCCCGAATAGGCAGGACTGGGGAGGAGAGGGCGCCAGGAGGGGACCCGGGAGCCGCAGGCCAGGGGATCTGGGCAGGGGACAGGTGCCACAGCGTCACTGAGCACCAGCTGTTTGCCAGCCTGTGCCCGGGGCAGGCAGGAAGGTGGCAGAGAGGAGAGTCTGCCAGGGGCTCTGGCCCACCCCGCTGACCGTCCCCTGAGGTCCCCGGGCCCAGCCGCTCCCCCAGGCCCCTCCAGCTGCGCCAGAGTTGGGGGACCAAAGGCGCCGGCCCCCTTTGCTTTGGAAACGTCCCCTGGCGGGAGGAGCTGGGGCAGCCTGAGCCCTGGACCGGAGCAGGGTCCGAGCTCTGCTGGGACCTGGCCCGAGGGTGCCCCGCGTGACGGGGGCCCGGCCCTGCCACAGCCACCAGGAGGGTGAGGTTTGCAAAGCGTGTCAAAACCTTTTTGAAATTATCAACGTGGCAAAAACACGTAACACCTGCGGCCCCAGCTGTGTCTGCGGGCTCAGCCGTTCACGGTGCCGCCCGCCCCAGAGCTGCCTCGTCCTCCCACACCGAGGCCCTGTCCCCGCTGCACACGCACTCCCGCCCCTCCCTGTCCCTGGCGGCCACCACCCACTCCCCGTCCCCACAGGCCTGACGACTCTGGGACCTCACGTCAGGGCCACACGGTGCGTCCTTTGCGGCAATCGTAGCTCACGGAGCAGCGTCTAAGGTTCACGTGTGTCGTCGCCCGCGTCAGAGCCGGCGTCCCTCCAAGGCTGAGTGAGCGTCCAGGCGGGACAGCCGCGCTTGCCCCAGGCACCCGCCAGGCCTTGCGGCGTTTGTGACCAAGGCCCCCCGAGAACGCGGGTCTGGGCCACAGCGCCGAGGCCAGAAGCGTCACGGAGCTCAGCGGTCAGCTCTTCGGGGAAGCGCCCGGTTTCCCGCCCCGCGGTTTCCCGCCCCGCGCCCGGTTTCCCGCCCCGCGCCCTCACATTCCCACCAGCAGCCGGGGCTCCAGTGTCACCGTGCCCTTGCCAGCTTGTCACTGCTGGCTGGACAGCAGCCGTCCTGCTGGGCTTCAGAGCCTTTGCGAGGGGCCTTCCTTTTGCCGCGGCGACTCCCCCTCTAGGGAATCTGTCTTCGGAGAGGCGGGCACGGGGGTCCCGCCAGGGCCCGGGACAGGGCTTGTCGGCGAGAGCAGAGGACGGCATCGACACGCACGGCAGACGGGCGGGGAAGCGCCGGGGACGGCGTGTGGCACAGGAGGGTGTGTGGACGCTGACTGTGGCCGGGCAGGGAAGGACGTGTGGCCCCAGGAAGCCCCCGCCCGCACCCTCCGGGGGTCCCTCCCGGGGGTCCCCATCGGCCCCCAGGAGCAGCTGCTTCCTTTGCCCCAACTCGCGTGGGCTGAGCAGCACTGAGCACCAGTGAGCACGCTGGCCTCAGTTTCCCCTAGAACCCGAACCTCAAAATGCAGAGGAGCCCAGAGACCTCCCAGAGCCTTCAAGGGGCTCTGCCCTCTGGGCTGGGGTCCCTGGACATGCAGCCTCCTCCCGGGACCCCACAAGACACACAGACCCGTCCTCAGCCCTGGTGCCAGCCAAGCACAGCCCCAAGCTGCGCAGGTGCCCCAGGGCTGCCCACTGCGGGGTCGGTGCTGGCACAGCGCACGACGCCTGCTCCATGGGACGGGTGCTGAGCGCCTGTACTGAGGCCCAGGCCCTCCCGGGCTGAAGCCTCCTCTCCGTCAGCCCCTCTCCCCAGCCGGCCACCCCCGGGAGCCTGGCGGGCTCGAGACCACGTCCCTGCAGCCGGGGTGGTCGAGCCAGCCCTGCCTCGGGGCTTTGCCACCGAGGATGGCACTGGCATTACCGGGCGAGGGTGGGACGGCCCCCTCCCCCCGCCGACCACAGCCAGAAGCCGCGGGGGGTGGGGGCGTCCTGGGTCCCGGGGCCCAGAGCTGCAAATCCTTCCTCCTCCAGCCTCTTCCCTGCCACGGCCCCTCCCTGAGAGCAAACACACGTGGAGGCTCCGGGGAGAGGAGGGCGCCCTGCGTGGCCAGGAGCTGGGCGCCGGGCCAAGGCCACCGGCTACATAAGCCCGAGGCCCCCCGGGGCAGCAGGCACCGGCCACTCTCTCCTCGCCGCCCGCCCAGCCGGCCCCGCCATGGGCACCAGGGCTGCGTGCCGGGCGCTGGCGTGGGCCCTCGTGGCCCTGCTTTTGGCGCGGCAGGCAGGTAAGGCCCCCGGCCCTCCGGACGCCGTGCTCATGGCGACATCCCGACACCTCGGCCCCCGACCTCGGTCCGTGTGCACTTGGGGTGACGCAGCATCTGCACACAAGGAGGCCGGCGAGAGACGGAGAGAGGGGGCCCTGCTAGACCGGGGTGTCCTCCCCTGGCCACGGGGCAGGGCCCCTGGGGTGGGACGGGAGTGGGTGCCGGCCGAGGGCCGTGCTGGGGTCCCCCGGCCGGGTACCAGAGCGAGCAGGGCTGCCCCTGCCGGGAGATTCCACAGCCGTCGGGGGGAAGACAGGGCATCGCGCAGGAGAAACAAACGAGACAATAGCGGAGAAACAGTGGGGCTGGGGACGCAAGGCTTTCCAGACCACCAGTCCCGAGAGGAATTCCTCCCTCGTGTCTGTTCATTCTAAGACCATAAGATCATCCTAGATCATACAGGCATGACTGCTCTGTAGCCATCCCGCAGGCAGACGAGCTCTAATGATTTCCAAATAGACCACGGTAGCAGGTGCACGGCATTCGGGTGAGGCTCAGAGATCCCTGATGAAGGCTGAGATATCCAGGTGCACGTTCACCGCAGCAAAGCTATTTCTAGCCTAAGACAAAATAGGAACATACATTTGGGATTGCACCAGGCCAGTTCCATGCAGGCTGGACGTTCCTGACCGCGGCCCGGAGCAGCTTCCGCCCCAGGAGAGAAACTGTCCTCAGTTCCTCCCACGCTTGGAACGTCCTCGGCACCCGGAACACAGCCAGACTGTCCCGTCCGCAGAGGCGTCCACGCCAGCAACCTCCCTAGGTCACCCCAACAAGCCCACATGGGGTGGGGGCCTGCAGGTGACAGGGCCGGGGCCACAGGGACAGGCGAGGTGCCCTGGGCCACCGCCGGGCATCGCAGGCCACACCCACGGCAGCTTTCGCAGCCAGCGGTTTCCTTGGCCTGTCAGCTGTCCCAGGAGGAGCCGTGAGCGCTAATACTTACTGTCAACAGAGAAAGCCGTGGCCCCAGGGCCGCTGCCGACACCTGGAAGTGCCCCTGCCTGCGGCTGTCCCTGCCCGCGCTGCCCCTGCCCACGGCTGCCCCTGCCCACGCTGCCCCTGCCCGCGCTCCCTTCCAGGGTGTGAGCAGGGCTGGGGCAGGGAGGCCCCTCCTGCCGTGGGTGTGGGACGCTGGTTTCCCCGGCACGGCCGTGTCCCCCACCTGGTGGCACTGGGCGTGGCCAGGGCTCTGTGAACCCCGGGGGCTGTGGGCCCCACCTGGTCCTCCCCTACGGAGCCTTCAGGCAGGAGGCCGGTTCTGTCACCGCCAGACACACACTGTGGCCGGTGGGGGTGAGGCTGGGCCCCACAGAGGGGCTTTGCGTCTGCGTGGGGCCCTGGGCTGCACGTCGGGGGACGGGCACCCACCGCAGTGTGACGGGCGGGCGGCAGTGGGCACTTCTCTGGCTGAGTGACGGAGCCCGAGTTGCCGGCCCAAGGAGGGCCCTGCGCCCAGCGGGTGTCCACGGGAACGGGGCCGGGGACGAGGGGCTGCGGGGCCAGCGGGCGGTGGCGGCCACGCTGTGTCCTGGGTCGGGGTGGACGGATGGAGTGGCCTCGCTCCTGGGAGAGGCAGGCAACGAGCCCTCCAGAGAAGAGCCACACGCCAGCCGGTCCCGGCCTCCTCACACGCCAGTGGGCGTGGCTGGGAGAGTGGGCGCCGTGGTGCAGCTGTGAGCCGGGCGGCTCGGCCGGCTGTGTCCACACCTGGGCTGAGGAGTGGGGGCAGGGCTGGCCCACCCTGTGCCACGGCGATGGCGGCCCACCACCCACCGCCCACCAAGCACAGGAGCTCCAGGGCCACAGGCAGGGAGTGGCCCTGCCTGAGCCGGGCAGAGAGAGGCCGGGGGCTGGGGGTGCACATGCCCCTTCCCAGGACCCTCAGCCTGGAGGCCTCGGGCCGCCATCCCAGCGCCAACCCAACGCCGGGCGATGCCCCGCGGCCCGGGCACCGCCTGACTGATGGCTCCAGTCTTGGGTTTCTGCTCCGTCACGCCTGGACGCCTCCCCGACAAAGCCGGTCTTTGTCCTTCTCCGAGGGACGTGTGGACGGGGCTGAGCCCCCTCCTTGAGGTGGCCACGGTGACGCCTTTTCCTGGTTCCATTTCCTCCCCTGCCCGGGGGAGCAGGCGCCGGCCCCCCAGGTCTGCAGGGGAGGGGCGCCTGGCGGCAGAGCTGGGGCTGCTCAACCCAGTCCCGTCCGGCTCCCTCGGGAGGCCTCGGGCCAGAGCGAGCTCCTGTGGCACCGGCCCTTCGGGCACAGAGACGCAAACAGTGTGCGCGGCGGGCGGGCGTGGGCGGGCGGCCCGTGTGGCCCTGGCCGACTCCCAGCCCTTCCCCCACAGAGACCCAGGCCCCCACGGAGCGGAGCTGGGGGAGCACAGGGCCCCCCGCGGACAGTCGCAGGGCGGACGGCGGTACGCAGCCCAGGCCCCGGTGGGGTTTCCTGCCCAGGCGGAGGGGGCCGAGCACCGAGTGGGCTGGGGGAGTCCACGTAGCCACGCGCCACACAGAGCCCCCAGGTCCCCGCAGGCCAGTGCAGGCGTCAGGGGACGGGGTGTCTAAATGAGAAGAAGGTGCACAGTGGAGAGGCTCACATGTACAGGCAGCACACGCCTGTGCATACACGCGTGTGCACACGCAGATGGGAACCCCCAGGGCGGGAGGCTCCAGGGTGACAGGCGGGGACAGGACGGCCCTGCCCTAGGCCAGTCCATTAGCCCTGGGCTCCCTGTCGCCCCGGGGTGGCCAGGGAGGGGGGACCCTGGAGGGCATCCCCAGTGACCTGGCGCGGTGGTCCGGCCCTTGCCCACAGCCCGGCCCACGTCCTCGCCCACCCGGCACCTGAGCTTCGTCACCCCCATCACCGTCCTCCCCAGCAGCGGTGAGTGACGCCGGCCCTGCCCGCCTGGAGGGGTGGGGGCCCCGACGTGCAGTGAAGCCGGCACCATGGGCCGGTTGGGGGCCGGAGCCTTCCCTGTGGGCAGTTCTGGGGGCTGAGCACAGGTGTGGGGGGCGGGGGGCCCGGGGTCTCGGGGGCATCGGGCAGCCAGGCAGGTGCAGCCGGCAGGGACAGCGGCCGGTCGCCACCAGCTTCCTCACGCCAAGAACAGGGCACCCAGCCCGGAGGGGGCTGCACGGCGGGCAGCTGGCGTGGGGCAGGCTTGGACACTGGCGGCCCCTCACGCCCTCCCCGCAGCCCGGAACCTGGCGCACAACGGGCAGGTCTGCAGCGCCTGGGGCGACTTCCACTACAAGACCTTCGACGGCGACGTCTTCCGCTTCCCCGGCCTCTGCAACTACGTGCTGTCCGCGCACTGCGGTGCCGCCTACGAGGACTTCAACATCCAGCTGCGCCGCGGCCTGGCGGGCTCCCAGCCCACGGTCACCCACATCATGCTCCGGGCCCCTGGGCTGGTGCTGGAGGTGTCCAACGGCTCCGTGCTCGTGGACGGGCAGCGGTAAGCGCGGCCTTCCGGGCCCACCTGGCCCCAGTCCCAGGGCCGGGCTGAGGCGGCAGGGAGGGCTCTGGGCGCTGCCCCACGGCCGCGGGAGAACCAGACCTTGCCGCCCAGGGAGGAGCTGCCCTACAGCCGCGCCGGCCTCCTGGTGGAGCGCAGCAGCGAGTACGTCAAGGTCAGCGTCCGGCTGGTCCTGACCCTGCTGTGGAACGGAGAGGACAGCGTCCTGGTGAGGGGGCCTCTGGGGCCCCAGCCCCTCCCGGCCTGTCCGGAGGGGCCCAGGGGGTTGGGGGCTGGCAGAGGCCGTGGGGACTGGGGTGGGCAGAGGCTCCGAGGCAGCAGCTGCCCCTCCCCTGCCCCCAGCTCGAGCTGGACCCCAAGTACGCGAACCAGACCTGTGGCCTGTGCGGGGACTTCAACGGCCTCCCGGCCTTCAACGAGTTCTACGCCCACAGTGAGTGTGCCCAGAGCTGGGGCCGTGGCCGAGTGTGCCCGTCCCACCGTGGCCCGGACAGTCCCAGGGAGGTGGAGGGGGGGCTGGGAGGGAGGCCGGAGGGCGAGCCCTGGGGTGTTGGGGTCCCCTGCCGGCCAGCCTCGCCCTCCACGCCACACGGGTGCTTCTCTCCACAGACACCAGGCTGAGTCCCCTGCAGTTCGGGAACCTGCAGAAGCTGGACGGGCCCACAGAGCAGTGCCCGGACGCCCAGCCCGAGCCGGCCGGCAACTGCACGGACAGGGTGAGCGTCTGCTCCCGGACACGGGCACAGCCGGGCCGAGGTCTGAGCTCGTGCTGGGGGCCGCGACAAGGCAGGGCCCAGGCCAGGCCGAGGGCGGACGCCGAGGGAGCCCAGGACCAGAACCTCCCCCGTGAGCGGGGAGGACTCCCCTCTGGATGTGGCCTGGAAGATCCGGGACCTCCAGAGCTGCAGTCGCCGAGGCTGGGGTCCCTGTCCCCTCACGCAGCCCACCTGGGCCCTGCGGGGAGGACCTTCACCAAGGGGCAGCACTGAGCCTGCGGGCCACGGCTGACGGCCGCCTCCCACTGCCCCTTCTCGGATCCGCCCCTGGGGCGGGGTCTGCGCCTTCCCTGGGCCCACCTGGGCAGGCACGTCCTGGCCCGGCCGGGCGGGGGCTGGGGGGTGGGCAGGGCTCGCAGGCAGGAAGGGGCCGGTCCGTGCACCTGGCGACCCCCTGGCTGTGCCCCCAGGAGGGCGTCTGCCGCAGCACCCTGCTGGGACCGGCCTTCGCCCAGTGCAACTCGCTGGTGGACGCCTCCGCGTACCTGGCCGCCTGTGCCCAAGACCTGTGCCGCTGCCCCACCTGCCCGTGCGCCACCTTCGCCGAGTACTCCCGCCAGTGTGCCCACGCCGGGGGCCAACCGCAGAACTGGAGGGGCCCCGACCTCTGCCGTGAGTGCCCCCATCTGGGCCAGGGTCGCGCGGGGGAGACAGGGCAGGGGCTGCCCCTCGGGCCAGAGCCAGAGGGTGGCCGGGGAGAGGGGATGGGGGGCGTGGCAGGGGGAGAGGGCCCCATCCCCTCACCTTGCGCCTCGCCCAGGAGACGGCCGGGGCTGGGGCCACCCAAGACCAGGGCATCCGGGCTGTTCCAGGCCCCGGCCCAGCGTCCAGAGGCCCTGGTGGCAGGTGGCAGGCGGCAAGTGGGGAGCAGCCGGTGGCAGCTGGCCAGCACGGGCCAGCACGGGGACTGTGGGGAGCGGGGCTGGGGCCTAGCCACCCCTGGGCCCAGCCCTGCCTCCTGCCACCGCAGCCCAGACCTGCCCCCTCAACACGGAGCACCAGGAGTGTGGCTCGCCCTGCGTGGACACCTGCTCCAACCCCCAGCGCTCGCAGCTGTGCGAGGACCACTGCGTGGACGGCTGCTTCTGCCCCCCAGGCAGGTCCCCCCAGCACCACGGCCGTGGCCGTTCCCCGTGCACCCCCACCCCAGCTGGTGGCCCAGAAGCACAGCCTCACCCAGGGGTCCCCAGAGCCCAGAAGGTGGCCGCTGGCTGCCAGGGCCTGCTGGTAGGCAGAGGCAGCAGGACCAGCTGTCACGAGTCCTGGGGGCCAGGAGGGGAAACCGAGGCACAGAGGCGCTCAGGGTCCCCCTACAGCAGGGGTCTCAGGACACAGGCAGCAGCCTGGCCCGGGGCCCTTCCCACAGGAGGCAGCTTGTCCCCCAGGCGGGGGTCTTCCCAGAGGCTGGGCAGGGGACCCCCTGTGCCTCGCCGTCCCCACCTGAGCTCATGCCCCCACCCTGCAGGCACCGTGCTGGACGACGTCACGCACTCCGGCTGCCTGGCCCTGGCACAGTGTCCCTGCACCCACGGCGGCCGCACCTACTCCCCCGGGGACTCCTTCACCACCAGCTGCAGCTCCTGGTAGGTTCCGGCAGCCCCCGCCGGGGCGGGGGGGTGCGTGTAGGGGGGGCCCAGCTCCCCGACTCCCCTCTGCTCCCGCCCCCAGCACCTGCTCCGGGGGGCTGTGGCAGTGCCAGGCCCAGCCGTGCCCCGGCACCTGCTCCGTGCTGGGCGGCGCCCACATCTCCACCTACGACGAGAAGCTCTACGACCTGCACGGTGACTGCAGCTATGTGCTGTCCAAGGTGCGCCCCGCGCCGGGCACCCCACGCCCGTCCCGCCCCGAGACGCCCCCACTCGCGAGGGATCGCCGGCTCACACTCACCGGCTGTGCGCGGCCGCGGGGCCCCAGGCCTAGGGACAGGCTGCCGGGGCGGGGGGCAGGGGATAAAGGTGCCAGCGGCCACTCCCCACGGAGCCACCCCACATGGGCGCCCTGGGTCCCACGTCCTCACGGGGTCTGCCCCTCAGAAATGCGCGGACGACACCTTCACCGTGCTGGCCGAGCTGTGGCAATGCGGCCTGACGGACAACGAGAACTGCCTGCGATCGGTGACGCTGCACCTGGGCGGCGGGGACACGGTGAGGGCCGCCCCGGGCAGGAGGCGGAGCCTCGGCCCTGCTCAAACCCCACAAGCCAAGCCCTGAGCGGCGGTTCCAAAACCCACTCAGGCTCCCCGCGGGGGACGCCGGGTGACCCCGTCTCAGTCAGGACAGGGGGTCCGCTGCCACTGACCCCGCCCTCCCCCTCGCCAGGTGATCCGGATCCAGGCGGACGGCGGCGTGTTCGTGAACTCCATCTACACCCAGCTGCCCGTGTCGGCAGGTAGGCAGGGCTGGCGTCTCCAGGGCGGGCTCGGCCCCCAGAGCCTGGCAGTGCCCCGCTGGGACCCTGGCCTCGGGCAGTTCCGGAATAGCCCACGGTCAGCGTCTCGGCTGCAGAGTGGGGGTGACAAGGCTCCACGCAGGCTGGGGGGGGCCCTCGTCTGCCCCCCAGCCTCGCCCAGCCCCGCCCCTCCATCTGGCCAGCCCACCTCGCCCTCTGACGCACCCCCCTTCCCCCCCCCGCCCCCCGGCAGCCAACATCACCATCTTCAGACCCTCGAGCTTCTTCCTGGTGGCGCAGGCGGGCGCCGGGCTGCAGCTGCAGGTGCAGCTGGTGCCCCTCATGCAGCTGTTCGTGCGGCTGGACCCCGCGTACCGCGGCCAGACCTGCGGTGAGGCGCCCAGCGGGGGCTTCGGGGGCTTCCGTGGGGGGCGGCGGGGGGCGGGGTGGGCAGAGGCCGGCAGCAGAGGGGACTGGGGAGGGGGCGGTGCCAGCCCAGGACGCCGACGTCTGACCAGTGGCCGGGAGGTGGGGGGAGGACGGGGGTGGGCTGCCCGCCCGGCGACTGCAGTCGGCTCTGGAAGCAGGACCCTGGGGAGATGGCGGGCTCGAGGGCGGCCCCCTGACGTCCCCCCGCCCCGGCCCCAGGCCTCTGCGGGAACTTCAACCAGAACCAGGCGGACGACTTCACAGCCCTCAGCGGGCTGGTGGAGGGCACGGGCGCGGCCTTCGCCAACACCTGGAAGACCCAGGCCGCCTGCCCCAACGTCAGGAACAGCTTCGAGGACCCCTGCTCCCTGAGCGTGGAGAACGGTAACCCCCAGCCTGTGCCCCCCAGACTCAAGTCCCACCTGGCCTGCCCTCCCTGTCCCCTGGGCCGTGGGGGGCAGGGCTTGGGGGGCCCCACGGAGGCAGGAAGGCGTGAGGAGGGCCGGGGTGCGGGCAGACGGGGCATGGCGGGCTGGGCCCCGGATCCCAGTCACGGCTCCCGGGGGCTGCGGGGCGGAGTCCCACGATCACGCGGTGCCCTGGGCCCCCCCAGAGAACTACGCCCGGCACTGGTGCTCCCGGCTGACCGACGCCGCCGGCGCCTTCTCGCCCTGCCACTCGGCAGTCAACCCCGCGCCCTACCACTCGGTGAGTGCCCACCACGGCCGCGGCCCCAGGGCCGGGTTGGGGGACGCTGGGGACAGAGCCGGGGAGGCCTGGCAGGGCCCCTTCCTCGAGGCCACCTGTCCCCACGGCAAAGCAGCACCAGCTGGTGGCTGGAAGCCAGAGCCCGATCCCCGCGCACCCTGGGGGCGGGAGGTGTGGGCGGGGCCGGCGCCCAAGGCCCCTGGAGGGTCCCCCCTCCCCACCCCGGCATCTGCGCCCACAGCCTTTTCCTAAAGACACCAGGTGCCGGGTCAGGACCCACCCTCAGGGCTGCGTTCCAACTTGGCTACATCCGCGAAGACCCTCTTTCCAAGCAGGCCCCTCCGCAGGCCGTTAGGACCCCCCAGCGTATCTTTTGGGGGATGAAATTCAGCCCCCGGCAGTGGGGGTCACCGCCGGCCACTTTCCTGGAAGCCCAAAGCTCTGAGGTGCACAGGGCTCCGGCCGCAGGACCGTGTCTCCAGGGCAGACCCTGCCCACCCCGACCCCCACCTGCAGCCTTGTCCCGCGGAGACCCCTGCTGTGGAGCGTGGCTGGGCTCACGCCTGGAGGGCCGGCCCCCGACTCCCCCTCACTCAGCTCGGCCCTGCTCCCGCCCCTGGCACGGCTGCCCCTGTGGCCACGGCAGCCTCCGGTGGCCCTGACCCTGCTCAAAGCTCCGGGAGGCCCCACCCCGACCCCCACCCCGATGCAGCCCTTCTTCTGCCGCGGGGGCTGCTCCTCCTCGGGGGGGCCCTGACGCCTGCGGCCCCGCCCCCAGAACTGCCTGTTCGACACGTGCAACTGTGAGAAGACCGAGGACTGCCTGTGCGCCGCCCTGTCCGCCTACGTGCACGCCTGCGCCGCCAAGGGCGTGCTGCTCCGCGGCTGGAGGGACGGCGTCTGCAGTGAGTGTGCAGCCGCCCCCTCAGGGCCGCGACCCCCGGCCGTCACCCGCCGGGCCCAGGGCAGCCGCCATCACGTGGTTCCCGGCCAAGCCCCCCCGTTCCCTCTCCGGGCCTCCGGGAACCTCCCATCCTCACAATCCGGGACGGACGGGGAAACCGAGTCTAGGACGGACCAGGCCCGGCCGCTGACCGGGTGCTCCTGGCCCCACTGCCCACAGCCACGTACATGAGCAGCTGCCCCGAGTCGCAGAGCTACGCATACGTGGTGGACGCCTGCCCGCCCACCTGCCGCGCCCTGAGCGAGGCGGACGTCACCTGCGGCGTCTCCTTCGTGCCTGTGGACGGCTGCACCTGTGCCGAGGGCACCTTCCTGGACGACGCCGGTGCGTGCGTGCCGGCCAGCAAGTGCCCCTGCTACCTCCACGGCACCGCGGTGGCCCCCGGAGAGGTGGTGCATGACAACGGCGCCGTGTGGTGAGCGGGGAAAAGAGGCCGGGAGGCGGCTCCGAGGCTCCTGGCCGAGGGCTGGAGGTGCGTGTCCCTCAGGGGCGCCCCACTCCCGCCCCGGCCCTGGAGGCGGCTCCTCACGGCAGAGGGCCAGGTCCTAACCCCGGAGGGTCCAGCGTCCTTCTCCCCGCCCGTGGGAGTTCCCCCGGCACCTCCACGGGCTGACGCGGGCGCGGGGGCGGGGGGCGGGCTGTGGTGCCGCCGCGGGTCCAGGCCGACCGTCCGTCTCTCACAGCTCCTGCGCCGGCGGGAAGCTGAGCTGCCTGGGCACCGCACCGCAGAGCAGCTCAGGTAGGGCCGCCTGCACCCGCCCCGCCGGGAGGCTCCAGGGCAGGGAGGGGCCGCAGGCATCTGCCGGGCAGAGCGGCCAGGCGCCCGGGGGTCCTGGGCAGCGCCGTGCGGGGAGGCGTCCGCAGCAGCCTGGGCACGCCGCGATCAGGACACGGTCAGGGATGCGGGGGGTCGGCAGCCAGGGGGCCGGGACCCTCACACCGCGCTCTGCCCCCAGGCTGTGCGGCCCCCATGGTGTACCTGGACTGCAGCAACAGCTCCGCGGGCGCCCCGGGGGCCGAGTGCCTCCGCAGCTGCCACTCGCTGGACGTGGACTGCGTGAGTCTCCCGGGCACGGCGGACGCCCCCCGCGGTCCGTGCTGCAGGGAGCGGGGACCGCAAAGGGACCCCGGGGTCCGCGGGCGGCTGTGGCTTGCTGACCCCAGACGCTGCCCCACCCACGGAGCTGCCGCGGGAGCGCTGCGCGTGCACATCCCGAGGACGGCCCCGGGGACGGCCCCACGCGTGCTGGTGCCCGGCCCTGACCGGTGCCGCCCGCCCCACAGTTCAGCACACACTGCGTGTCCGGCTGCGTCTGCCCCCCGGGGCTGGTGTCCGACGGGGCCGGGGGCTGCGTTGCCGAGGAGGACTGCCCCTGCGTGCACAACGAGGCCTCCTACAGGCCTGGGGACACCATCAGGGTCGACTGCAACACGTGGTGAGTCGCGGTCCGGGCGCGGCCGGGGCAGACCCGGGACAGCGGCCGAGCGGGCCTGAGCCAGGCGGGGCCTTGGCGGGAGCAGGAGTCTGTTCCCTGGAAGGCGCCTGGGGCCCGGGTGCTTCCTGGCGCGTGGCGGGGCCCCGCCGTGGAGGAAGGGCCGGGGGCCAGGCCTGTCCTTGGCACCGCCCGGCACATGGGCCCCTGCGGGGCTGTGTGTGCTGCCCGGGGTGGGACGGCCGGGCTGGAGGGACAGGCTCTGGGAGGGCAGCCCCCCTGGAGCAGGCACCGCCCCCCGCCCCGAGCAGCACCTGCAGGAACCGCCGGTGGGAGTGCAGCCGCCAGCCCTGCCTGGGCACCTGCGTGGCCTACGGGGACGGCCACTTCATCACCTTCGACGGCGAGCGCTACCGCTTCGAAGGCAGCTGCGAGTACACCCTGGCCCAGGTACGTGGCCGGCGTGGCCCCCGCCTGCTCTGCGGCCGGACCTGCTCGGGCTGTGACCAAGGCCTCCTCTCTCCCTGTCCCAGGACTACTGCGGGGGCAACGCCACCCACGGGACCTTCCGCATCGTCACCGAGAACGTCCCCTGTGGGACCACTGGCGTCTCCTGCTCCAAGGCCATCAAGCTCTTCGTGGAGGTGAGGGCGCCCCCAGGAGGGTTTGCGAGGCGGCCTCCAGCTGTGCCCGTGTCCCGGGGCTGCCGCCACACACGGCCACAGACCGGGCGGCTCCAGACAGCAGACACGGATTCCCTCAGCCCCGGAGCCCGAGCCTGGGGGCGGGGCGGCCGGGCCGAGCTCACCCCCCGCCTCTCCCAGCTCCGGGGGCTGCAGACGCTCCCGGCTCGTGGCCGCATCACCCCAACCTCGGGCTCTGCCCCCATGCGGCTTCTCCCCGTGTGTCTGGGTCTCTTTGGTCACTCATGAGGACCCTTGTCATGGAACCTGGGCCCACCCGCGTAGTCTGGGATGATCTCCTTTCAAGACCCTTCTTCCCAATAGGGACAGTCACAGGTTCTGGGGGTTAGAAGGTGGACACACCTTTCTGGGGGCCCCTTCACCCCACCACACCTGGGGCCACTCACTTCCAGCAAAGGGAGGTCAGAGTTCACAGGGCAGAGAGCAGAGCTGTCGGCTGGGGGTCTTTCCCCCGGAAGGGTGGGTCAGTGAGCACGGGGCGCGTGGGCGCAGTGCCTGGTGGGGGGTGGGGGGCCCACTCCCAGCACTCGCTGCCCTGGGCCGCAGGCCCCTCCCGGCAGCTGCTGCCTCCCCTGTGCCCCCAGAGCTACGAGCTGATCCTCCGCGAGGGCAGCTTCACGGTGGTAGAAAGGGGGCCGGCCGGGGACCCGCCCTACAAGATCCGCTACATGGGCAACTTCCTGGTGGTCGAGACGCGCAGCGGGATGGCCGTGGCCTGGGACCGGCGGACCAGCGTGTTCATCCGGCTGCGCCAGGACTACAAGGTGAGCGCCGGCCGCACACGCCCCGGTCAGACCGTGCCGGGCCGGAGCGTGGCAGCCGGCAAGGCCGCCGGGGCTGCCTTCACTTGCAAAACCCGGGCGGGGTGACACCACGCACGGGGTCAGGTCCCCACGGGGTGTGCGGAGACCAGGGTCCCGCTCTCTGGACTCCGAAATGGGCAGAGGGCTCTACGGGGGCAGGTGTCACCTGCATGGCTGCCTCCAGGACCCGCGTCACACCTGTCCCCTGAGGGCCTGCACACCCTGGGCTGGGGTCTGTGCCCCCACTGTTCCCACCCCCAGCTGTCAGGGCTCCCTCTGTCTCTGTGCCCGCAGGGCAGGGTCTGCGGCCTGTGCGGGAACTTCGACGGCAACGCCCTCAACGACTTCACCACGCGGAGCCAGTCCGTGGCAGGAAACGCCCTGGAGTTCGGGAACAGCTGGAAGTTCTCCCCGAACTGCCCGGACGCCCTGGCGCCCAGGGACCCCTGCGCCGCCAACCCGTACCGCAAGTCCTGGGCGCAGAAGCAGTGCAGCATCATCAACGGCGCCACCTTCGCTGCCTGCCGCGCTCAGGTAGGGCTTGGTGGGCGGGGCCGGTGGGAGCTGCGTCCAGCCGGGTGGACACACGGCAGGTCTCTGGGGACGGTCTCGACCCTGAGCGCTCGGCGCCAGCCTGGGGTTTTCAGGTCTCGAGTCTGGGCCTTCCACCAGCCTGGCACCTGTGTTTCTTGTCCCTGGCACAGAGCTGTCCCCCGCGCAGCCCTGGCCACCCTCCCCCAGGACACCCAGGGCTGCCCAGTCCCCAGCCCCAGCAGGACCACCGCAGGGGCTCGCAGCCGGCTGGTGAGGGCTCGGCAATCGGCCTTCAGTAGAGACTCTTCCAAAAGGCAGTTTCCTGTTATTATGACAAATGCTCGAGTGCCCACTTAGGCTTGCAGCTTTGTGACTCGGGACCTCAACGGCAATGAGAAGAGGGCGGGTCACGTTTACGCACAGCAGCTGACAGGTCTTGGCTTGTCCTGACAGCCCCTGAGTTACTCTCACCGCGGTCACGGCTGCTCCCTCCAGTGGGTGGCCAACGTCCTTCTGGCCGTCCTGCTCACCGGCTCAGACAGTGCCCCGTGGCCTGCCCAGGCTGACCACGGATTCAGACAGTGCCCTGTGGCCTGCCCAGGCTGACCACGGATTCAGACGGTGCCCCGTGGCCTGCCCAGGCTGACCACAGATTCAGACGGTGCCCTGTGGCCTGCCCAGACTGACCACGGATTCAGACGGTGCCCTGTGGCCTGCCCAGACTGACCACGGATTCAGACGGTGCCCTGTGGCCTGCCCAGGCTGACCACAGATTCAGACGGTGCCCTGTGGCCTGCCCAGACTGACCACGGATTCAGACGGTGCCCTGTGGCCTGCCCAGGCTGACCACGGATTCAGACAGTGCCCTGTGGCCTGCCCAGACTGACCACGGATTCAGACGGTGCCCTGTGGCCTGCCCAGACTGACCACGGATTCAGACGGTGCCCTGTGGCCTGCCCAGACTGACCACAGATTCAGACGGTGCCCTGTGGCCTGCCCAGACTGACCACGGATTGAGACGTGCCCTGTGGTGGCAAAAATGAGAACTTGGGGCCGGGTGCGGTGGCTCACACCTGTGATCCCAGCACTGTGGGAGGCTGAGGCAGGAGGATCGCTTGAGGTCAGGAGTTGAGGCTGCAGGGAGCTGAGATCCCACCACTGCACTGCAGCCCGGGCAGCAGAGCGAGAGCTTGTCTCCGAAAGAAAGCAAGAAAGAGTGAGACCTTGGTCCACTCTGGGGTCTGCCGCCTGGAGGACTGAGTTCGGGGCTCACCCTCCTCGCCCTGAGGAAACAGCCCCTGGTTGTCAGGACAGGTCAGCACCACGGCTCACAGGGCGGGCAGGTCCGGAAGGCAGATGCCGTGCAAAGTCACCCGCGCCTTCTGGCCATGTTCACTGCGTGCCTGGAAGTCTGGCATGTTCTGAGTGCTAAGCTCACCCCAGTGACTGAGGGACAAACCTGCTCCCACAGAGCTTACCCCTGGGAGGGAGGCAGCAGGGTGGGGACATGCAGGACAGGTGTGGGAGTCCCTGAGCGGGGAGCCACCGTGGGGCCATGGGGAGTAGCAACTGCGGGGACGGCTCAGTGACAGGAAGGGCTCAGTGGGCAGGAAGCCAGCGCAGCTGGAGCAGAGCACCCAGGGCCACGGAAGGGGTGAGAGGAGGGGAGGCCAGGTGCTGTGCCCCCCCGGGTGGGTGTGGAAGCTGCAGCCCACATGACCATGTCACGTGATGAAAGAATCCAAGGGGCACAAGTGAAGGTGCAGAGGTGGGCACACAGGCAGGTGAGCAGGTGGGAAGGTGGGCAGGGCCAGAGGTGGGCAGGGGCACAGGTGACAGGGGCACAGGTGGGCAGGGACACAGGTGGCAGGGACACAGGTGGGCAGGGGCACAGGTGCCAGGGGCACAGGTGGGCAGGGCCACAGGTGGGCAGGGCCACAGGTGGCAGGGACACAGGTGGGCAGGGACACAGGTGGGCAGGTGCACAGGTGGCAGGGACACAGGTGGGCAGGTGCACAGGTGGGCAGGGCCACAGGTGGGCAGGGACACAGGTGGGCAGGGACACAGGTGGGCAGGGGCACAGGTGGCAGGGACACAGGTGGGCAGGTGCACAGGTGGGCAGGGACACAGGTGGGCAGGGACACAGGTGGGCAGGGACACAGGTGGGCAGGGGCACAGGTGGCAGGGACACAGGTGGGCAGGGGCACAGGTGACAGGGGCACAGGTGTCAGGACACAGGTGTCAGGGACACAGGTGGGCAGGGGCACAGGTGGGCAGGGGCACAGGTGACAGGGGCACAGGTGGCAGGGCCACAGGTGGGCAGGGCCACAGGTGGGCAGGGCCACAGGTGGCAGGGCCACAGGTGGGCAGGGGCACAGGTGACAGGGGCACAGGTGTCAGGGGCACAGGTGGGCAGGGGCACAGGTGGGCAGGGGCACAGGTGACAGGGACACAGGGGGCAGGGACACAGGTGGGCAGGGGCACAGGTGGGCAGGGGCACAGGTGGGCAGGGCCACAGGTGGGCAGGGCCACAGGTGGGCAGGGACACAGGTGGGCAGGGACACAGGTGGCAGGGACACAGGTGGGCAGGGGCACAGGTGTCAGGGGCACAGGTGGGCAGGGGCACAGGTGGGCAGGGCCACAGGTGGCAGGGCCACAGGTGGGCAGGGCCACAGGTGGCAGGGCCACAGGTGGGCAGGGGCACAGGTGGGCAGGGCCACAGGTGGGCAGGGCCACAGGTGGGCAGGGACACAGGTGGCAGGGACACAGGTGGGCAGGGGCACAGGTGACAGGGGCACAGGTGTCAGGGGCACAGGTGTCAGGGGCACAGGTGGGCAGGGGCACAGGTGGGCAGGGACACAGGTGGCAGGGACACAGGTGGGCAGGGACACAGGTGGGCAGGGACACAGGTGGCAGGGACACAGGTGGGCAGGGGCACAGGTGACAGGGGCACAGGTGTCAGGGGCACAGGTGGGCAGGGGCACAGGTGACAGGGGCACAGGTGGCAGGGGCACAGGTGGGCAGGGCCACAGGTGGGCAGGGCCACAGGTGGCAGGGGCACAGGTGGGCAGGGGCACAGGTGACAGGGGCACAGGTGTGCAGGGGCACAGGTGGGCAGGGGCACAGGTGGGCAGGGACACAGGGGGCAGGGACACAGGTGGGCAGGGGCACAGGTGGGCAGGGGCACAGGTGCCAGGGGCACAGGTGGGCAGGGCCACAGGTGGGCAGGGCCACAGGTGGGCAGGGACACAGGTGGGCAGGGACACAGGTGGCAGGGACACAGGTGGGCAGGGGCACAGGTGTCAGGGGCACAGGTGGGCAGGGGCACAGGTGGGCAGGGCCACAGGTGGCAGGGCCACAGGTGGGCAGGGCCACAGGTGGGCAGGGCCACAGGTGGGCAGGGACACAGGTGGGCAGGGACACAGGTGACAGGGGCACAGGTGTCAGGGGCACAGGTGGGCAGGGGCACAGGTGGGCAGGGCCACAGGTGGCAGGGACACAGGTGGGCAGGGACACAGGTGGGCAGGGACACAGGTGGCAGGGACACAGGTGGGCAGGGGCACAGGTGACAGGGGCACAGGTGTCAGGGGCACAGGTGGGCAGGGGCACAGGTGGGCAGGGCCACAGGTGGCAGGGCCACAGGTGGGCAGGGACACAGGTGGGCAGGGGCACAGGTGGCAGGGGCACAGGTGGGCAGGGGCACAGGTGGGCAGGGCCACAGGTGGGCAGGGACACAGGTGGGCAGGGACACAGGTGGCAGGGCACAGGTGGCAGGGGCACAGGTGGGCAGGGGCACAGGTGACAGGGGCACAGGTGGGCAGGGGCACAGGTGGCAGGGGCACAGGTGGGCAGGGACACAGGTGGGCAGGGACACAGGTGGGCAGGGGCACAGTTGGCAGGGGCACAGGTGGGCAGGGGCACAGGTGGGCAGGGGCACAGGTGGGCAGGGACACAGGTGGCAGGGACACAGGTGGGCAGGGGCACAGGTGGCAGGGGCACAGGTGGCAGGGGCACAGGTGTCAGGGGCACAGGTGGGCAGGGGCACAGGTGGGCAGGGGCACAGGTGGCAGGGACACAGGTGGGCAGGGACACAGGTGGGCAGGGACACAGGTGGGCAGGGGCACAGGTGGGAAGGGGCACAGGTGTCAGGGGCACAGGTGTCAGGGGCACAGGTGGGCAGGGGCACAGTTGGCAGGGGCACAGGTGGGCAGGGACACAGGTGGGCAGGGACACAGGTGGGCAGGGGCACAGGTGGCAGGGACACAGGTGGGCAGGGACACAGGTGGGCAGGGACACAGGTGGGCAGGGGCACAGGTGGGCAGGGGCACAGGTGGCAGGGACACAGGTGGGCAGGGACACAGGTGGGCAGGGGCACAGTTGGCAGGGGCACAGGTGGGCAGGGACACAGGTGGGCAGGGACACAGGTGGGCAGGGACACAGGTGGGCAGGGGCACAGGTGGCAGGGACACAGGTGGGCAGGGGCACAGGTGACAGGGGCACAGGTGGCAGGGGCACAGGTGGGCAGGGGCACAGGTGGGCAGGGACACAGGTGGGTAGGGGCACAGGTGGGAGGCACAGGTGGCAGGGGCACAGGTGGGCAGGGACACAGGAGGCAGGGCCACAGGTGGGCAGGGGCACAGGTGGCAGGGGCACAGGTGGGCAGGGACACAGGTGGGCAGGGACACAGGTGGCAGGGGCACAGGTGACAGGGACACAGGTGGCAGGCACAGGTGGCAGGCACGGGTGGCAGGGGCACAGGTGGGCAGGAGAGATGGTGCTTGGGCAGCTCCCTTTGGGACACGCTGGGGGCACTCCTGGCCCCAGAAGCCAGGGCTGCCGCTCCCTGGGGTGGGGATTTGAAACACAAGTGGCCCCAGGGACTCACTCAGGCCCGCTGAGCCCTGGCTGGGGGCGGGATGCGTCCTCCTCTCTGAGCCACACTTCGGCCCTGCCCCCAGGTGGATTCCACCAAGTACTACGAGGCCTGCGTGAGCGACGCGTGCGCCTGCGACTCGGGGGGCGACTCCCAGTGTTTCTGCACGGCCGTGGCCGCCTACGCCCAGGCCTGCCGCGACGCTGGCCTCTGCATGTCCTGGAGGACCCCCGACGTCTGCCGTGAGTGGGGCTCTGTCCGTGGTGCTGACGCGAGGCCGGGGGCAGGGGCAGGCAGAGCAGTCTCTCCCGGGGCCTGACCCACACACATGTACGCACAGATACCACACACGTGTGGGTTTACACGTATGTATGCACATTCATATGCACAAACGCAGATTTGTGCAAAAACACCAGATGGGTGCTCCCCCAGAGATGGCTCCTCAGGGACAGGAGTTCCAAGGGCAGAGCCCCGGCCGGTCCCCGAGGCCCACACGGCTGGGACAACCCTGGGACTGCCCTGGGAACGCAGCCTGGTGTGGCGGGGCTGCCCGTGCACACCCAGGGGAGGGCCAGCAGGCACCCCCTGAGGCTCTGCCCCCCTGCCCAGCCCTGTTCTGCGACTACTACAACCCACACGGGGAGTGTGAGTGGCACTACCAGCCCTGCGGGGCCCCCTGCCTGAGAACCTGCCGGAACCCAAGTGGGCGCTGCCTGGTGGACCTGCCGAGCCTGGAAGGTGAGGGGTGGGCTGTTCTGGGGGACCTCCCTGGGTCCGTGCAGTGTGCACGGGGGTGGGGGCCCAGGACCCTGCCCGCTGGCAGGGGGCGGCTGTCCCGGGCAGCACCGGGCCGGCAGAGGCTACACGGTGCGCCTTCTCCTGCCGCGCCCAGGCTGCTACCCCAAGTGCCCGCCCAGCAAGCCCTTCTTCAGCGAGGACCAGATGACGTGTGTGGCCCAGTGTGGCTGCTACGACGAGGACGGGAGATACTACGATGTCGGCTCGAGGGTCCCCACAGCAGAGAACTGCCAGAGCTGGTGTGTGGGGTGGGGGCATGGGGGGTGCCGGGGAGGGGCCGGGGTGGCTGCCCGCCAGGCGCTCAGCTCCACTCTCCCCTCCTCCCAGCAACTGCACCCCCGGTGGCCTCCGGTGCGCTCACAGCCTTGCGGGTAAGGCAGGGCGGGTGGGCCGGGAGGGCCTGGCGGGGCTGGGGGCCAGGGAGCTCCCTGACCCGATGCCCGCCCCGCCCAGCCTGCACGTGCACCTACGAGGGCAGGACCTACGGCTACCAGGACGTCATCTACAACACGACGGACGGGCTCGGTGGCTGCCTAAGCGCCATCTGTGGAGACAACGGAACGATTATCCGGAAGACCGTGGAATGTCCCGGAACCCCATCCACAGCGCCGTTCACCTTCACCAGCATCTCGACGCCCCTCCCCACGACGGGTAAGCCCTGCCTGGCTGTCCCGAGGCCCAGCCACGTCTGGGTGACCAGGAGGGACCTGCAGGGCACTCGGTGCAGGAGGCCCAGACGCCAGGGACACCTCGGGTCCAAACCCACCGACCCGCTTCCCCAGGCTCGGGCTGGCTGCCCACAGCCCCCCACCCCCTGCCTGTCTCCAGGAGCTCCCCAGGAGGCACAGAGGACAGGGCTGCCCCCGGGGACAATAAAACCTTCCCAGACATTGTCCGGTCCTGCAGCACGGCCCATCCCAGCCACTCCCTCAACATGGGAAGGCTGCGGCATGCCCTGGGGGCCCCAGGGAAAGGGTCCTAGGTCGCCCTCCTCCCTGCGAAGCAAGGAGCAGCAGAGGCTGAGCCAGGGCCCCTCTCACGCCCCTCCCAGGCCCTGCGCCGAGCTTCTCCACCGTGTGTGTCCGCGAGGTCTGCCGCTGGTCCGCCTGGTACGACGGGGACCGTCCCGAGCCGGGCGAGGAGGGTGGAGACTTTGAAACATTTGCAAAGCTGAGGCAGAAGGGGTACGAAGTGTGCAGCACACCCGCCGGCATCGAGTGCCGGGCAGAGGGGCTGCCCCGCACACCCCTGCAGGAGCTGGGCCAGAAGGTGGCCTGTGACCGCACGCAGGGGCTGACGTGTGCCAACATCGAGCAGAGACCCCCACTCTGCCTTAACTACGAGGTGCGAGTTCTGTGCTGCGACTACGTGCCCTGCGGCCCCTCCCCAGCCCCAGGCACCAGCCCCCAGCCCTCCCACAGCACCACTGCAGAGCACCCCGGGCCCCCCTCCACCCAGACCAGGGTAACCGAGGGGACAACCCCACAAGCAGTGCCCAGCTCCCCGTCGACAGTGCCCCTCACCTCCCAGACCAGGCCCAGCTCACCCACTGTGACAGTCACTCTCTCGGTCAGCTCCCTGGGCCCAGGGTCCACCACCTGTCAGCCCCGGTGTCAATGGACAGAGTGGTTTGATGAGGATTACCCCAAGTCTGAAAGCACTGGTGGGGACATTGAGTCCTACGATAAAATCAGGGCTGCGGGACGGGACATCTGCAAGCGGCCGCAGGACATACAGTGTCGGGCCGAGAACTTCCCCAACTGGACGCTGGAGCAGGTGGGCCAGACGGTGCACTGCAACGTGCGCTTCGGCCTGGTGTGCTGGAACCAGGAGCAGGAGGGCGTGTTCAAGATGTGCTACAACTACCAAATCCGAGTGCTGTGCTGCAGTATCGAACACTGCACGGGAGCCACCTCGGCCCTGCCACCAGCCACGACACCGGGGACAGCCACCACAGTCCCCTGGGCCTCGTCCTCAAAGCCACAGCCTACGAGTAGCCCAGCGGTGACCGGGACTCCCCCAGCCAGCACCACGGCCGTCTCCATCCTCTCGAAGGGACCGACATCCCCCAGCTACACAGCTCCTCCAGTCTCCACGCAGCCCACCAGCCCAGGGTGGGCCACGTCCATCCTTCCAACTCGCCCAACCCTGGCGGGGACCACGGGGACCACGGGCACAAGGGGCCCCTCACGGCCAACCACACCAGCCCCAACAACACAAACCTCGACGGCTCACCTAACAGGCACTGCCAGCACCGTCTCCAAAGAGTCGCTGATGACACGCACGAGCCAGCCACCCACTTCCTACACTGAGACCAGCACCCTGAGGTCAGAGACACCTCCCGGCACCTCAGCCAGCGCCACCACCAGCCAGGGCACGACTGCCTGCCAACCCAAGTGCGAGTGGACAGAATGGTTTGACGTGGACTTTCCAATCTCAGGGGTTGCAGGTGGGGATGTGGAGACTTTAGAAAACATCCGGGCTGCAGGGGGCAAGATTTGCGAGGCACCAGAGAAGATAGAGTGCAGGGCAGAAAACTACCCCAACGTGAGCATCGACCAGATCGGGCAGGTGCTGATCTGCAGCCTGGAGACGGGGCTGATCTGCAGGAACGAGGACCAGGTGGGCAGGTTCAACATGTGCTTCAACTACAATGTGCGTGTGCTCTGCTGTGACGACTACAGCCACTGTCCCAGCACAGCCACCCCCACCGGACCTACCTCCCCAGCCACCACCTCGCAGGCCACCAACACTCCAGCCGTCATCTCCACGGGAAGGACATCCAAGGGAACCACCTCCCTGGCCACCACCTCGTATGCCACCACCTCCTTAGGCACCACCTCCCCGGCCACCACCTCCCCAGGCACAGCTTCGACAGCCAAAACCTCCATAGGCACAACCTCCACGGAAACCACCTCCTCAGCCACCACCTCCCAAGTCACCACCTACACGGGCACAACCTCCAAAGGAACCACCTCCACGGGAACCACTTCGAAGGGAACCATCTCTTCGGCCACCACCTACAGGGGCACAACCTCCAGGGGTTCCACCTACACAGCCACCACCTCCTCAGGCACAATCTCCACAGGCACCACCTCTCAGGCCACCACCTCCCCAGGCACGGCTTCGACAGCCACAACCTCCATAGGCACAACCTCCATAGGCACAACCTCCACGGGAACCACCTCCTCAGCCACCACCTCCCCAGCCACCATCTCCCCGGCCACCACCTACACGGGCACAACCTCCAAAGGAACCAGCTCCATGGGAACCACTTCCAAGGCAACCACCTCTCTGGCCACCGCCTTCATAGCCACTACCTCCCAGGTCACCACCTCCCTGGTGACCACCACTCCAGCCACCACCTCCACAGTCACCCACTCGGTCAGCTCCCTGGGCCCAGGGTCCACCACCTGTCAGCCCCGGTGTCAGTGGACAGAGTGGTTTGATGAGGATTACCCCACGTCTGGAAGCACTGGCGGGGACACTGAGTCCTACGATAAAATCAGGGCTGCGGGACGGGACATCTGTGAGCGGCCGCAGGACATACAGTGTCGGGCCGAGAACTTCCCCAACTGGACGCTGGAGCAGGTGGGCCAGACGGTGCACTGCAACGTGCACTTTGGCCTGGTGTGCTGGAACCAGGAGCAGGAGGGCGTGTTCAAGATGTGCTACAACTACCAAATCCGAGTGCTGTGCTGCAGTATCGAACACTGCACGGGAGCCACCTCGGCCCTGCCACCAGCCACGACACCGGGGACAGCCACCACAGTCCCCTGGGCCTCGTCCTCAAAGCCACAGCCTACGAGTAGCCCAGTGGTGACCGGGACTTCCCCAGCCAGCACCACGGCCGTCTCCATCCTCTCGAAGGGACCGACATCCCCCAGCTACACAGCTCCTCCAGTCTCCACGCAGCCCACCAGCCCAGGGTGGGCCACGTCCATCCTTCCAACTCGCCCAACCCTGGCGGGGACCACGGGGACCACGGGCACAAGGGGCCCCTCACGGCCAACCACACCAGCCCCAACAACACAAACCTCGACAGCTCACCTAACAGGCACTGCCAGCACCGTCTCCAAAGAGTCGCTGATGACACGCACGAGCCAGCCGCCCACTTCCTACACTGAGACCAGCACCCTGAAGTCAGAGACATCTCCCGGCACCTCAGCCAGCGCCACCACCAGCCAGGGCACGACTGCCTGCCAACCCAAGTGCGAGTGGACAGAATGGTTTGACGTGGACTTTCCAATCTCAGGGGTTGCAGGCGGGGACATGGAGACTTTAGAAAACATCCGGGCTGCAGGGGGCAAGATTTGCGAGGCACCGGAGAAGATAGAGTGCAGGGCAGAAAACTACCCCGAGGTGAGCATCGACCAGATCGGGCAGGTGCTGATCTGCAGCCTGGAGACGGGGCTGATCTGCAGGAACGAGGACCAGGTGGGCAGGTTCAACATGTGCTTCAACTACAATGTGCGTGTGCTCTGCTGTGACGACTACAGCCACTGTCCCAGCACAGCCGCCCCCACCGGACCTACCTCCCCAGCCACCACCTCGCAGGCCACCAACACTCCAGCCGTCATCTCCACGGGAAGGACATCCAAGGGAACCACCTCCCTGGCCACCACCTCGTATGCCACCACCTCCTTAGGCACCACCTCCCCGGCCACCACCTCCCTGGCCACCACCTCTAGGACAACCACCTCCCTGGCTGCCACCACCTCCCTGGCTATTACTTCTTCTGGCACCACAATGGCCACCCCCTCGACAGGAACGACGTCCACGGAAACCACTTCCAAGGGAACCACCTCTCCGGCTACCACCTCCACGGCCACCACCTCCTCAGGCATCACCTCAACGCCTAGCACGTCCTCTGCCACCACCTCCCCAGCTACCACCTCCTCAGGCACAATCTCCATGGGAACCACCTCCCAGGGCACACCCTCGATAGGTTCCACCTCCATAGTCACCACTTCCACAGGTACAACCTACACAGCCACCGGCTCCCCAAGCACAACCACCATAGGCACAACCTCCGCAGGAACCAGCTCCTCGGCAACCACCTCCCCAGGCACCAGCTCCTTCACCAGCTCCTCCTCAGGCATCATCTCCACGGCAACCACATCGTCTGCCACCACCTCCCCAGCCACCACCACCTCAGGAATCATCTCCACAGGAACCACCTCCCCAGCCACCACCTCCTCAGGAATCATCTCCACAGGAACCACCTCCCCAGCCACCACCTCCAGGGGCACAAGCTCCACGGGCACCACCTCCTCAGCCACCACCTCCCCAGTCACCACCTCAAGGGGCAAAACATCCACGGGTTCCACCTCCACAGCCATCACTTTCATAGGCAAAAGCTCCACAGCCACCACTTCCTCAGGCACGACCTCCAGGGGAACCACCTCTTCTGCCACCGCCTCCCCGGCAACCACCACCCAGGGCAAAACCTCGCTGAGTTCCACCTCCATAGTCACCACTTTGACAGGTACAACTTCCCCAGCCACCACCTCCCCAAGCACAACCTCCATAGCCACAATTTCCACGGGAACCACCTCCCCTGTCACCACCTCCAAAGCCACCACCTCCTCAGCCACCAGCTCCCCGGCCACCACCCCCAGGGGTTCTACTTCCATAGCCACCACTTCCACAGGCACAAGCTCCACAGCCACCACCTCCTCATCGACCAGCTCCTTTACCAGCATCACCTCAGGCATCACCTCCACGGCAACCACATCGTCTGCCACCACCTCCCCAGCCGCCACCACCTCAGGAATCATCTCCACAGGAACCACCTCACCTGCCACCACCTCCAGCAGCACAACCTCCACAGGTTCCACCGCCATAGCCACCACATTGACGGGCACAAGTTCTATGGCCACCATCACCTCAGCCACCACCTCCCCAGTCACCACCTCCAGGGGCAAAACATCCACAGGTTCCACCTCTACAGTCACCACTTCCACAGGCACAAGCTCCACAGCCACCAGCTCCTCAGCCACCACCTCCGTGACCACCACCTTCACAGCCACCATGTCCTCAGGCACGACCTCCAGGGAAACCACTTCCTCTGCCACTGCCTCCCCGGCAACCAGTACCCAGGGCACAACCTCGTTGGGTTCCACCTCCATAGTCACCACTTCCACAGGTACAACTTCCCCAGCCACCAGCTCCCCAAGCACAACCTCCATAGGCACAATCTCCACAGGAACCACCTCCTCGGCAACCACCTCCAGCGGCACCACCTCCTCAGCCACCAGCTCCCCATCCACCACCTCCAGCGCTTTCACCTCCATAGCCTCCACTTCCACAGGAACGACCTCTACAGCCACCAGCTCCTCAGCCACCATCTATTCAAGCACAACTTCCAGGGGCACAAGCTCCATAGCGACCACCTCCACAGTCACCACCTCCCCAGGCACAACTTCGACAGGCACAAGCTCCACAGGAACTATCTCCTTGGCTACCACCTTGTTAGCCACCACTGCCAGAGCCACCACTTCCACAGGCGCAAGCTCCACAGCCACCACCTCCTCAGCCACCAGCTCCTCAGCCACCACCTCCTTGGCCACCACCTCCCCAGGAACAGCTTCGACAGCCACAATCTCCATAGGCACAACCTCCACAGGAACCACCTCCTCAGCCACCACCTCCCCAGGCATCACCTCCTCAGCCACCATCTCCTCAGCCACCACCTCCCCAGCCACCACCTACACGGGCACAACCTCCAAAGGAACCACCTCCAGGGCAACCACTTCCAAGGGAACCACTTCTCTAGCCACCGGCTCCACAGCCACCTCCTCCCAGGTCACCACCTCCCTGGCGACCACCACCCCAGTCACCACCACTCCAGCCACCACCTCCACGGTCACCCACTCGGTCAGCTCCCTGGGCCCAGCGTCCACCACCTGTCAGCCCCGGTGTCAGTGGACAGAGTGGTTTGATGAGGATTACCCCACGTCTGGAAGCACTGGCGGGGACACTGAGTCCTACGATAAAATCAGGGCTGCGGGACGGGACATCTGCGAGCGGCCGCAGGACATACAGTGTCGGGCCGAGAACTTCCCCAACTGGACGCTGGAGCAGGTGGGCCAGACAGTGCACTGCAACGTGAGCTTCGGCCTGGTGTGCTGGAACCAGGAGCAGGAGGGCGTGTTCAAGATGTGCTACAACTACCAAATCCGAGTGCTGTGCTGCAGTATCGAACACTGCACGGGAGCCACCTCGGCCCTGCCACCAGCCACGACACCGGGGACAGCCACCACAGTCCCCTGGGCCTCGTCCTCAACAACACAGCCTACGAGTAGCCCAGCAGTGTCCGGGACTCTCCCAGCCAGCACCTCTCAGGCCACCACCTCCAGGGTTTCCACGTCCATAGCCAACACTTCCACAGGCACCACCTCCACAGCCACGAGCTCCTCAGCCACCACCTCCGTGGCCACCACCTCCCCAGCCACCACCTCCCCAGGCACAGCTTCTACAGGCACAACCTCCATAGGCACAACCTCCATAGGAACCACCTCCCCACCCACCACCTCGAGATCCACTACCTCCTTCACCAGCACCTCCTCGGGCATCACCTCCACGGCAATGACATCGTCTGCCAAAAAATCCTCAGGAATCATCTCCACGGGAACCACCTCCCCAGCCTCCACCTCCAGTGGCACAACCGCCACAGGTTCCACCTCCATAGCCACCACGTCCACGAGCACAAGCTCCACGGGCACCACCTCCTCAGCCACCATCTCCCCAGTCACCACCTCCAGGGGCATTACATCCACGGGCTCCACCTCCACAGTCACCACCTCCTCAGGCAAAACCTCCATAGGCACAGTCTCCATAGGAACCAGCTTCGCAGCCACCACCTCCAGCGGCACAACCTCCACAGGTTCCACCTCCATAGCCACCACGTCCACGGGCAAAAGCTCCAGAGCCACCATCTCCTCAGGCACAACCTCCATAGGCACCATCTCCACAAGAACCACTTCCCCAGCCACTGTTTCCAGCAGTACAACTTCCACAGGTTCCACCACCATAGCCACTACGTCCACAGGCAAAAGCTCCACAGCCACCACCTCCTCAGCCACCAACTCCCCGGCCACCACCTCCAGAGGTTCCACATCCATAGCCACCACTTCCACAAGCACTATCTCCACAGCCACCGGCTCCTCAGCCACCACCTCCGTGGCCACGACCTCCCCGGCTACCACCTCCCCAGGCAAAGCATCGACAGGCACAACTTCCATAGGCACAACCTCCACAGGAATCACCTCCTCAGCCACCAACTTCCCAGCCACCAGCTCCTTCACAAGCACCTCCTCAGGCATCACCTCCACAGCAACCACCTCCCCAGCTGCCACATCCAGCATTACAACCTCCACAGGTTCCACCTCCATAGGAACCACGTCCGCGGGCACAAGCTCCACAGCCACCACCTCCTCAGCCACCACCTCCCCAACCACTAGCTCCTTCACCAGCACCTCTTCCGGCCTCACCTCCACGGCAACCACATCATCTGCCACAAAATCCTCAGGAATCATCTCCACGGGAACCACCTCCCCGGCCACCACGTCCAGCGGCACAACCTCCACAGGTTCCACCTCCATAGCCACCACGTCCATGGGTACAAGCTCCACGGCCACCACCTCCCAAGCCAGCACCTCCCCAAGCAAAACCTCCATAGGCACAATCTCCACAGGAACCACCTCCACAGAAACCACCTCCCCTGTCACCACCTCCAAAGCCACTACCTCCTCAGCCACCAGGTCCCCGGCCACCACGTCCAGGGGCACAACCTCCAGAGGTTCCACCTCCATAGCCACCACTTCCACAGGCACCACCTCCACAGCCACCAGCTCCTCAGCCACCAGCTCTGTGGCCACCACCTCACCGGCCACCACCTCACCAGGCACAGCTTCGAGAGGCACAACCTCCACAGGAATCACCTCCTCAGCCACCACCTCCCCAGCCACCACCACCTCAGCAATCATCTCCACGGGAACAACCTCCCCAGCCACCACCTCCAACGGCAAAACCTCCACAGGTTCCACCTCCACAGCCACCACGTCCACGAGCACAAGCTCCACGGGCACCACCTCCTCAGCCACCATCTCCCTAGTCACCACCTCCAGGGGCATTACATCCACGGGTTCCACCTCCACAGTCACCACCTCCTCAGGCAAAACCTCCATAGGCACAGTCTCCATAGGAACCAGCTTCGCAGCCACCACCTCCAGCGGCACAACCTCCACAGGTTCCACCTCCATAGCCACCACGTCCACGGGCAAAAGCTCCAGAGCCACCATCTCCTCAGGCACAACCTCCATAGGCACCATCTCCACAAGAACCACTTCCCCAGCCACTGTTTCCAGCAGTACAACTTCCACAGGTTCCACCACCATAGCCACTACGTCCACAGGCAAAAGCTCCACAGCCACCACCTCCTCAGCCACCAACTCCCCGGCCACCACCTCCAGAGGTTCCACATCCATAGCCACCACTTCCACAAGCACTATCTCCACAGCCACCGGCTCCTCAGCCACCACCTCCGTGGCCACGACCTCCCCGGCTACCACCTCCCCAGGCAAAGCATCGACAGGCACAACTTCCATAGGCACAACCTCCACAGGAATCACCTCCTCAGCCACCAACTTCCCAGCCACCAGCTCCTTCACAAGCACCTCCTCAGGCATCACCTCCACAGCAACCACCTCCCCAGCTGCCACATCCAGCATTACAACCTCCACAGGTTCCACCTCCATAGGAACCACGTCCGCGGGCACAAGCTCCACAGCCACCACCTCCTCAGCCACCACCTCCCCAACCACTAGCTCCTTCACCAGCACCTCTTCCGGCCTCACCTCCACGGCAACCACATCATCTGCCACAAAATCCTCAGGAATCATCTCCACGGGAACCACCTCCCCGGCCACCACGTCCAGCGGCACAACCTCCACAGGTTCCACCTCCATAGCCACCACGTCCATGGGTACAAGCTCCACGGCCACCACCTCCCAAGCCAGCACCTCCCCAAGCAAAACCTCCATAGGCACAATCTCCACAGGAACCACCTCCACAGAAACCACCTCCCCTGTCACCACCTCCAAAGCCACTACCTCCTCAGCCACCAGGTCCCCGGCCACCACGTCCAGGGGCACAACCTCCAGAGGTTCCACCTCCATAGCCACCACTTCCACAGGCACCACCTCCACAGCCACCAGCTCCTCAGCCACCAGCTCTGTGGCCACCACCTCACCGGCCACCACCTCACCAGGCACAGCTTCGAGAGGCACAACCTCCACAGGAATCACCTCCTCAGCCACCACCTCCCCAGCCACCACCACCTCAGCAATCATCTCCACGGGAACAACCTCCCCAGCCACCACCTCCAACGGCAAAACCTCCACAGGTTCCACCTCCACAGCCACCACGTCCACGAGCACAAGCTCCACGGGCACCACCTCCTCAGCCACCATCTCCCTAGTCACCACCTCCAGGGGCATTACATCCACGGGTTCCACCTCCACAGTCACCACCTCCTCAGGCAAAACCTCCATAGGCACAGTCTCCATAGGAACCAGCTTCGCAGCCACCACCTCCAGCGGCACAACCTCCACAGGTTCCACCTCCATAGCCACCACATCCACGGGCAAAAGCTCCAGAGCCACCATCTCCTCAGGCACAACCTCCATAGGCACCATCTCCACAAGAACCACTTCCCCAGCCACTGTTTCCAGCAGCACAACTTCCACAGGTTCCACCACCATAGCCACTACGTCCACAGGCAAAAGCTCCACAGCCACCACCTCCTCAGCCACCACCTCCTCAGCCACCAACTCCCCGGCCACCACCTCCAGAGGTTCCACATCCATAGCCCCCACTTCCACAAGCACCATGTCCACAGGCACCACCACCTCAGGAATCATCTCCACGGGAACCACCTCCCCAGCCTCCATCTCCAGCGGCAAAACCTCCACAGGTTCCACCTCCATAGCCACCACGTCCACGAGCACAAGCTCCACGGGCACCACCTCCTCAGCCACCATCTCCCCAGTCACCACCTCCAGGGGCATTACATCCACGGGTTCCACCTCCACAGTCACCATCTCCTCAGGCAAAACCTCCATAGGCACAGTCTCCATAGGAACCAGCTTCGCAGCCACCACCTCCAGCGGCACAACCTCCACAGGAATCACCTCCTCAGCCACCACCTCCCCAGCCACCAGCTCCTTCACCAGCACCTCTTCCAGCATCACCTCCACGGCAACCACATCATCTGCCACAAAATCCTCAGGAATCATCTCCACGGGAACCACCTCCCTGGCCACCATGTCCAGCGGGACCTCCTCCACAGGTTCCACCTCCATAGCCACCACATCCATGGGCACAAGCTCCACGGCCACCAGCTCCCAAGCTAGCACCTCCCGAAGCACAACCTCCATAGGCACAATCTTCACAGGAACCACCTCCACGGAAACCACCTCCCCTGTCACCACCTCCAAAGCCACTACCTCCTCAGCCACCAGCTCCCCGGCAACCACCTCCAGGGGCACAACCTCCAGAGGTTCCACATCCATAGCCACCACTTCCACAGGCACCACCTCCACAGCCACCACCACCTCAGGAATCATCTCCACAGGAACCACCTCCCCAGCCTCCACCTCCAGCGGCACAACCTCCACAGGTTCCACCTCCATAGCCACCACGTCCACGGGCAAAAGCTCCAGAGCCACCATCTCCTCAGGCACAACCTCCATAGGCACCATCTCCACAAGAACCACTTCCCCAGCCACTGTTTCCAGCAGCACAACTTCCACAGGTTCCACCACCATAGCCACTACGTCCACAGGCAAAAGCTCCACAGCCACCACCTCCTCAGCCACCACCTCCTCAGCCACCAACTCCCCGGCCACCACCTCCAGAGGTTCCACATCCATAGCCACCACTTCCACAAGCACCATCTCCACAGCCACCGGCTCCTCAGCCACCACCTCCGTGGCCACGACCTCTCCGGCTACCACCTCCCCAGGCAAAGCATCGACAGGCACAACTTCCATAGGCACAACCTCCACAGGAATCACCTCCTCAGCCACCAACTCCCCAGCCACCAGCTCCTTCACCAGCACCTCTTCCGGCATCACCTCCACGGCAACCACATCATCTGCCACAAAATCCTCAGGAATCATCTCCACGGGAACCACCTCCCCGGGTACCACCTCCAGCGGGACCACCACCACAGGTTCCACCTCCATAGCCACCACTTCCACAGGAAGCACCTCCACAGCCACCGGCTCCTCAGCCACCACCTCCGTGGCCACGACCTCCCCGGCTACCACCTCCCCAGGCAAAGCATCGACAGGCACAACTTCCATAGGCACAACCTCCACAGGAATCACCTCCTCAGCCACCAACTCCCCAGCCACCAGCTCCTTCACAAGCACCTCCTCAGGCATCACCTCCACGGCAACCACCTCCCCAGCTGCCACATCCAGCATTACAACCTCCACAGGTTCCACCTCCATAGGAACCACGTCCGCGGGCACAAGCTCCACAGCCACCACCTCCTCAGCCACCACCTCCCCAACCACCAGCTCCTTCACCAGCACCTCATCTGGCATCACCTCCACGGCAACCACATCATCCGCCACAAAATCCTCAGGAATCATCTCCACGGGAACCACCTCCCCGGCCACCACGTCCAGCGGCACCACCTCCACAGGTTCCACCTCCATAGCCACCACGTCCATGGGTACAAGCTCCACGGCCACCACCTCCCAAGCTAGCACCTCCCCAAGCAAAACCTCCATAGGCACAATCTCCACAGGAACCACCTCCTCGGAAACCACCTCCCCTGTCACCACCTCCAAAGCCACTACCTCCTCAGCCACCAGCTCCCCGGCCACTACGTCCAGGGGCACAACCTCCAGAGGTTCCACCTCCATAGCCACCACTTCCACAGGCACCACCTCGACAGCCACCAGCTCCTCAGCCACGAGCTCTGTGGCCACCACCTCCCCGGCCACCACCTCCCCAGCCACCACCACCTCAGGAATCATCTCCACGGGAACCACCTCCCCAGCCTCCACCTCCAGCGGCACAACCTCCACAGGTTCCACCTCCATAGCCACCACGTCCACGGGCAAAAGCTCCAGAGCCACCATCTCCTCAGGCACAACCTCCATAGGCACCATCTCCACAAGAACCACTTCCCCAGCCACTGTTTCCAGCAGCACAACTTCCACAGGTTCCACCACCATAGCCACTGCGTCCACAGGCAAAAGCTCCACAGCCACCACCTCCTCAGCCACCACCTCCTCAGCCACCAACTCCCCGGCCACCACCTCCAGAGGTTCCACATCCATAGCCACCACTTCCACAAGCACCATCTCCACAGCCACCGGCTCCTCAGCCACCACCTCCGTGGCCACGACCTCTCCTGCTACCACCTCCCCAGGCAAAGCATCGACAGGCACAACTTCCATAGGGACAACCTCCACAGGAATCACCTCCTCACCCACCAACTCCCCAGCCACCAGCTCCGTCACAAGCACCTCCTCAGGCATCACCTCCACAGCAACCACCTCCCCAGCTGCCACATCCAGCATTACAACCTCCACAGGTTCCAACTCCATAGGAACCACGTCCGCGGGCACAAGCTCCACAGCCACCACCTCCTCAGCCACCACCTCCCCAACCACCAGCTCCTTCACCAGCACCTCTTCCGGCATCACCTCCTCGGCAACCACATCATCTGCCACAAAATCCTCAGGAATCATCTCCACGGGAACCACCTCCCCGGCCACCACGTCCAGCGGCACCACCTCCACAGGTTCCACCTCCATAGCCACCACGTCCATGGGTACAAGCTCCACGGCCACCACCTCCAAAGCTAGCACCTCCCCAAGCAAAACCTCCATAGGCACAATCTCCACAGGAACCACCTCCACGGAAACCACCTCCCCTGTCACCACCTCCAAAGCCACTACCTCCTCAGCCACCAGCTCCCCGGCCAGCACGGTCAGGGGCACAACCTCCAGAGGTTCCACCTCCATAGCCACCACTTCCACAGGCACAACCTCCACAGCCACCAGCTCCTCAGCCACCAGCTCTGTGGCCACCACCTCCCCGGCCACCACCTCCCCAGGCACAGCTTCGACAGGCACAACCTCCACAGGAATCACCTCCTCAGCCACCACCTCCCCAGCCATCACCACCTCAGGAATCATCTCCACGGGAACAACCTCCCCAGCCACCACCTCCAGCGGCAAAACCTCCACAGGTTCCACCTCCACAGCCACCACGTCCACGAGGACAAGCTCCACGGGCACCACCTCCTCAGCCACCATCTCCCCAGTCACCACCTCCAGGGGCATTACATCCACGGGTTCCACCTCCACAGTCACCACCTCCATAGGCACAGTCTCCATAGGAACCAGCTTCACAGCCACCACCTCCAGCGGCACAACCTCCACAGGAATCACCTCCTCAGCCACCACCTCCCCAGCCACCAGCTCCTTCACCAGCACCTCTTCCAGCATCACCTCCACGGCAACAACATCATCTGCCACAAAATCCTCAGGAATCATCTCCACGGGAACCACCTCCCTGGCCACCACGTCCAGCGGGGCCACCTCCACAGGTTCCACCTCCATAGCCACCACATCCATGAGCACAAGCTCCACGGCCACCAGCTCCCAAGCTAGCACCTCCCCAAGCACAACCTCCATAGGCACAATCTTCACAGGAACCACCTCCACGGAAACCACCTCCCCTGTCACCACCTCCAAAGCCACTACCTCCTCAGCCACCAGCTCCCCGGCAACCACCTCCAGGGGCACAACCTCCAGAGGTTCCACATCCATAGCCACCACTTCCACAGGCACCACCTCCACAGCCACCACCACCTCAGGAATCATCTCCACGGGAACCACCTCCCCAGCCTCCACCTCCAGCGGCACCACCTCCACAGGTACCACCTCCATAGCCACCACGTCCATGGGTACAAGCTCCACGGCCACCACCTCCCAAGCCAGCACCTCCCCAGGCAAAACCTCCATAGGCACAATCTCCACAGGAACCACCTCCACGGAAACCACCTCCCCTGTCACCACCTCCAAAGCCACTACCTCCTCAGCCACCAGCTCCCCGGCCACCACGTCCAGGGGCACAACCTCCAGAGGTTCCACCTCCATAGCCACCACTTCCACAGGCACCACCTCCACAGCCACCAGCTCCTCAGCCACCAGCTCTGTGGCCACCACCTCACCGGCCACCACCTCACCAGGCACAGCTTCGACAGGCACAACCTCCACAAGAATCACCTCCTCAGCCACCACCTCCCCAGCCACCACCTCCCCAGCAATCATCTCCACGAGAACAACCTCCCCAGCCACCACCTCCAACGGCGAAACCTCCACAGGTTCCACCTCCATAGCCACCACGTCCACGAGCACAAGCTCCACAGGCACCACCTCCTCAGCCACCATCTCCCTAGTCACCACCTCCAGGGGCAGTACATCCACGGGTTCCACCTCCACAGTCACCACCTCCTCAGGCAAAACCTCCATAGGCACAGTCTCCATAGGAACCAGCTTCGCAGCCACCACCTCCAGCGGCACAACCTCCACAGGTTCCACCTCCATAGCCACCACATCCACGGGCAAAAGCTCCAGAGCCACCATCTCCTCAGGCACAACCTCCATAGGCACCATCTCCACAAGAACCACTTCCCCAGCCACTGTTTCCAGCAGCACAACTTCCACAGGTTCCACCACCATAGCCACTACGTCCACAGGCAAAAGCTCCACAGCCACCACCTCCTCAGCCACCACCTCCTCAGCCACCAACTCCCTGGCCACCACCTCCAGAGGTTCCACATCCATAGCCCCCACTTCCACAAGCACCATGTCCACAGGCACCACCACCTCAGGAATCATCTCCACGGGAACCACCTCCCCAGCCTCCATCTCCAGCGGCATAACCTCCACAGGTTCCACCTCCATAGCCACCACGTCCACGAGCACAAGCTCCACGGGCACCACCTCCTCAGCCACCATCTCCCCAGTCACCACCTCCAGGGGCATTACATCCACGGGTTCCACCTCCACAGTCACCACCTCCTCAGGCAAAACCTCCATAGGCACAGTCTCCATAGGAACCAGCTTCGCAGCCACCACCTCCAGCGGCACAACCTCCACAGGAATCACCTCCTCAGCCACCACCTCCCCAGCCACCAGCTCCTTCACCAGCACCTCTTCCAGCATCACAACCATGGCAACCACATCATCTGCCACAAAATCCTCAGGAATCATCGCCACGGGAACCACCTCCCTGGCCACCATGTCCAGCGGGGCCTCCTCCACAGGTTCCACCTCCATAGCCACCACATCCATGGGCACAAGCTCCACGGCCACCAGCTCCCAAGCTAGCACCTCCCGAAGCACAACCTCCATAGGCACAATCTTCACAGGAACCACCTCCACGGAAACCACCTCCCCTGTCACCACCTCCAAAGCCACTACCTCCTCAGCCACCAGCTCCCCGGCAACCACCTCCAGGGGCACAACCTCCAGAGGTTCCACATCCATAGCCACCACTTCCACAGGCACCACCTCCACAGCCACCACCACCTCAGGAATCATCTCCACAGGAACCACCTCCCCAGCCTCCACCTCCAGCGGCACAACCTCCACAGGTTCCACCTCCATAGCCACCACGTCCACGGGCAAAAGCTCCAGAGCCACCATCTCCTCAGGCACAACCTCCATAGGCACCATCTCCACAAGAACCACTTCCCCAGCCACTGTTTCCAGCAGCACAACTTCCACAGGTTCCACCACCATAGCCACTACGTCCACAGGCAAAAGCTCCACAGCCACCACCTCCTCAGCCACCACCTCCTCAGCCACCAACTCCCCGGCCACCACCTCCAGAGGTTCCACATCCATAGCCACCACTTCCACAAGCACCATCTCCACAGCCACCGGCTCCTCAGCCACCACCTCCGTGGCCACGACCTCTCCGGCTACCACCTCCCCAGGCAAAGCATCGACAGGCACAACTTCCATAGGCACAACCTCCACAGGAATCACCTCCTCAGCCACCAACTCCCCAGCCACCAGCTCCTTCACCAGCACCTCTTCCGGCATCACCTCCACGGCAACCACATCATCTGCCACAAAATCCTCAGGAATCATCTCCACGGGAACCACCTCCCCGGGTACCACCTCCAGCGGGACCACCACCACAGGTTCCACCTCCATAGCCACCACTTCCACAGGAAGCACCTCCACAGCCACCGGCTCCTCAGCCACCACCTCCGTGGCCACGACCTCCCCGGCTACCACCTCCCCAGGCAAAGCATCGACAGGCACAACTTCCATAGGCACAACCTCCACAGGAATCACCTCCTCAGCCACCAACTCCCCAGCCACCAGCTCCTTCACAAGCA
Organism: Eulemur rufifrons; assembly: GCF_041146395.1. Classification (NCBI taxonomy): domain Eukaryota; kingdom Metazoa; phylum Chordata; class Mammalia; order Primates; family Lemuridae; genus Eulemur; species Eulemur rufifrons. The sequence continues at coordinate 104,160,029 of NC_090988.1, forward strand.
CCTCCTCAGGCATCACCTCCACGGCAACCACCTCCCCAGCTGCCACATCCAGCATTACAACCTCCACAGGTTCCACCTCCATAGGAACCACGTCCGCGGGCACAAGCTCCACAGCCACCACCTCCTCAGCCACCACCTCCCCAACCACCAGCTCCTTCACCAGCACCTCATCTGGCATCACCTCCACGGCAACCACATCATCCGCCACAAAATCCTCAGGAATCATCTCCACGGGAACCACCTCCCCGGCCACCACGTCCAGCGGCACCACCTCCACAGGTTCCACCTCCATAGCCACCACGTCCATGGGTACAAGCTCCACGGCCACCACCTCCCAAGCTAGCACCTCCCCAAGCAAAACCTCCATAGGCACAATCTCCACAGGAACCACCTCCTCGGAAACCACCTCCCCTGTCACCACCTCCAAAGCCACTACCTCCTCAGCCACCAGCTCCCCGGCCACTACGTCCAGGGGCACAACCTCCAGAGGTTCCACCTCCATAGCCACCACTTCCACAGGCACCACCTCGACAGCCACCAGCTCCTCAGCCACGAGCTCTGTGGCCACCACCTCCCCGGCCACCACCTCCCCAGCCACCACCACCTCAGGAATCATCTCCACGGGAACCACCTCCCCAGCCTCCACCTCCAGCGGCACAACCTCCACAGGTTCCACCTCCATAGCCACCACGTCCACGGGCAAAAGCTCCAGAGCCACCATCTCCTCAGGCACAACCTCCATAGGCACCATCTCCACAAGAACCACTTCCCCAGCCACTGTTTCCAGCAGCACAACTTCCACAGGTTCCACCACCATAGCCACTGCGTCCACAGGCAAAAGCTCCACAGCCACCACCTCCTCAGCCACCACCTCCTCAGCCACCAACTCCCCGGCCACCACCTCCAGAGGTTCCACATCCATAGCCACCACTTCCACAAGCACCATCTCCACAGCCACCGGCTCCTCAGCCACCACCTCCGTGGCCACGACCTCTCCTGCTACCACCTCCCCAGGCAAAGCATCGACAGGCACAACTTCCATAGGGACAACCTCCACAGGAATCACCTCCTCACCCACCAACTCCCCAGCCACCAGCTCCGTCACAAGCACCTCCTCAGGCATCACCTCCACAGCAACCACCTCCCCAGCTGCCACATCCAGCATTACAACCTCCACAGGTTCCAACTCCATAGGAACCACGTCCGCGGGCACAAGCTCCACAGCCACCACCTCCTCAGCCACCACCTCCCCAACCACCAGCTCCTTCACCAGCACCTCTTCCGGCATCACCTCCTCGGCAACCACATCATCTGCCACAAAATCCTCAGGAATCATCTCCACGGGAACCACCTCCCCGGCCACCACGTCCAGCGGCACCACCTCCACAGGTTCCACCTCCATAGCCACCACGTCCATGGGTACAAGCTCCACGGCCACCACCTCCAAAGCTAGCACCTCCCCAAGCAAAACCTCCATAGGCACAATCTCCACAGGAACCACCTCCACGGAAACCACCTCCCCTGTCACCACCTCCAAAGCCACTACCTCCTCAGCCACCAGCTCCCCGGCCAGCACGGTCAGGGGCACAACCTCCAGAGGTTCCACCTCCATAGCCACCACTTCCACAGGCACAACCTCCACAGCCACCAGCTCCTCAGCCACCAGCTCTGTGGCCACCACCTCCCCGGCCACCACCTCCCCAGGCACAGCTTCGACAGGCACAACCTCCACAGGAATCACCTCCTCAGCCACCACCTCCCCAGCCATCACCACCTCAGGAATCATCTCCACGGGAACAACCTCCCCAGCCACCACCTCCAGCGGCAAAACCTCCACAGGTTCCACCTCCACAGCCACCACGTCCACGAGGACAAGCTCCACGGGCACCACCTCCTCAGCCACCATCTCCCCAGTCACCACCTCCAGGGGCATTACATCCACGGGTTCCACCTCCACAGTCACCACCTCCATAGGCACAGTCTCCATAGGAACCAGCTTCACAGCCACCACCTCCAGCGGCACAACCTCCACAGGAATCACCTCCTCAGCCACCACCTCCCCAGCCACCAGCTCCTTCACCAGCACCTCTTCCAGCATCACCTCCACGGCAACAACATCATCTGCCACAAAATCCTCAGGAATCATCTCCACGGGAACCACCTCCCTGGCCACCACGTCCAGCGGGGCCACCTCCACAGGTTCCACCTCCATAGCCACCACATCCATGAGCACAAGCTCCACGGCCACCAGCTCCCAAGCTAGCACCTCCCCAAGCACAACCTCCATAGGCACAATCTTCACAGGAACCACCTCCACGGAAACCACCTCCCCTGTCACCACCTCCAAAGCCACTACCTCCTCAGCCACCAGCTCCCCGGCAACCACCTCCAGGGGCACAACCTCCAGAGGTTCCACATCCATAGCCACCACTTCCACAGGCACCACCTCCACAGCCACCACCACCTCAGGAATCATCTCCACGGGAACCACCTCCCCAGCCTCCACCTCCAGCGGCACCACCTCCACAGGTACCACCTCCATAGCCACCACGTCCATGGGTACAAGCTCCACGGCCACCACCTCCCAAGCCAGCACCTCCCCAGGCAAAACCTCCATAGGCACAATCTCCACAGGAACCACCTCCACGGAAACCACCTCCCCTGTCACCACCTCCAAAGCCACTACCTCCTCAGCCACCAGCTCCCCGGCCACCACGTCCAGGGGCACAACCTCCAGAGGTTCCACCTCCATAGCCACCACTTCCACAGGCACCACCTCCACAGCCACCAGCTCCTCAGCCACCAGCTCTGTGGCCACCACCTCACCGGCCACCACCTCACCAGGCACAGCTTCGACAGGCACAACCTCCACAAGAATCACCTCCTCAGCCACCACCTCCCCAGCCACCACCTCCCCAGCAATCATCTCCACGAGAACAACCTCCCCAGCCACCACCTCCAACGGCGAAACCTCCACAGGTTCCACCTCCATAGCCACCACGTCCACGAGCACAAGCTCCACAGGCACCACCTCCTCAGCCACCATCTCCCTAGTCACCACCTCCAGGGGCAGTACATCCACGGGTTCCACCTCCACAGTCACCACCTCCTCAGGCAAAACCTCCATAGGCACAGTCTCCATAGGAACCAGCTTCGCAGCCACCACCTCCAGCGGCACAACCTCCACAGGTTCCACCTCCATAGCCACCACATCCACGGGCAAAAGCTCCAGAGCCACCATCTCCTCAGGCACAACCTCCATAGGCACCATCTCCACAAGAACCACTTCCCCAGCCACTGTTTCCAGCAGCACAACTTCCACAGGTTCCACCACCATAGCCACTACGTCCACAGGCAAAAGCTCCACAGCCACCACCTCCTCAGCCACCACCTCCTCAGCCACCAACTCCCTGGCCACCACCTCCAGAGGTTCCACATCCATAGCCCCCACTTCCACAAGCACCATGTCCACAGGCACCACCACCTCAGGAATCATCTCCACGGGAACCACCTCCCCAGCCTCCATCTCCAGCGGCATAACCTCCACAGGTTCCACCTCCATAGCCACCACGTCCACGAGCACAAGCTCCACGGGCACCACCTCCTCAGCCACCATCTCCCCAGTCACCACCTCCAGGGGCATTACATCCACGGGTTCCACCTCCACAGTCACCACCTCCTCAGGCAAAACCTCCATAGGCACAGTCTCCATAGGAACCAGCTTCGCAGCCACCACCTCCAGCGGCACAACCTCCACAGGAATCACCTCCTCAGCCACCACCTCCCCAGCCACCAGCTCCTTCACCAGCACCTCTTCCAGCATCACAACCATGGCAACCACATCATCTGCCACAAAATCCTCAGGAATCATCGCCACGGGAACCACCTCCCTGGCCACCATGTCCAGCGGGGCCTCCTCCACAGGTTCCACCTCCATAGCCACCACATCCATGGGCACAAGCTCCACGGCCACCAGCTCCCAAGCTAGCACCTCCCGAAGCACAACCTCCATAGGCACAATCTTCACAGGAACCACCTCCACGGAAACCACCTCCCCTGTCACCACCTCCAAAGCCACTACCTCCTCAGCCACCAGCTCCCCGGCAACCACCTCCAGGGGCACAACCTCCAGAGGTTCCACATCCATAGCCACCACTTCCACAGGCACCACCTCCACAGCCACCACCACCTCAGGAATCATCTCCACAGGAACCACCTCCCCAGCCTCCACCTCCAGCAGCACAACCTCCACAGGTTCCACCTCCATAGCCACCACGTCCACGGGCAAAAGCTCCAGAGCCACCATCTCCTCAGGCACAACCTCCATAGGCACCATCTCCACAAGAACCACTTCCCCAGCCACTGTTTCCAGCAGCACAACTTCCACAGGTTCCACCACCATAGCCACTACGTCCACAGGCAAAAGCTCCACAGCCACCACCTCCTCAGCCACCACCTCCTCAGCCACCAACTCCCCGGCCACCACCTCCAGAGGTTCCACATCCATAGCCACCACTTCCACAAGCACCATCTCCACAGCCACCGGCTCCTCAGCCACCACCTCCGTGGCCACGACCTCTCCGGCTACCACCTCCCCAGGCAAAGCATCGACAGGCACAACTTCCATAGGCACAACCTCCACAGGAATCACCTCCTCAGCCACCAACTCCCCAGCCACCAGCTCCTTCACCAGCACCTCTTCCAGCATCACCTCCACAGCAACCACATCATCTGCCACAAAATCCTCAGGAATCATCTCCACGGGAACCACCTCCCCGGGCACCACCTCCAGCGGGACCACCACCACAGGTTCCACCTCCATAGCCACCACTTCCACAGGCAGCACCTCCACAGCCACCGGCTCCTCAGCCACCACCTCCGTGGCCACGACCTCCCCGGCTACCACCTCCCCAGGCAAAGCATCGACAGGCACAACTTCCATAGGCACAACCTCCACAGGAATCACCTCCTCAGCCACCAACTCCCCAGCCACCAGCTCCTTCACAAGCACCTCCTCAGGCATCACCTCCACGGCAACCACCTCCCCAGCTGCCACATCCAGCATTACAACCTCCACAGGTTCCACCTCCATAGGAACCACGTCCGCGGGCACAAGCTCCACAGCCACCACCTCCTCAGCCACCACCTCCCCAACCACCAGCTCCTTCACCAGCACCTCATCTGGCATCACCTCCACGGCAACCACATCATCCGCCACAAAATCCTCAGGAATCATCTCCACGGGAACCACCTCCCCGGCCACCACGTCCAGCGGCACCACCTCCACAGGTTCCACCTCCATAGCCACCACGTCCATGGGTACAAGCTCCACGGCCACCACCTCCAAAGCTAGCACCTCCCCAAGCAAAACCTCCATAGGCACAATCTCCACAGGAACCACCTCCACGGAAACCACCTCCCCTGTCACCACCTCCAAAGCCACTACCTCCTCAGCCACCAGCTCCCCGGCCACTACGTCCAGGGGCACAACCTCCAGAGGTTCCACCTCCATAGCCACCACTTCCACAGGCACCACCTCCACAGCCACCAGCTCCTCAGCCACCAGCTCTGTGGCCACCACCTCCCCGGCCACCACCTCCCCAGCCACCACCACCTCAGGAATCATCTCCACGGGAACCACCTCCCCAGCCTCCACCTCCAGCGGCACAACCTCCACAGGTTCCACCTCCATAGCCACCACGTCCACGAGCACAAGCTCCACGGGCACCACCTCCTCAGCCACCATCTCCCCAGTCACCACCTCCAGGGGCATTACATCCACGGGTTCCACCTCCACAGTCACCACCTCCTCAGGCAAAACCTCCATAGGCACAGTCTCCATAGGAACCAGCTTCGCAGCCACCACCTCCAGCAGCACATCCTCCACAGGTTCCACCTCCATAGCCACCACGTCCACGGGCAAAAGCTCCAGAGCCACCATCTCCTCAGGCACAACCTCCATAGGCACCATCTCCACAAGAACCACTTCCCCAGCCACTGTTTCCAGCAGCACAACTTCCACAGGTTCCACCACCATAGCCACTACGTCCACAGGCAAAAGCTCCACAGCCACCACCTCCTCAGCCACCAACTCCCCGGCCACCACCTCCAGAGGTTCCACATCCATAGCCACCACTTCCACAAGCACCATCTCCACAGCCACCGGCTCCTCAGCCACCACCTCCGTGGCCACGACCTCTCCTGCTACCACCTCCCCAGGCAAAGCATCGACAGGCACAACTTCCATAGGGACAACCTCCACAGGAATCACCTCCTCACCCACCAACTCCCCAGCCACCAGCTCCGTCACAAGCACCTCCTCAGGCATCACCTCCACAGCAACCACCTCCCCAGCTGCCACATCCAGCATTACAACCTCCACAGGTTCCAACTCCATAGGAACCACGTCCGCGGGCACAAGCTCCACAGCCACCACCTCCTCAGCCACCACCTCCCCAACCACCAGCTCCTTCACCAGCACCTCTTCCGGCATCACCTCCACGGCAACCACATCATCTGCCACAAAATCCTCAGGAATCATCTCCACGGGAACCACCTCCCCGGCCACCACGTCCAGCGGCACCACCTCCACAGGTTCCACCTCCATAGCCACCACGTCCATGAGTACAAGCTCCACGGCCACCACCTCCAAAGCTAGCACCTCCCCAAGCAAAACCTCCATAGGCACAATCTCCACAGGAACCACCTCCACGGAAATCACCTCCCCTGTCACCACCTCCAAAGCCACTACCCCCTCAGCCACCAGCTCCCCGGCCAGCACGGTCAGGGGCACAACCTCCAGAGGTTCCACCTCCATAGCCACCACTTCCACAGGCACCACCTCCACAGCCACCAGCTCCTCAGCCACCAGCTCTGTGGCCACCACCTCCCCGGCCACCACCTCCCCAGGCACAGCTTCGACAGGCACAACCTCCACAGGAATCACCTCCTCAGCCACCACCTCCCCAGCCATCACCACCTCAGGAATCATCTCCACGGGAACAACCTCCCCAGCCACCACCTCCAGCGGCAAAACCTCCACAGGTTCCACCTCCACAGCCACCACGTCCACGAGGACAAGCTCCACGGGCACCACCTCCTCAGCCACCATCTCCCCAGTCACCACCTCCAGGGGCATTACATCCACGGGTTCCACCTCCACAGTCACCACCTCCATAGGCACAGTCTCCATAGGAACCAGCTTCGCAGCCACCACCTCCAGCGGCACAACCTCCACAGGAATCACCTCCTCAGCCACCACCTCCCCAGCCACCAGCTCCTTCACCAGCACCTCTTCCAGCATCACCTCCACGGCAACCACATCATCTGCCACAAAATCCTCAGGAATCATCTCCACGGGAACCACCTCCCTGGCCACCACGTCCAGCGGGGCCACCTCCACAGGTTCCACCTCCATAGCCACCACATCCATGAGCACAAGCTCCACGGCCACCAGCTCCCAAGCTAGCACCTCCCCAAGCACAACCTCCATAGGCACAATCTTCACAGGAACCACCTCCACGGAAACCACCTCCCCTGTCACCACCTCCAAAGCCACTACCTCCTCAGCCACCAGCTCCCCGGCAACCACCTTCAGGGGCACAACCTCCAGAGGTTCCACATCCATAGCCACCACTTCCACAGGCACCACCTCCACAGCCACCACCACCTCAGGAATCATCTCCACGGGAACCACCTCCCCAGCCTCCACCTCCAGCGGCACAACCTCCACAGGTTCCACCTCCATAGCCACCACGTCCACGAGCACAAGCTCCACGGGCACCACCTCCTCAGCCACCATCTCCCCATTCACCACCTCCAGGGGCATTACATCCACGGGTTCCACCTCCACAGTCACCACCTCCTCAGGCAAAACCTCCATAGGCACAGTCTCCATAGGAACCAGCTTCGCAGCCACCACCTCCAGCGGCACAACCTCCACAGGTTCCACCTCCATAGCCACCACGTCCACGGGCAAAAGCTCCAGAGCCACCATCTCCTCAGGCACAACCTCCATAGGCACCATCTCCACAAGAACCACTTCCCCAGCCACTGTTTCCAGCAGCACAACTTCCACAGGTTCCACCACCATAGCCACTACGTCCATAGGCAAAAGCTCCACAGCCACCACCTCCTCAGCCACCACCTCCTCAGCCACCAGCTCCCCGGCCACCACCTCCAGAGGTTCCACATCCATAGCCACCACTTCCACAAGCACCATCTCCACAGCCACCGGCTCCTCAGCCACCACCTTCGTGGCCACGACCTCTCCTGCTACCACCTCCCCAGGCAAAGCATCGACAGGCACAACTTCCATAGGCACAACCTCCACAGGAATCACCTCCTCAGCCACCAACTCCCCAGCCACCAGCTCCTTCACCAGCACCTCTTCCGGCATCACCTCCACGGCAACCACATCATCTGCCACAAAATCCTCAGGAATCATCTCCACGGGAACCACCTCCCCGGGCACCACCTCCAGCGGGACCACCACCACAGGTTCCACCTCCATAGCCACCACTTCCACAGGCAGCACCTCCACAGCCACCGGCTCCTCAGCCACCACCTCCGTGGCCACGACCTCCCCGGCTACCACCTCCCCAGGCAAAGCATCGACAGGCACAACTTCCATAGGCACAACCTCCACAGGAATCACCTCCTCAGCCACCAACTCCCCAGCCACCAGCTCCTTCACAAGCACCTCCTCAGGCATCACCTCCACAGCAACCACCTCCCCAGCTGCCACATCCAGCATTACAACCTCCACAGGTTCCACCTCCATAGGAACCACGTCCGCGGGCACAAGCTCCACAGCCACCACCTCCTCAGCCACCACCTCCCCAACCACCAGCTCCTTCACCAGCACCTCATCTGGCATCACCTCCACGGCAACCACATCATCCGCCACAAAATCCTCAGGAATCATCTCCACGGGAACCACCTCCCCGGCCACCACGTCCAGCGGCACCACCTCCACAGGTTCCACCTCCATAGCCACCACGTCCATGGGTACAAGCTCCACGGCCACCACCTCCCAAGCTAGCACCTCCCCAAGCAAAACCTCCATAGGCACAATCTCCACAGGAACCACCTCCACGGAAACCACCTCCCCTGTCACCACCTCCAAAGCCACTACCTCCTCAGCCACCAGCTCCCCGGCCACTACGTCCAGGGGCACAACCTCCAGAGGTTCCACCTCCATAGCCACCACTTCCACAGGCACCACCTCCACAGCCACCAGCTCCTCAGCCACCAGCTCTGTGGCCACCACCTCCCCGGCCACCACCTCCCCAGCCACCACCACCTCAGGAATCATCTCCACGGGAACAACCTCCCCAGCCACCACCTCCAGCGGCAAAACCTCCACTGGTTCCACCTCCATAGCCACCACGTCCACGAGCACAAGCTCCACGGGCACCACCTCCTCAGCCACCATCTCCCCAGTCACCACCTCCAGGGGCATTACATCCACGGGTTCCACCTCCACAGTCACCACCTCCTCAGGCAAAACCTCCATAGGCACAGTCTCCATAGGAACCAGCTTCGCAGCCACCACCTCCAGCGGCACAACCTCCACAAGAATCACTTCCTCAGCCACCACCTCCCCAGCCACCAGCTCCTTCACCAGCACCTCTTCCAGCATCACCTCCACGGCAACCACATCATCTGCCACAAAATCCTCAGGAATCATCTCCACGGGAACCACCTCCCTGGCCACCACGTCCAGCGGGACCACCTCCACAGGTTCCACCTCCATAGCCACCACATCCATGGGCACAAGCTCCACAGCCACCAGCTCCCAAGCTAGCACCTCCCCAAGCACAACCTCCATAGGCACAATCTTCACAGGAACCACCTCCACGGAAACCACCTCCCCTGTCACCACCTCCAAAGCCACTACCTCCTCAGCCACCAGCTCCCCGGCAACCACCTCCAGGGGCACAACCTCCAGAGGTTCCACATCCATAGCCACCACTTCCACAGGCACCACCCCCACAGGCACCAGCTCCGTGGCCACCACCTCCCCGGCCACCACCACCTCAGGAATCATCTCCACGGGAACCACCTCCCCAGCCTCCACCTCCAGCGGCACCACCTCCACAGGTTCCACCTCCATAGCCACCACGTCCACGAGCACAAGCTCCACGGGCACCACCTCCTCAGCCACCATCTCCCCAGTCACCACCTCCAGGGGCATTACATCCACGGGTTCCACCTCCGCAGTCAACACCTCCTCAGGCAAAACCTCCATAGGCACAGTCTCCATAGGAACCAGCTTTGCAGCCACCACCTCCAGTGGCACAACCTCCACAGGTTCCACCTCCATAGCCACCACGTCCACGGGCAAAAGCTCCAGAGCCACCACCTCCTCAGGCACAACCTCCACAGGCACTGTCTCCACAAGAACCACTTCCCCAGCCACTGTTTCCAGCGGCACAACTTCCACAGGTTCCACCACCATAGCCACTACGTCCACAGGCAAAAGCTCCACAGCCACCACCTCCTCAGCCACAAGCTCCCGGGCCACCACCTCCAGGAGTTTCACCTCCATAGCCACCACTTCCACAGTCACAACTTCCACAGGCACCATCTCCTCAGCCACAACTGCCACAGCCACCAGCTCCTCAGCCACCACCTCCGTGTCCACCACCTCCACAGCCAGCACCTCCCTAGGCACAACCTCCGTAGGCCCAATCCCCACAGGAACAACCTCCTTGGCAACCACCTCCACAGGAACCACCTCTGCTGTGACCACCTCACTGGCCACTGCCTCCATGGGCACCACCTCCAGGGGTTCCACTTCCATAGCCACCACTTCCACAGGCACCACCTCCACAGCAACCACCTCACCAGCTGCCATCTCCAGCAGTACAACCTCCACAGGTTCCACCTCCATAGGCACCACATCCGCGGGCACAAGCTCCACTGCCACCATGGCTTCAGGCACCACCTCCTCAGCCACCAGCTCCTCAGCCTCCATATCCAGTGGTTCCACCTCCATAGCCTCCACTTTCATAGGAATTACCTCTACAGCCACCAGCTCCTCAGCCACCATCTATCCAAGCACAACTTCCAGGGGCACAAGCTCCATAGCGACCACCTCCACAGTCACCACCTCCCCCGGCACAACTTCGACAGGCACAAGATCCACAGGAACTACCTCCTTGGCTACCACCTTGCTAGCTACCACTGCCAGAGCCACCACTTACACAGGCACAAGCTCCTCAGCCACCACCTCCTCAGCCACATCTGTGGCCACCACTTCCTTGGCCACCACCTCCCCAGCCACCACCTCCTCAGCCACCATCTCCTCAGCCACCACCTCCCCGGCCACCACCTACATGGGGACAACTTCCAAAGTAACGACCTCCAGGGCAACCACTTCCAAGGGAACCACCTCTCCAGCCACCACCTCCACAGCCACCACCTCCCAGGTGACCACCTCCCTGGTGACCACCACCCCAGCCACCACCACTCCAGCCACCACCTCCACGGTCACCCACTCGGTCAGCTCCCTGGGCCCAGGGTCCACCACCTGTCAGCCCCGGTGTCAGTGGACAGAGTGGTTTGATGAGGATTACCCCACGTCTGATAGCACTGGCGGGGACACTGAGTCCTACGATAAAATCAGGGCTGCGGGACGGGACATCTGCGAGCGGCCGCAGGACATACAGTGTCGGGCCGAGAACTTCCCCAACTGGACCCTGGAGCAGGTGGGCCAGACGGTGCACTGCAACGTGAGCTTCGGCCTGGTGTGCAGGAACCAGGAGCAGGAGGGCGTGTTCAAGATGTGCTACAACTACCAAATCCGAGTGCTGTGCTGCAGTATCGAACACTGCACGGGAGCCACCTCGGCCCTGCCACCAGCCACGACACCGGGGACAGCCACCACAGTCCCCTGGGCCTCGTCCTCAACAACACAGCCCACGAGTAGCCCAGTGGTGACCAGGACTCCCCCAGCCAGCACATTCCCAGCCATCACCTCCAGGGGCACAACCTCCATAGCCACCACTTCCACAGGCACAGCATCCACAGCCACCAGCTCCTCAGCAACCACCTCCCCATCCACCAGCTCCTTCACCAGCACCACCTCAGGCATCACCTCCACGGCAACGACATCATCTGCCACCACCTCCCCAGCCACCACCACCTCAGGAATCATCTCCACAGGAACGATCTTCCCAGCCACCACCTCCAGCCACACAAGCTCCACAGGTTCCACCTTCATAGCCACCACGTCCACAGGCACAAGTTCCACAGCCACCACCGCCTCAGGTACAATCTCCACAGCGTCCAGCTCTTCATCCACCACCTCCGTGGCCACCACCTCCACAGCCACCAGCTCCCCAGGCACAACCTCCGTAAGCACAGCCTCCACAGGAATCACCTCCCCATCCACCACCTCCTTCACCAGCACCTCCTCAGGCATCACCTCCACAGCAACCACATCATCTGCCACCACCTCCTCAGGCACAACCTCCATAGGCACAATCTCCACAGGAACCACATCCCCAGCCACCGCATCCAGTGGCACAACCTCCACGGTTTCCACCTCCATAGCCAGCACGCCCACGGGAAAAAGCTCCACAGCCACAACCTCCTCAGCCACCATCTCCTCAGCCACCAGCTTCCCAGCCACCACCTCCAGGGGTTCCAGCTCCATAGCAACGACTTCCACAGGCACAACTTCCACAGCCACCACCTCCTCAGGCACAACCTCCACAGCCACCAGCTACTCAGCCACGACCTCCATGGCCACCACCTCCCCAGGCACAACCTCCATAGGTACAATCTCCACAGGAACAACCTCCTCCACAACCACCTCTACGGGAACCACCTCCCCTGTCACCACCTCCAAAGCCACCACCTCCTCAGCCACCAGGTCCCCAGCCACCACCTCTAGGGGCACAACCTCAAGGAGTTCCACCTCCATAGCCACCACTTCCACAGGCACCACCACCACAGCCACCAGATCCTCAGCCACCATCTACCTAAGCACAATTTCCAGGGGCACAAGCGCCATAGGCACCACCTCCACAGCCACCACCTCCCCAGTCACCACCTCCAGGGGCACAACATCCACGGGTTCCACCTCCATAGCCACGAATTCCATAGGCACAAGCTCCACAGCCACCCCCTCCTCAGCCACCACATCCTCAGCCACCACCTCCACAGCCACCACTTCCACAGCCACCAGCTCCTCAGGCACAACCTCCATAGGCACAATCTCTACGGGAACCACCTCCTCACCAGCCAGCTCCTCAGGAACCACCTCCCCTGTCACCACCTCCCTGGCCACCGCCTCCAGGGGCACAACCTCCACGGGTTCCACCTCCATAGCCACCACTTCCACAGGCACCACCTCATCAGCCACCAGCTCCTTCACCAGCACCACTTCAGGCATCACCTCCACAGCCACCACCTCCCCAGCCGCCACCTCCAGTGGTACAACCTCCACAGGGTCCACCTCCACAGCCACCACCTCTTCCAGCACCACATCCACAGCCACGACCTCTGCAGCCATCAACTCCTCAGGCACAATCTTCACAGGGACCACCTCTCTGGCCACCACCTCCAGTGGCACAACCTCCACAAATTCCACCTCCATAGCCACCATGCCCACGGGCACAAGCTCCACAGCCACCACCTCCTCAGGCATGACCTCCAGGGGAACCACCTCCTCTGCCACCACCTCCCCAGCAACCACTACCCAGGGCAAAACCTCGATGAGTTCCACCTCTACAGTCACCACTTCCACAGGTACAACTTCCCCAGCCACCACCGCCCCAGCTAGTACCTCCCCAGGCACAAGCTCCATAGGCACAATCTCCACAGTGACAGCCTCCTCGGCAACCACCTCCACGGGAACCACCTCTCCTGTCACCACCTCCAAAGCCACCACCTCCTCAGCCACCAGCTCCCCGGCCACCACCTCCAGAGGTTCCACCTCCATAGCCACCACTTCCACAGGCACAAGCTCCACAGCCACCACCTCCTCACAAACCACCTCTCTGTCCACCGCCTCCAGGGGCACAACCTCCAGGGGTTCCACCATAGCCACCACTTCCACAGGCACCACCCCAACAGCCACCAGCTCCGTGGCTACCATCTTCCCGAACACCACCTCCCCAGGCATAGCTTCAACAGGCACAATCTCCACAGGAATCACCTCCTCAGCCACCACCTCCCAAGCCACCAGGTCCTTCTCTAGCACCTCCCCAGGAATCATCTCTACGGGAACCACCTCCCCAGCCACAACCTCCAGCGGCACCATCTCCAGAGGTTCCACCTCCATAGCCACCATGACCACGAGCACAAGCTCCACGGGCACAAGCTCCACTGCCACCACTTCCTCAGCCACCAAGTCCCCAGTCACCAGTTCCAGGGGCATTACATCCACAGGTTCCACCTCGACAGTCACCACTTCCACAGCCACAAGCTCCACAGCCACCAGCTCCTCAGCCATCACCTCCATGGCCACCGCCTCCACAGCCACGTCCTCCTCAGGTACAACCTCCATAGGCACAGTCTCCACGGGAACCACCTCCCCAGCCACCATCTCCTTAGGCACGACCTCCAGGGGAACCACCTCCTCTGCCACCGCCTCCCCGGCAACCACCACCCAAGGCACAACCTCGATGGGTTCCACCTCCATAGTCACCACTTCCACAGGTGCAACTTCCCCAGCCACCACCTCCCCAAGCACAACCTCCATAGGCACAATCTCCACTGGTGCCACCTCCTTGGCAACCACCTCCACGGGAACCACCTCCCCTGTCACCATCTCCAAAGCCACCACCTCCCCAGCCACGACATCCCCATTCACCACCTCCAGGGCCATAACATCCATGGGTTCTACCTCCACAGTCACCACTTCCACTGGCACAACCTCCATAGCCAGCACCTCTTCAGCCACCATCTACCCAAGCACAACTTCCAGGGGCACAACCTCCATAGGTGCCACCTCCACAGGAAGCACCTCCCCTGTCACCACCTCCAAAGCTACCACCTCCTCAGCCACCGCTTCCCCAGGCATAGCTTCGACAGGCACAACCTCCACAGGCACAAACTCCACAGGAATCACCTCCTCAGCTGCCACCTCCCCAGCCACCAGCTCCTTCACCAGCACCTCCTCAGGCATCACCTCCATGGTAACCACATCGTCTGCCACCACCTCCTCAGGAATCATCTCCAGAGGAACCACCTCCCCAGCCGCCACCTTCATCGGGACAACCTCCACAGGTTCCACCTCCATAGCCACCACGTCCATGGGCAAAAGCTCCACAGCCGCCACTTCCTCACCCACCACCTCCCCGGTCACCACATCCAGGGGCACAACCTCCAGGGGTTCCACCTCCACAGCCACCACCTCCTCAGGCACAATCTCCACGGGCACTACCTTCCAGGCCACCCCTTCCCCAGGCACAGCTTCGACAGCCACAACCTCCACAGGAACCACCTCCTCAGCCACCACCTCTGTGGCCACCACCTCCCCAGGCACAGCTTCGACAGGCACAACCTCCACAGGAATCACCTCTTCAGCCACCACCTCCCCAGCCACCACCACCTCAGGAATCATCTCCACAGGAATCACGTCCCCAGCCACCACCTCCAGCAGCACAACCTCCACAGGTTCCACCTCCATAGCCACTATGTCCCCGAGCAAAAGCTCCACGGCCACCACCTCCGCAGCCACCTCCAGGGCCACAACCTCCAGGGGTTCCACTTCCACAGGCACCACCTCCACAGCCACCAGCTCCCCAGCTAGCACCTCCCCAAGCACAACGTCCATAGGC
Organism: Eulemur rufifrons; assembly: GCF_041146395.1. Taxonomy (NCBI): domain Eukaryota; kingdom Metazoa; phylum Chordata; class Mammalia; order Primates; family Lemuridae; genus Eulemur; species Eulemur rufifrons. Next base: position 104,175,826 of record NC_090988.1, read on the forward strand.
TTAACCTCCACAGTCACCTCCTCCATGGCCACCATGTCCACAGGCACAAGCTTCCCAGCCACTACCTCCTCAGGCATGACCTCCAGGGGAACCACCTCCTCTGCCACCACCTCCCCAGCCACCACCTCCATGGGCACAACCTCCACTGGTTCCACTTCCTCAGCCACCATTTCCACGGGCACAAGCTCCACAGCCACCACCTCCAGGGCCGCCACCTCGCTGGCTGCCACCACCTCCTTGGGTACCACCTCCCCATCCCCCACCTCATTTGCTACCAGGTTATCTTTGGTGACAGGAGCCTCCACCACAGCCACCACGTCCCCTCAGATCACCAAAACGGCCAACATCTCCACCACTCAGAGTAGTCTCACCTTCTCCGTCCCCAGTCCCTCTGTCCCGGCGGTCTCCACCACCAGCCCCTTCCACACCACGGGGCAGCCCACTTCTGGGATCCTGACCACATCCACCAGGCCACCATGGACCAGCACCCCACACACAGCTCCCCTGTTGACCTCCAGCTCCGGGCTCACCGTTGGGACCACCCTCCCCTCCAGTCGTCCTTCTCCCAGCACAGTCTGTGAGCCTCGGTGCACCTGGACAGACTGGTTCGATGAGGACTACCCCATCCCTGGCCCCGAGGGCGGGGACTTTGAGACCTATGCGGTCATCCGCGCAGCTGGCCACACCTTCTGTGAGCATCCCCAGGACATCGAGTGCCGCTCCGAGAAGGAGCCAGACCAGCCCTTGGAGGCAGTCGGGCAGGTTGTGCAGTGCGACGTGCGCTTTGGGCTGGTGTGCAGGAACCGTGACCAACTTGGGCCCCTGAAATACTGCTACAACTTCCATGTGCGCCTGCTGTGCTGTGATGACTACAGCCACTGTGCCAGCACTGCCACGGCTACCAGCTCAACGCCAACCCCCTCCTTTGCCCCGGGGACCACTCGCACCGCTGTGGTTTCCCCAGGAAGCCTGTCAACCTTCGGCATGTCCACCAGGTCCACTGCGGTCCTCACCACCCTCAGGTCCACCAGCCCCCCCTTCTCCCGGACGCCCTGCTTCTGCCAGGCATTTGGACAGCTGTTCTCCCCCGGTGAGTCTATGGGTTTCCGTGGCCCTTCCCCAGGTGCCATGTCAGCTGGGTCTGCCTTGGAGCTTATGGCTCTCCCCCGACAGCCACATTCAGTCCACACCCTCTCTCGGGGCCCGCCTGCGACACCTGCTCCCTCCTGCCCCGCCCTCTGACTGGCTGGTCACTCGGTGTGGCTGCATGTCCTATGCTTTTCTCCTTCGCAGGAGACCTCATCTACAATAAGACTGACAAAGCCGGCTGCCGGTTCTACGCAGTCTGCACCCAGCACTGTGAAATCGAACGTTTCCCGGGGCACTGCCCCACCTCCCCACCACCGGCATCCTCCACGCCTCTGCCCCCCACCTCCCCACCCCCTGGCTGCGATAATGCTGTCCCCCCCCGACAGGTGGGCCCCACTTTCCCCCTCTGCCTCCCTCTGTTGTGTGCATGATGTCTTAGTCTGAGGGGCACAGCCTGGCTTGGGCCTTTGGGCCTGCCTCAGTGACTCTCTGCAGGAAGGCTCTCGCGGCCACGGGGGACCTGGGGCTGTAGGTAGTGGCGGGTAGCTGGGGAGGGTCCCCGAAGTCAGCCCAAACAAGCACCGTGTGTGTTCCCTGCCCAGGTGAATGAGTCCTGGACCCTGGAGAACTGCACGGTGGCCAGGTGCGAGGGTGACAACCACGTCGTCCTGCTCCCACCCAAGCCGGTAGCCAACATCACCTGTGCGAACGGGCAACAGCCCCTCCGAGTGTGGAACCAGAGCCGGCCCTGCGACTTCCACTACGAGTGCGAGTGTGAGCACATGCCGGGTGTGACTCCCCGCACATGCTGTTAGCCAGGCTGGCAGAGTCAGGCGTGGCTGGCAGCTGGGGAGATCTGTAGCTTGTCACTTCAGAAGACAGGCCAGCCGTGGGGGGATGGGGGCCCATGTGGGTTCTGCTGACGTGCAGGCTGCTGCGAGCGCTCCACCTGGAAGGGAGCACGTGGCCGGCCTGCGGAGCACATCTGCACCAGGCCGCGGTGGGACGGGAACCAGCCAGGGGCCCTTAGGCCAGGGGACATGCAGGATGGTGGCGGGAGGCTCAGAAGTGCTGTTTCCTGGGGTCCTAACGACGACCCCTGTTACTGAGCGGGACGCACTGCTAAGAGGACGTGGGGCTCTTACTGCTCTACTGTGGCCGTGTCCCGGGGCTGCCGCCACACACGGCCACAGACCGGGCGGCTCCAGACAGCAGACACGGATTCCCTCAGCCCCGGAGCCCGAGCCTGGGGGCGGGGCGGCCGGGCCGAGCTCACCCCCCGCCTCTCCCAGCTATGGGGACTACAGATGCTCCCGGCTTGTGGCCGCATCACCCCAACCTCGGCCTCTGCCCCCACGTGGCTTCTCCCCATGTGTCTGTGTCTCTTTGGTCACTCATGAGGACCCTTGTCATGGGACCTGGGCCCACCCGGGTAGTCTGGGATGATCTCCTTTCAAGACCCTTCACTAAACCGCATCTGCAGAGACCCTTTTTCCCAATAAGGGCACATTCACAGGTTCTGGGGTGGACATGGACACCGGGGCACCATTCAGTGCATGGTACCCTTTTAACAGAAGAGGCTTGAGTGGCTCCCCTGAGGTGACAGTCACGGTGGTGATGCTGGGTGACCATGGAAGTGGAGGGCTCGGGCCGTGGCTGCAGGGGCCTCCAGCCTCCTGTGTGTCCATGTCCCCAGGCTCCTGCAGCGGGTGGGGTGGCTCCCACTACTTGACCTTCGACGGCACCTCCTACTCCTTCCTGGACAACTGCACCTACGTCCTCATGAGAGAGATCCACCCGCGCCACGGGAACCTCAGCATCCTCTTGTACAGCCACTACTGCGGGGCCTCAGCCTCCGCCTCTGCCGCCAGCTGCCCCCGTGCCCTCAGCGTCCACTATGAGTCCATGGAGATCGTCCTCACCACCACCACCGTCCACGGGAAAGAGGAGAGCCTGGTGAGTCGGGCTGGCAGACGGCCCTCCCCATGCCCAGGCCGCGGCCTAGTCCTGACCTCGCGGGCAGGGAAGGGCGAGTGCAGACAGGAGGCACCGGGGCCACAGCCAGACACTGTGGTCCCACTGTGCCCACAGCAGCCCCCAAGGGGCAGAGCACACCCCACGGGCCCAAACACAGCCAGCTGCAGACCCCAGGCCTGAGGGAAAGCCCAGCTTTGGGGTGAGGGGTGCCTGGCCCTGCCCCTGGTCACGGGCTCCTGGGTACCCCCAGGTCCTGTTCGACCACGTGCGGGTGACCAGGGGCTTCACCAAGGACGGTGTGACCGTGTCCCTGACGGGTGCCAGCACCATGGGCATCGACATTCCCGCCATCGGCGTGAGCATCACCTTTGACGGGCACAACTTCCAGATCCGGCTGTCCTACAGCCACTTCGGCAACAACACGGAGGGCCAGTGTGGTGAGTGGTGCGGCCCGGCCTGCAGGACCTCCCCAGGCCTCGGTCCCAAGCGACCACAAGGGAAGGGCGGGGGAGCAGTGGGGGCCACAGGAGGCTGCTCAGAGCCCAGCCCAGCAGTGCTCGCCCTCGCCAGGCACCTGCACCAACAACCAGAAGGACGACTGCCGGCGGCCGGATGGCACCACAGCCCCCACCTGCAAGGACATGGCCAAGTCCTGGCTGGTCCCTGACGGCGGCCCGGAGGGCTGCTGGGCCCCGACAGGCCCACCCCCGACCGCCAGCCCCACGCCCCCAGCACCCCACACGCCAACCCTGTGTCCCCCGGAGCCCCTCTGCGAGCTCCTGCTAAGCCAGTGAGTACTTCCTGGGGGGCGGCAGGCCCTGGGGCACCCTGCCCAGGCCCAGCACTGGCTGGCTGGGGCACCGTGCTCCTGGCTCTGACCGCCCGTCCACAGGGTCTTTGCCGAGTGCCACAGCCTCGTCCCGCCCGGCCCATTCTTCAACGCCTGCATCAGCGACGGCTGCCGCACCACACACCCCAAGGTGCCCTGCCAGAGCCTGGAGGCCTACGCGGCACTCTGCCGCAGCCACGGCGTGTGCAGCGACTGGCGCAATGCCACTGGCGGGCTGTGCGGTGAGTCGGGGGCAGCCCCGGGGCTCCAGCCTCCCCGGCCTGTCTGACCCGTCTTTGTGCCCACAGACCTCGCCTGCCCGCCGGCCAAGGTGTACAAGCCCTGCGGCCCCGTGCAGCCCCCGTCCTGCGACTGCAGGTAAGCGGGGCCTGGGGGTGGCAGGAGAGCAGAGGATGTCCAGTCTCTGAGCCCCAGATCTCCAGATATCCCCCGACCCCAGGGCTCCCTGGAAACACCCCCGTCACCCTGCACGCCTTACAGACAAGCAAGTGAGGGCACCCATGCCCCACCCCGAGCCCCCGGTCTGTCCATCGGTCCCCTGCCCGTCACGGGGTTCACACGGATAACGGTGTGAGGGGGTCTCCCATATCATGGGGCCCCAGGACTGTTCTCGCTGTGCAGGAACCAGAGCCCACCGCTCGGGGGGCTGGCGGAGGGCTGCTTCTGCCCCGAGGGTCAGATCCTCTTCAACTCACTCAAAGACATCTGTGTGCACACGTGCGGTGAGCTCCGTCCACCCTGGGGCCGGGACATGTCGCAGGTGGGGGAGGAGGGCTGGGCTGGGAAGACCCCTGCGGGGTCCACGCCGCCTGCCCGGTTGGGGTGCCCACCCGTGGCACAAGACAGTCATGGTGTGGCCTTGAGCCCCGTGGAGCCGGATGGCCTCTGGAAGCCCCGTGGGCAGCGGCTCATTCTCAGGTGCCTCTGTCACTGTCCTTCCCCAGCCACCACCTGCCTCTGGTGCAGCTGGGCCCCCACGCACTGCAGAGCTGGGCTCATGGTGCCCTGACCCAAACCGCAGCCACACGGCCTGACACACCTGACCCAAACCGCAGCCACACGGCCTGACACACCTGACCCAAACCACAGCCACACCGCCCAACACACCTGCCAGCCCTCTGGGGCTTCCGTCCCTGGGGAGACAGGCCTGGGCCTGGGGCAGCGGCAGCCAGGCTGAGCACACGCATGGCGGCCTGTGGCCTCTGCCCGCCACCTAGACCCAGCACCCTCAGTGACGTTTGCTCCTTTCCTTCCAGGCTGCGTGGGACCGGATGGGTACCCCAAACTAGTGAGTGGCCCCGCCCCTCCCCTCCTGAGGCAGAGAGGGGGCACCTGCATCTGGGGGTCAGCTCTGCCGGCAGCTGGGCATGGCGGGTGTGGGGCGCCGAGGAGCACAACGTGGACGTGCCCCGGGGTGGGCGTGGGCGTCCTGCCCTGTCACTCTGCGCTGCTCCAGAGACGGCAGCCGGCGGGGACCCGGCATGCCCAGGGCTGACCGCGCCCTGAGCCCTTGCGGACCCTGATTTGGTCTGTTCCAGCCCGGCGAGCGCTGGGTCAGCCAGTGCCAGGACTGCGTATGCGACGAGGGCTCGGTGTCGGTGCAGTGCGAGCCCCGGCGGTGCGAGCCCCAGGCCCACACCCCGCAGTGCGACGGGCCCGGCTTGGTTGCGGTGACCAGGCCTCGGGCCGACAATCCCTGCTGCACTGAGACGCTGTGTGGTAAGACCCTGCTGGGCAGCACCGGGTGGGCAAGGACGCAGAGGGGCGTCCCAGCTTGGCCGCAGCTGACAGCTGGGACAGACACCACAGCTCTCGCTGCCCCACTGTTCCACCTGGAGAGGAGGCTGTGACCTCCGGCCTGCCCAGGTACAGCCCAGGGACTGGGGAGCAGTGGGAGGTGACAGCGGTGGCTGGGAGGGAGGCAGGAAGGGCCCTGGCGTGGGCGGCCCGCAGGGAAAAATACCTGTTTGGCTGCAACATGCGGAGGCGCTGTCTACGCGGGAACCCGCATGGCAGGAGACGGGAGGAGGTGGGGGGGCAGGAAGTACCCTGACAGCACCCCTGTCCCGCAGTCTGCAACGCCACCACCTGCCCACCCCAGAGCCTGCCCACCTGTGGGCCCGGGCAGGTGCTCACCCACACCCAGGAGGAGGGCAAGTGCTGCCCCACCCTCATCTGCCGTGAGTGGGGCTGGCAGGGTGGGGCGGGGTGGGCACCGGCCTTTACCCGCCGCCACCTGAGCTCCGCCCTCTTTCCTCTCAGGACCTAAGCTGTGCACCTACAACGGCACCATCTATGGGGTAAGGGCGCCGTGTCTGGGGCCGGGGCCTGAACGCCTGTGAGGGACGCCCACGTCCCTCCGAGCCCCCATCCTCACCTCAACGTTCCTGTCAGGAGGGCGGGTCGGCAGAGGGGCTCTGGGGGCACCTTCCTCCGAGGGCTGTGTGCCCCACACCCGCTGCCAGCTTCAGGGCCACCCGGCAGGAGTGTGGGCAGAGCACACCAGTCGGGTCCCACCTCTGCCCACAAGGAAGGAAACTGGCCCCTGGGCCACACCTGCCGCAGAGAGGGGTCCCATCCCTGTGTCCCCCGTGCGCTCAGTGCCACCCTCCCGCCCACTGCAGGTCGGCGCAACCTTCCCAGGGGTCACTCCCTGCCACACCTGCACCTGCCTCTCCGCCGACCCCCAGGACCCAGCTGTGCAGTGTGAGGAGGCTGCCTGCAACACCACCTGCCCCCAGGTGAGCTCGCCCTTGGGCTGGGCTGGGGTCTTGCTTCCTCCAGAGGGAGGGAGTGCAAAGCCAAGGGAACGGCCGGGGCCAGGGGCCAGGAGGGCGGGGCAGACAGAGAGGAGATGCCGGAAGCAGGGCTGAGGCTGAGTGGGAACAGCCGGGCAGGGACACGGCTCAGGGCCACTGGGCTGCTGGGGTGGGCACGGGGGCAGGCCAGGTGGGAGGGGCTGACCACCCTCCTGTCCTGCAGGGCTTCGCGTACCTGAGCGCGGCTGGGCAATGCTGCGGGACGTGCGTGCAGCACGCCTGCCTCACACCCGACGGCCAGCCCATCCAGGTAACAGGAGGGCGTGTGGGGGCATCTCAGCCCCTTCCTGGGAGACCCTCACCCCCAGCCGGCTCAGCACACAGGTAGTCCCCACCCTGCCTCCACCCTCCGCCTTGCATTTCAGCCCAACGGAACCTGGGTCAACAGCCGGGTGGACAACTGCACCGAGTACCGCTGTGAAGTCGAGAACGGGCAACACGTGCTCACCCCACAGCCTTCGCCCTGCCCCGTGGTGTTCAGCTGCAGGGTGTGTGCCAGGGCCCCGCCCCACCCCAGAAAGCCCTGCCCAGGGAAGCCCCGCCCACCCAGGAGGACCCACCCCATCCCAGAAAGCCCTGCCCAGGGAAGCCCCACCCAGGGAGGCCCCGCCCACCCAGGAGGTCCCACCCCATCCCAGAAAGCCCTGCCCAGGGAAGCCCCACCCAGGGAGGCCCCGCCCACCCAGAAGGCCTCACCCCACTCAGGGAGGCCCCTCCCTACCCCAGAAAGTCCTGCCCAGGGAAGCCCCACCCAGGGAGGCCCCGCCCACCCAGGAGGCCCCTCCCCACCCCAGAAAGTCCTGCCCAGGGAAGCCCCACCCAGGGAGGCCCCACCCCACCTGAGAGGCTCCACCCCAGCCCCACCCCCATCCTTGGCCCTGCAGGGGACCCTGAGGAGGACTGGCTGCTGCTACTCCTGTGAGGAAGAGGGTAAGTGAAGGCCAACCTGCCAGTGTCCTCTTGTCCCCACCCCCCAGGATTCCCGCCCAGACTTGTCCCACTGGGAGCCCAGGGACCCTGGCGCCCAGACCCCGCACTGAGTCCGGGGGTAACGGCAGGCTGGTCCCGCGTGGAGGGCGGGCACTCCCAGGGAGGGCCTGCCGGGCTCTGCACTGCCCTTCCTCCTCCCAGACTCCTGCCAAGTCCAGGTCAACACCACCGTCCTGCGCAACGGGGACTGCGTGACCGAGGGGGCGGTCAACATCACCTTCTGCGAGGGCTCTTGCCCCGGAGTGTCCAAGTGAGTGGGCTCCCGGCCCTCCCCGCAGAGTGCGTGGCCACCCCAGCCACACAGCACCCACCGGGCCTGTCCGCACCCCGCGCTGGGTCAGGAGGACCTGCACCTGCTACAGGAGGGAGAGAAGCTCCCCCCACCCCCCCACCCCACAGCGCTCCCTGGCTGCGGACTCACGTCCAGGGGCCTGAGGGGCAGCGTCCGCCTGGGGAGGGTGGGCAGAATCAGAGTGTCCGTGGACCCCCCACGGCCCTGGGCTGTGGCCAGCTGTGAGCAGGAGTGGCCCGGAGGCTTGCAGCCCTTGGCCGGTGAGGCCTGGCTCCAGGCCCCAGGGGAGGGTCTCCAGAGGTCAGCAAGAGGGAGGAGCTGGTTCAGGGAAGACAGAGCAGGGCTCAAAGTGACCCTGACGCCCAGAGAACCGCCCCATCCAGGAAGGGAAAGCCCTGCTTGCTCCAAGAGCGACCGTGAGGCCACTTGTGGACGGCCGGGGCGACCACCCCCAGACCCCAGGGGCCGTCAGGGCCACGGTGGCCGGTCCTGAGGGCAGCCCCGCCCGCGCAGGTACTCAGCGGAGGCCCAGGCCATGCAGCGCCAGTGCACCTGCTGCCGGGAGAGGCGGGTCCACGTGGAGACCGTGTCCATGCGGTGTCCTGACGGCACGGCCATCCTGCACACCTACACCCACGTGGACGAGTGTGGCTGTGAGCCAGCCTGTGTCCCCGCACCCACGGTACCCACAGGGACCCCTGTCCTCCCAGTCTAGGGGCCCCCACGCCCCCTCCACCTGGAGCCAGGACATGCATCACTGACCAGGAAAACCTTAGGCGGCCTGTTCCACGGAGCCCACCCCACCGTGGCTCCCTCCACCTCTGCTCACCTTCCGCCACCCCACTGAGGGAATGGGCACCCCAGGCTGATGGTCAGTGGGGACCTGCCCGGGCCCTGCCCTCACGGACCCTGTGGCCTGTGTTGGCCACCGGCCCCTCCCTGGCCTCCCCGCACCGAGGCCCAGCTGGCCCCTCCAGCAGCCAGAGAGCAGACGGGCCAGTCCGGGCACGGCAGCCACCACAGGGAGCTGTGCCAGGCCAGGTGGGCACCTGCCCATGCCTGCTGCGGGAGTCCCGGGCTGAGGGCCCGGTGGCCAGGTCAGAGAGGGCTCAGCACCCAAACACCCCTCTGTTCACCCAGCCCCCGTTTTGCTAATAAACTCTGAGCATTGTGCACGTTTCCTGTCCTGACGTCCTTTCCTGCCCGCCGTGTCCGGCTCTCCCGCCCTCTGTGGGCCCCCCCCACCGGCTGCGCGATGCCCCGAGGATGGCGCTGGGCCCGGCAGGCACCAAGGGGCCAGAGAGCCACCGGGGGGACGGTGGGGGCGAGGGGCACCCAGGGTTGGGCTCAGGCTGTGGGGCACCGGCCAGACACGAGGGCTCAGCCAAGGACCCAGAAGTGGCCCCAGCCGTCACGCGCACACAGGGCCGTGCAGGACGGAGGAGCCAGCGGGCCTCGTGCGCAGGCAGGAGCGGCGGTGGGTGCTGGGGCCCGAGGGTGACCTGCACCCCGTCCTGTCACGCCTTCCCTCGTGTGTTTTCTTCGGGGCACTTGTCACAGACGAACTCGCATCTGGCCTTTCCTGCCTCCGCCCTGGGGCAGGGGTCTCTGCCCTTCCTGGCCGCCGCTCTGTCCAGCACAGAGAACGCCGGCGCAGAGGGGCTGGGAGGGACCGCAGGGGCGGGTGCAGCTGGCCCTGGCTCTGGGCTGGCTGCGCGGAAGGTGGGCAGGTGGGCACGGGGGGGCAGAGGCAACACCCACACTGGCCCAGGACACCTCTGGTGGGGGTTCAGTGACCTGACTTCCCTGCGGCCCCGGCTGGCCCGGCGAGGAGGGCCTGGGCTCTCTCTTGCCACCGCCGGCGCTCCAGCCTTGCCCACCCGCCTCGCCGAGGTCTGGAAGGGGAGACCACGCCAGGGCTGTGCCGGCGACGGCTGGGCGCTGAGGAGGCTGCAGGCACGCGGCTGCGGGCGGCAGGGCAGGGCAGCTGCCACTGGAGGTCACCTCCTGTGCACTGACCCTGCGTGGCCACCTGCGAGCCAATGACATCTCCTCAGACCCATCACCACACACGCGGGGCTTCATGCAATGTGCGCTATTATGTCTCCCCCTTTACAGACGGGGAAACCGAGGCACAAAGGGAGGAAGAGAGTCGCTTTAGCAAGGGGCAAAGCTGGGCTGAAGCCCAGGCAGTGTGACTTGAGTCCCCAGAGAAGGCAACTATAAAAACAAACACCAAGAATAACAACAAAACAATGTTACTTAGGCTTTAAATGTTTTTTAAAACGGATCTCTGGTTTCCAGAGGGCAGTGGGCGTGTCTCCCCCACAGAAACAAAACCAGGACAAGGATGGAAGAAACCAAAATAGCAGCATCTGAAAACAAGAAAATGAGTCTGTCAAGCGGACAGAGTCCCCGAACGGGAGGTGTTTGGGAGGCGCCAGCGGCAGAGGAGGCCCATCCGGGCCGAGACCGTCCAGGCAGAACCGTCGGGCCCGGGACCTTCCAGGCAGAACCGTCGGGCCCGGGACCTTCCAGGCAGAACCGTCGGGCCCGGGACCTTCCAGGCAGAACCGTCGGGGCCCGGGACCTTCCAGGCAGAACCGTCGGGGCCGAGACCTTCCAGGCAGAACCGTCGGGCCCAGGACCTTCCAGGCAGAACCGTCGGGGCCGAGACCTTCCAGGCAGAGCCGTCGGGCCCCAGGACCTTCCAGGCAGAACCGTCGGGGCCCGGGACCTTCCAGGCAGAACCGTCGGGCCCGGGACCTTCCAGGCAGAACCGTCGGGCCCGAGACCTTCCAGGCAGAACCGTCGGGCCCGGGACCTTCCAGGCAGAACCGTCGGGCCCGACACCTTCCAGGCAGAACCGTCGGGGCCCGGGACCTTCCAGGCAGAACCGTCGGGCCAGAGACCATCCAGGCAGAACCGTCGGGCCCGAGACCTTCCAGGCAGAACCGTCGGGGCCGAGACCATCCAGGCAGAACCGTCGGGCCCGGGACCGTCCAGGCACAACCGCTGGCGCAGCGCGAGCAGAAGCCCAGGAAAGGCAGCGGGCGACGGGGCCGTGTCCCCGGCCAGCAGGTGTGACAGGAGGCGTTTAGGATTTGAGGACACGGAGACAGATCCCGAAACCTCAGCATTTTCCCAAAGCGCCAACGGAAGGAAGAGGGTGGCAGCAGGCAGTGTCCTCAGACCACGGCCCCAGCCCACGAGTGACGCTCCCGGCAGGTGCGGGACGTCGAGAGAGAAGAAACCCAGGCCCGGACTCCGGACACAGGTCCACAGCCCGCCAGGCTGGCGCTCCAGAGCAAGTGACGAGGGCACCGTCCCCACAGGGCTGCTCCTGCCCAGGCCTGCGTGAGCCCCTCGCCAAGCTCGGCCTCCAGGAGTTGGAAAGGGACTGTGCAGCCGCAGAGGCGCCCGCGCGGCGAGGGTGAGCGGGGAAGCCGGCGCCGTGCGCGTCGTGTCCAGGTGGGACACGCACCTCGCGGAATCCACGGGCCGCGCGGCGCTCCTCCACAGCCAGCGCTTCCGGGCTGATCTGCGGAAACCCTGCCCTGGCCCGGGATCAGGGGTCCTGCCTTCTGCGTCATTCCCCGACGGCTCTGCAGCTTTGCCTCCGCCTTGCTGTTCCGCGTCCACCCAGCATCGGCGTCTGGAAGTGGCAGGAAGTCGGGGTCTGACTGCCGCACCGCGAGCCGCGGAGCCCACCTGTCCCCACCGCACGGCCTCCGCGCGGTCCGGGTGTGTCTGAGCAGGTTTCTCCACGTCACTCGGCTTTGGCAAGAATGTCTCGACTCTTCTCAGTTTGGGATCAACTCACTGAGCTTTACAAAAACCACCAGGAAACAAGGGCCTGCTGGGGCCGTGGGACTGCACGGCTGTCACTGAGCGCAGCTGACACAGATAGCGTGACACCCACCGCGACCCTGTGCCCGGGCTGTGAGCGGGGCTCAAGGGCCGACATGTCCCCACGCGGGAGCCGTCACCAGAGGAGCGTCCCAGCTCCACCGGGCCCTCGTGGAATGAGGAATGTGGGGGGCCCACGCCCCAGGTATGAGCAGCCTAGAAACGGGAGCGACAAACACGCAGCAAACCGCACACGGCTCGGGGCGAGGAGCCGGCCAACACGCCCAGTCCCGCGGGGCCTGGTCCTTCCAGTTTAAACCAGAAAACAAGCAGTTCTCAAACGTTCCAGGTGAGCGTTCCGACTCTACCCGTTGGATCGCACCCGCCCTCCCGCAGCCCCCGGACGGGCCGTCCATGCAGAACCTCGGCCTGACCAGACATTGCCTGTGCACGGGCAGCGAAGCCAAAACACTCAGCCACACACATGGTGAACTTCCCCTTAAAGGACTTTATTTCTCTATTTTTATATGGATCATTTATTAAGTTAGAAACCTGAAAAGTAAAAATATATTTCACAATCAAGGAAAACCTCTGGACACTGGACCCCAATAATCAGAAACACAACGTTCCGAGGGTGGTTCCCGCCAAGCCCGCAAGGAGCCGCGCAGCCGACAGCCACAGGGTCTGTGGGGGGAGGGGTGGTGCCTTTGGGTGCCTTGACAAGGCTGGGGGAGGAACCACCCCCTGCTCTCGCGTCCCCAACGCAGCCCGGGTGGGACTCACGCCGGGCTCGGACTCCCGCCAGCCTTGGCCAAGCAGCAGAAAACACAGCCAGGCCCGAGGCGCGGAGCCGGCCCGGCCACGCTGCGTCCACGGACCGCCGGCGCCGAGCAGCCCCCCGGACACCCGGGGCCCAAGCTCAGGCCCCAACCAGGCCGTCGCTTTCGGGCTGGGGGACAAGCCCCTCCCGCGCGTGCAGATGTGGGTGGGGCGGGGGCAGGACGGTGCCGTCACTCTGAGGGATCCGCACAGGCGCTGGGGAGGGGACGGCCCTTTCCCGCTGTCCTCAACAAGCTGCTTCAGGTAATAAACCTCGAAACAGGAAAACGGCACAAAAGGAAGGAGAGAGGAATCTCATCTAACCAAAGGCCTTGTAAGTGTGATCTTTCTTTGCTCTGTTAAAAAAATAAAATGTTCATGAAAAACAAAAACAAGAGATGGCAGAAGCGTGGCGTCACCGGAACTATCGCTCTCCCTGGCACCTACGCTGGCCCCTGGGGCACTCCCTCCCCGGGGGGCCACGTGCTGCTCCTGGGGCTGGCGGAGGAGCCACCACGGAGCCACCACGCACCGTCCCCTCCCAGCATCGTTAAGGCAGAAACGGGCGTGGTGGCCGCCCCGGGAACCCAGGCGCAAACGCCCCAGCGCAGGCTCAGGTCCCATCCGTGTCGGGCCTGTTAATGTCACTAAACAAAAACAGTCACAGTCCCGCCCACACCTCCAGCCCTGCCGCACAGGTACGAGCCCCTGCCTGAGACGGAACCAGGACGGGCTTTGTCAAGGCGAGCGGCCGACCCTCCCGACGCGGCGCGGCCGGCCTCTCTCTCCACGCGGTCAGGCCCCTGCGGCCCCACAGCTGAGCAGCAGCACCAGGCACCACCATGCCCTTCTCCGGGCTTACAAAAATAAATATTTATCAACAACGTATTTAACACAAAGCACCCCCGCCAGGGGCACAAAGCAGTATTTTCTAGCAGACACTAAAGCTTAACCTATAATTTAGGGGGAAAAGACCGACCCTCCAGTACCAACTTCCTCACTCTACATCCTCCGCAGAACCCAGAGGGGCAGCGTCTCCCCGAGTCCCAGCAGCAGGGCGCACGCCCACAGGCTGGCAGCGAACGCCGGGCAGAAACGCCAGCAACTGCAGCTCAGCGCAGGCCACAGGCACCAGACAGGCACCAGCGCACACGGGTTGTCAATGGTGTGTTGTGTAAAGTGCATTAATCACTTGAGAAATTCCTCAAATTTCTGATTTTCACAACCAGGTGTCACCCAATGTGTCCTGCAACCCAAGATGCTACGCGCGGTGACGGGGTGGTCAGGGGCAGGGCACCTCCAGCCCCTGAGAGGTCTTGGGGTGTTCACACCCACCAGACTGGCGTTCCGCTCCCAGACCAAATCCACAATGCCGGTGGCCTGTGAGGCTGTCGGCGGCAGGGCCCAGACCCCTTCCGTGAACTCACAGCAGGTGGGTCTGCGACCTCCCACCCCAGCCTGGGCTGCGCTGCGACCTCCCACCCCAGCCTGGGCTGCGCTGCGACCTCCCACCCCAGCCTGGGCTGCGCTGCGACCTCCCACCCCAGCCTCGGCTGCGCTGCGACCTCCCACCCCAGCCTCGGCTGCGCTGCGACCTCCCACCCCAGCCTCGGCTGCGCTGCGACCTCCCACCCCAGCCTCGGCTGCGCTGCACGAGACTCTGTGACGTCCCCTTGGGAGGACACCCAGGCTGGCAGGAGCACGGCAGGGGAGACGGGCGGGGGAGCACACCCCGGCCTCCAGTGCCGCCTGGTCTGGACGCGACCTGCGTGCTTGGGGTGGGCAGATGGGCGAGCCAAGCCAGGGAGCCAGGGGTCCCGCCGGCTGCCAGCAGGAGGCTGCCCGGGCGCAGCTCGCCCAGCCAGAGCCAGGCGGGGCCCAGGTCAACAGAGCATCGGGGGAGGACGAGAGTTGCAGCCTGGCAGCTCTAAAAATGACTCCCGAGTCAGCGTGAGGGAACGTGTGCCTTACATTGTCAGGTCTCTCTCAATCGAGCCAAACAACCAAATGCCGTCAGCGGGATCGGGAGGGGGCTCGGCAGCCTCTGCACCCTGGCGGAGCAGCCACTTTCCACAAGAACATTCCCAGAACACATGAGAAGGGGAGACTCGTCCCCGAGCAACAGGACAGTGAGTCTGAGCCAAGCGCGACGGCCCTGCCCCACCCCCAACACCAGAGCAGGAGGAGACCCCACCCTCCAGGACCCAGGGGAAGCGCGGCTGCCGGGACCGAACCCACATGCGTCCCAGAGCAGGTGCGGACGGGTGACACAGAGGTCCAGGGGGCTACGGGGGCTCTTTCACAGGAATCTTGTGGGGACAGTGTTCCCGGGGGACCCTGCGTTGGCAAGTCCACAGCGCCGGGGCGGCAGGCCTAGGACTCCTCGCCCATCTGCAGCAGCGAGTTGATGGCGGCGTCCTTGTTCCCCCTCTGGGCTTCCAGCACGGAGCGGATCACTTCCCTGTCCATGTTGGGAAACATGTCCTGGATGGCTTTCAGGTCCTCCTCGCTGCAGCGGGGCTGCGCGCTCACGGCTGGCGGGGCCACCGCCACGGGCACCATGCCGGGGCCGCAGACGGCGGGCATGCCTGGAAGCAAAAGATCGAGTCTGGTGAAAACGCGGGAGTCTCACGACAGCCCAGCACTGAAGGGAAAAGGCAACGCCGTCCCCTGGTGGCCTCGCAGGGGACGCCCCTCAGCTCTCCCACGGCACCCGGCCCGCGGGACACCGACACCCGGCCCAGGGGACACCGTGGAACCGGCGACCTGGAGACCCACCGGCACACGCGTGGGGAGGGCGGGGCGGGCGGGGCCGCACTCTGCACACGAAAACGCACCTGACTCTCCACTCTCCGCGCACCAGCTTTGTTACGGTGCGATCACCAGGCTGGGCCGGGGGTGACCCAGGTGACCAGCCATCTAGATCTAAGGCCCCACGGCTGGCACCAGACGCCACCAACAAAGCCACCCCCCGTCTGAGGACGAGCCACACGCTGTGCTCGCTGCCCTGACACCCGCTCTTCCTGCAGCAGACGCTCGAGCACGCTCTGTAGCCTGGCCATGCGTCCCTCGACTGTCACCGGTGGGACAGACAGACCACAGCAGGCACCAAACACCTCGATGAGGTGCACGCCGGCGTCTACGATGAACACAACACACGTGTCAACACCCCACCCAGGAAGATGCTCACACACACTCGAGGCAGGCGGGTGGCGTGTGGGCTCCGCTGCCTGAGACGGGCCGGGCCCCGAGGAGCCGGCCAGGCCGAAGGACTCACACAACAGAGTCCTGCCTTGAGCACTAAAGGCCACCAGCGTCTGACACGCCACCCGTCCTCTCCCCTTCAAAAGCACAGTCTTCCCAGCCAGGCCACAGGAGAGTCGGAGGAATAATTTTAGGACATAATTTTTCTTCCCTTTCTAAATTTATGAGATTGTAAAGGCAGCAGAACTCTATCTTTAACACTGGCCTAAATCAAAATTGGCAACAAGCACCAAAAAGGCGCTGAAATGGGCTGGAATTTGGCTGCAGGAGCACGAGCGGGGACCGATGGGACCGAGGACTGAGGGAATCGAGGACGGGGGCTCACGCCGAGCCCCCGCACTTCCCGCTCAGACCACGCAGCCCAGCAGGACGGGACGCCGCCCCCCAACCCCTCCCGGGCCAAGGACTTCCTTCACACCTGACACGCATGCGCCGTCCCCGCCACCCTGAGTCGTCCCCGCCACCCTGAGCCGTCCCCGCCACCCTGAGTCAGGCTGTCACACCTCGAGGGGGAGGGGCGGTCGGCACCGAGAGAAAGGACCCCAGCCACGGCAGGAGGGACGCATGCCCTTCGTCCTCTCACGGGAGGGTGCGGTGTGGCAGCTGCCTGTCCTGCAGTGGCCCTCAGCGCCTCGTGGGACGGACACGGTGGCTGCACACACAGGCAGCCCCCTGGTGTCAGGGGACAGAAGCTTGGGACGTCCCTGTGCCTGTGGGTGCCGCTCCTCCCACCGCTGCGGCACCCAGGGAACAGACTCCAGCCACCCCAGGGCGACTCTCCCCAAAGCGGGAGGGGACGGGGTTCCCGCAAAATCAGCGCGGACAGCGCAGCTCGAGGCAAGGGACAGCCTGAGCAGGAGCCCTGCGCTCCTCCCAGAGCCGACAGCGGCCGCCCAGGGGACCCGGCGCTCCCGACCCACGTCCAGCCCAGCCCTGGCCCTGAGTGCGGCCGTGTCCCCGGGAGCTGTGAGTGTGGTGCGCTGCGGCTGGCTGGGGACACTCTTGGGAACACAGGACAAGGAGCTCTGGGGCCTTGGTGGACGCCGAAGTCCCCGGGGACTCGGGCAGAGCAGAGCCCCAGGCCCCTCCAGTGGCGGCCCCGCCCGGCACACGCACAGCGCAGACGTGTCACAGGCAGCACGGGAGCCAGAGCTCGCGCCGCGGGGATCTGGGGGCACACGTCACCACCCTCGGGCGCTCCCCTCAGAAGGACGTCCGTCACCCAGGACGCGTAACTTGCCATTCACGGCACCCAGAGCAGCCACAGCAACCGAGTCAGCATGGGACCGGCCGCCGCTCAGGCCACAGACGGCCCAGGACGCCCGCAGCCCCTCCTGCGTCGGGGGTGGGGGAGGAGCCAGGAGCGCGGCGGCCGCTCACAGCTCCTCACGTGACAGAGCGTGTCCTAGGGAAGAAACCTACGAATTCTTATGTCTCAAGACTTTCAAATTGGTGGATTAATAAACACGTAACAGCAAAGGAGGAGAAAATTCTAAGTTTGTCTGGGACATTGATAAAAACCCAATTCTCATTTAAATCGAGCCATTTATGTATTTTATTTTCTTTTTTGGGGGGACAGAGTCTCTCTCTGTTGCCCAGGCTAGAGTGCCGTGGCGTCAGCCTAGCTCACAGCAACCTCAGACTCCTGGGCTCAAGCGATCCTCCTGCGTCAGCCTCCCGAGTAGCTGGGACTACAGGCATGCACCACCATGCCCGGCTAATTTTTTCTATATACTTTTAGCTGTTCAGATAATTTCTTTCTATTTTTAGGAGAGATGGGGTCTCGCTCTTGCTCAGGCTGGTCTCGAACTCCTGAGCTCAAACAATCCACCCGCCTCGGCTTCCCAGAGTGCCAGGATTACAGGCATGATCCACTGTGCCCGGCCATTTGCATATATTAAACAGCGTCCGCTGTTCCTTTCCAAATTCCCATGTTTGCTGCAAGCCCCCTGTGAGGGAAATCACGCCCTGTGAGCACGTGGCTGGGTTTACCGAGAATTCAAAGGTGGCTTGAGCGCTGGCTGTGCACGTGGAAGGTGCCGCCACGCGGCCGTGCTCTGGAGTCCTCTGTCCTGACAGCGCGAGGACAGCTTTGCCTTCACGCTGCTGAGGGCGTCAACGCTGTCGTCTGGTCGGCTCCGCAGAACTAAAGGGGCCGCACACAGAGACCCCGGCCGAGGGACGGGAGGGACAGCCCCGCGGGAACAGACTGAGACTGATTCTCGGACACCGGCGAGCACAAGCACACGGGGGTCCCCGGCGGGGCCAGGCTGCGCCGTGGGAACCCACACCCTCCCAGGCAGCCCCCTCACGCTGCAGACGGGAGGCAGAACCGCAACTCAAAGGGTTCCGGAAACTGGACAGGGGCGACTCCTCCCCCAGGATGGGCAGCTCGCGGCCAGGCACCGGCCCTCTGCGGTCGCGCCTTTCACTACCTCGTGCTGTTCCGCCACTGACGCACAGACGCCAGCTGAGCCTCGGAAACGCTCGCGGCGCCCAGGAGGGGGCTGCCGAGGGCCCCCCAGGCCAGACTCACTGCTCCCTCCCCTCCCCCGATACACGCGGGCACACACGCGGGCACACGGGCTGGCACACGCGTGGGCACACGGGCTGGCACACACGCGGGCACACGGGCTGGCACACACGCGGGCACACGGGCGGGCACACGCGCGGGCACACGGGCTGGCACACGCGCGGGCACACGGGCTGGCACACGCGCGGGCACACACGCGGGCACACGGGCGGGCACACACGCGGGCACACGGGCTGGCACATGCGCGGGCACACGGGCTGGCACATACGCGGGCACACACGCGGGCACACGGGCTGGCACACACGCGGGCACACGGGCTGGCACACGCGCGGGCACACGGGCTGGCACACGGGCTGGCACACACGCGGGCACACACGCGGGCACACGGGGCTCTTCCGTGGGACCCACAAGCACAGCGCTGCTCCCCTCCCAGGCTCACGGCCTCCTCCCAGCCAGCCGGGGAGGGGCAACCAAAGCAACCAGGTGTCCACCCTCCGCCCGGGGACGGCCAGCCCCGAGGACAACGCTCGGGAAGCCAGCGGCACCTGCCCTCCACCAAAGTGGCGTCTCCCTTTCACTCCGCAGTTCCCAGCACAGAGCACGGCCTCGCGGAATCACACTCTTCAGACATTTCTTTAAATCAAGGTTAAAAAAAACTGCTATAACCTTATGATGCCTACCAACTAATTATTAGAAATCTGTTAAAATCTAGTGACTTCAGTCATCAAAATAATCCTTTATTCTAGAAAGTCCTAACCTGTCCTCCATCTCCAGGCCACAGCTAACGGCGTAGCAGCTTCGACCATCACTCGCGTTTTCTGTCCTAACCTCATTTCATCGTTGTGGTCACTTTATCTTTCTCCACTTCTGGGAAAAGCAGAGGGAAGAACCTAGCAGACGCCCCGATGCTCGTCAGGGCACACGCCTTCCGGGTCCCCCTGGTTTCTAACTGAGCAGAGGGACGGGTCCCCCGAGGGCACAGCCAGCCGGACTCCAGCCCGGGACTGAGGGCACCGGCTGCCGTCTCGGTCCGTCTGCACAGCGGCTCCGGGACACGGACCAGCCGTGGCGGCCTCAGGCCTCCAGCGCAAGGTCACCAGACACGGGACGGCAGAAGGGCGCTGCAGAGACCCCAGGAGGACGGTGCTGAGGCTGACCTCGGAGGGCCCCTCTGCGGGAAGGACCCCTGGCACCGCAGGCAGCTCCAGGGAGAGGGCACAGGCCCCGTCACTGCGCTTCACAGCTCAGGAACGTCCCCTTGGTCTTCTGACAGTTTCCATTTCTCTGCTGCGACGGAAACGCGTTCCTTGCCTTTGGTCAGACCCCTCCGTTAACTCTTTGAACACGTTCCCGCTGCTGTAACATTTCCGGGTCATCCTGCGTCATCTGCTATTAACTGGCCTTTCCCCAGCTGTGGGTCACATGCGCTGGGCTCTCTGCCGGGCCCTGGTTTCTAACCGACGCCAGACGCCACAGATGCCCCCGAGCCTGCGCTTCCCCCAAGAACAGAGGCTGCTCGTCCCCACGGCCACACCGTCACAGGCAGGACGGCCTGAGTGCCGCGCACAGCACAGAGGTCACCAAGCCCGTCTCCTCCCGCCCACCTGGGCTGGGTGCCAGGCCCGTCACGGTGCATGCAGGGCGAGGTTCTGACTCCACGCTGGCCGCTGGCGTGACGGGGGAGCTGACGAGGCCGCTCCACTCTGGCTGGGCCGGACTCCAGCACCCCACACTGCCTGGCTGATCTGTCCTGCCCAACCCCACAGCCAGCCCAGAGCTCGAGCGGCCGGCGCCCCACCACCACCCACATCCCCAATGCCCTGCCCGGGCCTCAGCCACTCCACGGCCCTGGCCTGTGGCCCTCACCGCCTCGGCACAGAGGGGCCACCTGCTGCGCTTGTCCCCGCCCCAGCTCCCGACCCAGGCGGAGACTGTCTCAGGCAAAAACCCGGGTGACCACAGGCTCACCCCAGGTGTCTCTTCTCCCAGGGGCCTGCTGGCCGACGCGTGGCCCACCGCCGTGGCTGCTATGGCCGTGCGTGGCGGGGCCAGGGGAGCACCGGCCGCTGCCACAGCCGCAAGCGGGCGCTGGCCCAGAGCCGACACGGGGGTGTGAAATGCGACAGCATGAAAAGCCACTTCCCGCTGGGCTGCGCGGCACAGACTGGCAGCTCCGACGGGCAGACGGACGGGCAGGGCCAGCGCGCGCCGCAGTGGGCTCTGCCTGACAGGGCAGGGCCTCCCCGGGCAGCAGCTCGAGCTCCGTAACCGACGCCTGGAGACCACACTTCCACGGCTCCGAACACTTCAACTCACCCAGTGGGTGCCAACAGTCAGAGAAAACACAAACTCTGTTTTCTACATATGCATAAAAAACTCAAATGTCACACCAGCCTCCTGGCTTTTAGAAAGCTCTTCCTGAAACATCCGTGTGTACGCAGCTCTAGGCTACGTGGAACACCTATGCCGGGGCCCAAGTCCCCTCCCCACCCCCTCCCGAGCCTGCTCCTGCCGCGCGGGGGACACACCTGCGATGGGCACGTAGCCAACGCCCTGCTGGTACACGGTCGGCATCAGCACCACCGGCTGGGGCGGCATCACCATGGCGGCCGGCAGCAACTGAAACACAGGGGAGAACACGCCACACGGCAAAGCCTCGTCACCCAGTGGCACCACAGCCATCCCAGCCACAGAGCCCCTGCACCGACGCCCGGCCATGTGCCCCGCTGGAAGCTGAGGCCAGGTGACCGGGCTGGAAGGTGCTGCCCGGCCCACGGGCCCACGGCCACCAGAACGTGAGCAAAGGCAGGCGGCGTGAGACGGCGGCACCTGCCCATTCACCGCAGCTCAGACTTCAGCTCAAAACTCGTTCACTGCAAGGAAGTTAAGTGTAACACTGGCTTTGTGTTTATCGAAATGTCTGTCAAAGGCACGCAACAGCATTCTTGCGGGACTGCACTCACGTCAGGGGCAGGTTTTAGAATATTCCAGCATCGCTACGACAGCCTGGCGCGGCGCCAGACCCCGCCTCCCTGCACAGCAAGCAGCCTGGGAGCCGCTGGCACACACAGGCGCTTACACGCCTCTCGACTTTCACGTTTGCTTGAAATTTTTTACAGTAAAGTTAAAATAACATTAATTTTTTAAAATCTCCTGGGTGACAAAGAGGACATGGTAGCAGCCTGGGTCCCAGACCCCCCAACCTGCTCTCTGAAGCCCCAGAAGCTGCAGGGGCCCAAGGACAGACTCGTGGGAGCTGGCCCTGCCCAGCACGGCCAGGCCTCCGATCTGCAGGCCTGAGGGCAGTGTCCCCCCCGCCCCCACCGTGTCCCCGAGGAGACGCTGGGCCACCGTGCGGCCAGGAACTGCCCTGTGGGGAGGAGCCCGCCGGCCGCAGGGCCCAGAGCAGCAGGCACAGGGCGGCCGCCTGCATCTCGGCCCGGCGGGCGACACAGCTCCACCCCAAGGGCAGGACTGGGGGAGGCCGAGGACACAGGGACCCGCAGTAGGGACCACCTCAAGGGGCGGCCACCTCAGGGACACGACCAGCCTCCCAGCCACCCGCCCGAGGCTGTGGCTCTGTCCCTGGGAGGCCCAGTCCCGCAGCCTCACCGAGTAGGACATGACGAGGTTGATCATGCCCTCCTTGTCGTCGCCCTGCCTGCCGCTCAGGCAGTACCACTTGTCCTCCACCGCGCCCTCCTGCTTCAGGGACTCGGGGATGGTGACGTGGGTCCAGGCGATGCGGTCGTCCATGGAGAAGGCGCGCTGCGGAGACAGCGCAGGGAGGGTCTGCCGCGTCCCCACCCCACGCCCCTTCCCCGAAGCAGGACTCTGCCCTCCCGCCGCCCCGCCATCCAGGACCTCCCGGTCTCCCGCTCCTCTGCAGAACGGGGCCCCCGCACCGGCCCCCCACTAACGAGACCCCCAGGGCACCTCCAGGGCCTAGACAGTGGGGCATCAATGGCGTTCGGGAATGGCCAGGGGGCTTCCCTTCCCTCCGACCACCGTGACGGGCGGGGCCGGCCCTGAGGACAGAGACAGCGAGCGAGAGCCCCCAGGATGCTGTCCTCGTCCAGTCTCGGTTCAGGGACACCCGCTGCTCCTCCTCCACCCTGGGGCCCGACACCTGATCCTCCGGCCACCCCCTCCGCCAGCCCCAAAGCAGGGTGGGCCCAAGGCGGGAAGCAGGAGGAAATGGCCCTGCCACCCGTGCCCACCCAGCTTCCCACACACTCCCGATCCTGGAGGACCCGAGGGGGAGTGGCGGGAAGGGCGGGGCAGGGGGCAGAGGGCAGAGGCCGTGCCACCACTGGCCCGGCTGCCCCACGCCCCTCCGGCTCTTGCGCGGTGGCCCAGGCACGAGCTGTGCAAGAGCCTCGCTGCGTCCATCTGCGCTTCCGGCTCCCCCTCAGGAAGCCCCTGGACACCGCAGCGCACGACCGCTCAGGACACTCGGGGACGCTACCAGTGGCCACTGAGACTCGTGCCACCAAGAACATTCCCACCCAGCAACACAGCCGCTCTCATCCGGAACTCAGGCTCTGGTGAGCAGCGGCCATCTGGCGGTGCCGGCTGGGGGGACACAGGTCCACGATGTCCCCAGAGGGCCCTGTGTGTCACTGGTGGCATCCCCAAACGCAAGGCCGGGAAAGCAGCTGAGGGCTCTCCTTTCCCAACTCCGTGCAGGAAGCAGGACCCTGTCTCGTGCCCACTACAGTGCCAGGTGTGGGGCCACCCAACAGCTGGCCGGCAGCCCAAAGTCACCGCAGGGGCGCGTTCCGACCCCACGGGTGGCCCCTGCAGCAGTGGGGCGTCCCCCTCACCTCATCGAAGATCTCCAGATAGAAGGAGTCCACGCCCGGGGGCACGGTGCAGTGGATGACCTTATTCCAGCGAGGGTTCTTGGCGCCGTTGTGGGCCGTGGGCGTCTCGTACACCGCGTAGCCCAGGCGCAGTCGGCAGTAGGGGTCCATGCGGGTCATGCCGTAGTTCTTGGCCAACTTTGCCTGAAACGAAGCCAGCGTCAGGAACAGCAGGTGCCGACCGTCAGAGGGGACATGAGTGCTCGCCTGGGCTGCGGCGTCCTCGACCCCTCGAGGGCCTCGGTTTCCAGACAGTGGAGCTGCCACCGCTGAGTGGGGGCGCTGGGGGCGGACACGAGAGCTCCACTTGGGCAAACTGAGTCTGGAGCGCCCGCTGGACGCCCGGGGAGAGCAGCCCGGGCATCTGGAGTGGAGCTGAGTGGCAGCTGGGGCCAGAGCCAGCGCACGCGGTGCTGCAGGGCCTCTGACCTGGGCACGCGGGCGGAGCCGGGGAGGAAGGCGGCTTCAGGCCCCCTTGGCACCCCCTCGGGGCCAGGCGGTGGCAGGGGAGGCGAATGGGGCACCTCGTGGGGCCCCAGACGCCGAGGGAAGCAGCTCTGCTCAGAGAGGAGGGGAGACCCGCAGGCCGAGGCACCGAGTCAGGAGACGGGGCGTCCCCGGGCACTGATGCGCGCAAGGCCGGGTGGGCGCGTGCAGGGTGCAGGCAGGCTGCCCACGCGGGCTCGCGGGCTCATGAGAGAACCGGGAGTGGCCGCACGGTGGGCGCCACCAAGGCCACCGCCAAGGCCCGGCCAGCTCTGGCGCTCGGCCCCTCCAGGAGGTGGTGGACGGGAGCCCCCGCCCAAGTCGGTGCTCATCATCTTACTGATTCTTGTCACAACCCGCAGGGACCAGTGTCTCTCACACATACTGTTTTCCAACATCAGACACGTTTCAGGAAAAGCTGGACTCAGAGAAAGTTCCACGTGTCCACACAGGAAATGTGGCGTAAACACCGGAATCCTCGCCGCGGCCCCCGCCCCAGGCGGGCAGGAGGGAGGGACACCCACCTGCACCACGGTGACGTTGAGGCGGCCCACGGTGCCCACCGCCCCTCCGTACTGCAGCTGCTGGGCGGCCTGCGCGTCCAGCTGGATCTGCTGCTGCTGCTGCGTGGGCGTGATGCGCAGGAAGTCCTGCGGCAGCTCCCCGATGAACACCTGCGGGGGGACGGCGGCGTCAGCGCGGCAGAGCGGGGAAGCCCGCGCCGCGGGGCCAGCCTGGGCCGCACCAGTGCGGGCGCGCGTCCTCACTCAGCGCGCTCGGCCCGAGCCCCCCGGGGACCCTAACTGAGGACAGGTTCTCGGCCCAGAGGCGGCCTGGCAGGAGGCACCCTGGGCCCTTTTCAAAGGTCTCACGCGCTCAGGGACCCATGTCTGTGACCTTCTCTGGGGCTGCCACACCTGGGGCCAGCCGACAGCAAGTCACTCGCTCAAACTGAACAAGACGAAATCTGAACCTTGGACCTAAAGTTATTTGGAACACCCTCTGTGCCGATATGCCTCAAACAGTCCTACGTCTAACGGTTAGAATTCAGAAACTCTCTAAAAGAAAACAAGAAGTAAATGGATTCAGAACGAAAACCTCGAAAGACCTCAGCAGTCTGCGTTCGGCCCCAGCCCCCTGTGCCCGGCCCTGGCGGGAGAGGGCCCCGCCGCCAGGCTGGGGGGACGGGCTCCTCAGGGCCATAGCGGAAACCAGAGCGTGTCACACGCGCATTTGGGGACAGTGCGCCTGCTGACAGCTGTGCCAGGGAGCCCTGGGGAGGCCCAGGTGTCTGGAACTTCCTGACCACCTGCTGCGCAGACCAGGCACCTGCACCAGCCTGGGACATGGACTCCCAGCGGCACAGTGCCAGGCAGGGTTCCAGAATGTTCTGCAGTTTATTGAACTCTGTACCCACTGTGCTGTAGTCACCTTTCGTTTTAGAGGTCCCTGGAAGGGTCCAGTTCCTCTCCTGTCCCCCCGTCTCGGGCCTGGAAACACGGCCCAGTCGGAGCTCCAGAACCAGTGGGACCGCAGGAGGCCTGAGCCGCTCCAGGCGCTGTCTGCGACACCAAGGCCAGGGACTGTCCGCGGGCCGCACCCTCTGCACCCACCTGAGCAGCCAGCTTGCTGCGCCCACTGTCCTTTCCTGACAGGTCGCCCTTCCCCACGCTCGGCCCCGTCTCTGCCCCTCGGAGGAGCGTCCCAGGTGGGGACGGCAGCCCACCCTCGCCCCTCCAGCCTCCTGCACAGGCCCCAGCTGCTGCTGGAAAGAAGCAGGCACCTGGGGACTGCGGTCGCCGGGTGACGGCTCAGGCCGGCCTCCCCCGGGGCGGCCCCTCCAGGGGTGCGTTACCACCGGGCCCGGGAAGAGCCACGAGAGCCCCGTGGCACAGACACCAGCACCTGTTCCCATCAGCACACGGGAAGCACCAGGGCAAGGACCCTTCCCCCGCCTCCCCGGGGTTCACAGCCCAGAACTCTCGCAGACACCTGGCCCCAGGGCACCCCCGCCCGTCCGCAGGGCCCTGGCACAGGCCCTCCAGGCGGCACACGAGCTCCGTCTGCTCACCGCGAACCCAGTGCCTGGCAGACCTGCGTTGGCCAAGTCCTTGGGGCCAATGTTCACGGCCAACTCTGCTTTATGTATCTGAGAAACAACTGCCCGCTTGTGCCACACAACAGCTCTGGGGACACGGCAGGGACAGAATGCACACCCCGCAGACAGACGGGCGAGCTCGCGTCCCCGCTGCCAGGAGCAGAGGGAAGCGCCCGGGACGGGGTGTGGGCCTCGGGGTCGTCGACGGGGTCAGGAAACTGGGTCAGGGTCCTTTGCTACTTCACCGCTGGTCTGTCCCCTAGAGCCGTCTCCCTGTCACCGCACCCACTCAAGACGGTGCCATCGCTTTCTCATGGGAGAAAATAAAACTATATCGGAGGTCAAACAATCCAGTGTTATTTTTCAACAAGGATCTAACCTGAAAATTCCAAATATGAAATGAGGGTTTTAACAACATAAACGAAGAGCGTGAACAACGTTACAGGGAAGGAGAGCGGGCTGCCGTGGACACGGTGGGTGGACCCCAGCACAGCCAGGTGACCAGGCCAGCTGTGAGAGCTGCTCGTGTGACGGGAATGCCAGCAGGGAAACCGGGTGAGGGACACACAGGGACTCTGTGCCATCTTGGTAACTCTTCCATTAAATATAAAATTATCACAAAATTAAAAATTTCGATTTAACCTAGAGACAGAGAGAGAAAGCTGCATTAGTTGTCTGGGGCCGGCTGCCGGAGGAGAAAGGCGGGTCCGCTGCCCCCACGACCCCGCGACCCCGCAACCCCTCAGCCGAGCCTGAACTCGCCCAGAGGAGGAGGGACTCCCCGGCCTGCGAGACGCCACCGTCACCGTGAGCAAAGTGCGCGACCGTTTCGCAAGTCACAGGGAGCCCAGGCGCCAAGGAAACCGCACCACTGCCGCCATCAGCAAACCTGCGCTCCTTAATGGACTTTGAAAACTCAGAGCTAATCCTAAAACTTATTTTTGTTGTGTGATGATGGAGAAAATGTTTGAATGGTCACTTGAAAATATGTGTTTTATCCTGATTCAAAGACTTGGGAATACAGAAATAAAAATGCTTAATCCTGATACATAACGGGTATTTTTTAAACAATTTACTTAAATGTGTAAGATGACCACACTGAGTTCGACAGCAACAAATAACTTTAAATGCCTGCGTGAAGACCCCATGACGCCACCGCCAGGCGCGGCCCGTGGGTGCGGGCTGCCAGCCAGGCGCGGGGCCCACAGGGCCACGCAGCCCGGAGAGCGGCCAGGCGGTCCTGAGCCGCCAGCGCGTGGGGAGCCCGGCACCCGGAGGCGGAGGGGGTGAGGCCCACCCACCAGGTAAAACCGTAGGAGGTTTGTGCACAAAAATGCTGGAAGAATTTTCAAGAACAGACCTCGGGGGGAGGAAGGCAGGGAAGATTTAGTTTTAATTTATTTATACTTTTATATCCTGATAGTTATTTTAAAAAACAATTTTTTTACCACAGACATGAAAAACTCTGGGGGAAAAAGAGACATGGAGCTCTCTGGGTTTTCACTTCTCTTAAAACAAAAGCTGCTTTTATAAGTATTAGCCTATTTTAAAGACAGTTTGAAATGTAACTTAGTATTTCTTGGAATCGCTGATTCTTCTTCCGCCCCACGTGGGGCTCGCAGAGAGGATCCCGGCTGGGGCGGGAGTTCCACCCCAACGCAGTGAACTTTCCCATCATGAAAGAAGAGATTTGCAAAACTCACTTCTATTTAAAGTAATTCCCCTTTAAGTCCACACTTTAGTTTTGGCACCGACATAAAGTCTTAATTATTCTTCATTATTCTTCATGTCGTGCGGGTGGTCACTCCTAGGCTAAACACCTGTTACGCGCCCACTGTGAATATTCCTGCCGCAAGTTTCCAGCGGAAAGCTCTGCCCGGCCGCTCAGACGCCCTGGCCCCCTCAAGGACCCAGCACCTGCCATCTCCCTCTTCCTCGGGGAGCAGGGGCCGCTCGTATTTATTCCAAAGTGATCTCTCTCCAGTTAGAAGCAAAAAACCACCACAAAACCACGTCCCTGGGCTCCACGTCCATCCGCTGCTGGGTGTCACCTTCCCCCTTCTCAGCAGCAGCAGGAGGCTGGACCAGGCTCCGGCCCTGCAGCCCCTACGCCCGGAACCCTCTGCAACCAGGCACTGGCCGAGCTCCACGGCAGCCTCAGGCCCACGACACGTCCAGCAAATGACCCCCGAGCGAGCGGCTGCGAGCGGCTGTCACAGGCGTGCGCTCGGCAGGCCCAGAGCGTCCTCCCACCTGGGGCCCGGAGGGACGCCCAGCACCCCCCGCCCTGGAACCAGCCTCCACTTACTTTCCTGTGTCACCTTCCCAGGGCCCACGGCAGAAACCTGCTCAGCTCTCTCCCCTTCAATCGCCCCCTCCCTTGGTAACGAGGACGGGACAGGCACCTCAAGGCCACGATGCCGGGCGAGGCCCGACCCTGCCAAGGTGTCCACGCAGACACTAGCACGCTGTGTGAGGAAGACTGGGAGCCACAGCGCTGAAGTGAACGTGTGTGCCTTGAAGACAGCAGAAAGAGAAGATAAAATGACAGACGAGTCACCAAAGGTTAGCATATAAAAGGTGACCAAAGAACACGTGACTTGAAATGCAGTCTCTACCAGGAATTCCACGGCAGCCAGCCTCCCATCCCACGAGCCAGGAGCGGAGACAGAAAACCCTGTTCTCACCCAAACAAAACAAAAACCAGCCAAGCGACAGGCCTGGGGGGACAGAGCACTGGAGAGGCACAGGCGTGGCAGGCAGGCACAGGGGGTGCCGGGGCCGGGCCCAGGAGGTGCAGGACAGACGCCTCCCAGTGCCACTGTGTGCCTGAGGCTTTCACAGTAAGATGCTGGGGGACATGGCTGCTCTTACGGTGCTTGTATTTTAATGAGAGAAGACACACAGACAGCAGCAATAAACCGAGGCACGTGTCAAAGGCAGCAAGTGCTGTAAACCTGTAAGGCCACGGCAGGCGGCGGAGGCACCGCACACTGCCCCAGGCAGCAGGCGGCCTCAGTGACAAATGCCATCTCGGCAGGACCTGAATGACGAGGTGTCAGCCCTGCAGGCCCTGGGAGAGTGACTCAGGGTCGGGAAATGCTTGCGCAGCAGGCCCAGCCGGGAGCCTGTCTGGCAGGTCACGGGACAGCAGGGAGGTGGCAGGGCTGGAACGGGGTCAAGGGACAGAGGACGGGGGACCAGCAGTGGTGGCCCCCGAGGGAGGTGAGGAACCGGGCAGGCGAGGGCAGGCGCTGGGCACCTGAGGGCAGGGTGCAAGCGAAGGCCGGCCCATCCGACGAGGGACCCGGGGGGCGAGGGTGGCAGCGATGTGGCCCAGCAGGGGCCACGGGGACTGCGATCCTGGACGTGCTCTGCCTGGGGGGCGCAGAGACAAAGCCTGAGCTACGTGAAGGAAGGAGACACAGGTGGGCGGAGGAGGACCTGCCCCCTGCAGCGTCCAGCCCACCCAGGGGAGACGGCAAGGAGCTGCCGTGTGTGTCTGGACCTCAGGGAGGAGGCGGGAGGAGACGGAGCCACTGTCCTGGCGGGGGCGTGCAGCCAGGACACCAGAGAACCCCGGAGGGGCTGAGTAGACAGAAGAGGGGAGGAGAAGCGGCGAGGGCAGCCAGCACGCCCTGCGGAGCCAAGCGGAGACTGAGCCGTGAGGGAGGGTCTGCCGCCCCCTTGCCCACCGCGGGGCAGTTCTCCGAGGGCTGGGAGCTCGCATGGGGCTTCCTGAACAGGACGGCCACTGCCAGCCCCTCCAAACCCCCTCACAGTCTCCCCGTTCCCGGCCTCGGGGGTCGTCCACCTACAGCTGGCACAGTGGCCCCTCCCGTGGTCCTCAGCAACCACACAGCCACCCTGCACCCCAACCCCAGCACCGGGGGTGCTGACGCCAAGATCCGAGACGGAAAATGGCAGGAGCGGAACTCCCAGGCGGGGACCTGGCCCAGAGCAGCAGCCGAGCCTCCTGAGGCGTGGGCAGGCCCCGCAGCTCGCGAGGTCACGGCCCCTCCCACGCCCAGACGGCTCGCCAAAGGGCGACACTGGGGCCAGGGAGGCCAGGCAACCGGCCCCCAGCCGGAGAGCCGTCCCCACAGTCAGAACCACAAGTTGTAACCACTAAAATCTCAACCAGGAGTTCAGGGGAAGGTGACAAAAAGCAACAGCCTGTGGGACAGGCCAGAAGCAGCGCTGCGGACGCAGCGAGGAGAGACGGGGCGGGAAACGCAGAACAGGAGGAGGGAACATTGCGCGGGGCGGAAAAGCAACCACGCCTGGGATGCCACGCACGGTAAAAGTGCCTTTCAGGAAATGGAGGAACGGCAGCTGCAAACAAACACTAGGTTTTCCCCCAAGAAAATGAGTTTTCCACCCTAAAAGATGACCCTGAGGCAAAAGCAAGGATCCCAACGGAGGGTCTGAAGCACTAGACGCAGCGAGAACAGAGTGGCAGCCGTGGGCGTGAACCCGAGCAAGCCGGGCTGGGCACGGTCACACTCGCGGTGGGGCCACACACGGCAACTGCACGTCACACACGGCACCTCGGCCGGGAGGGCCGACCTGGGGCGCGGCCGAGGTCTCCGTGCGGGTCAGGGGACAGCAAATACAATGGTTCACTTTGGAACCTGCCAGGTCTGCGTATAGAATGTCTGCGATAACTCCTAAGAGAACAGAAATACAATACACCTTTCCAAGCCAGTGGAGAATAAACAATCGAATTCTAAAACATTATGTTCAGTAAATCTAAAATAAGACAAAGAGAGAAAAAGAAACAAGTAGGACAAATAAAAGCACGAAAGCAACGGTTGAACAATAAGCACGTACGTATGTGCAGGTGCGCAGGTGTCTGCACCTGGGAACTACGCCGTGTGTTGCCGTCGAAAGCCTCAGACCTGCGGATCTGACCTTTTAAGAGTGCAGCCACACGCTGCGGATAACACACCCATCTTAAACATAACGGTTCAGAAAAATGTAAAGATAAGGAATGAAAAACGCATCAGGCAAATGCTCTCTGGAAGAAAGCTGGAGCAGCCACACGCGTGTCAGATGGAACAAACGTGGCAGCTTTCACTCCGCGCAGGACACCACCGGGTCCGCACACAGTGACGGGTTCGACGCACAGGAAGAGGCAGTGACTCCAAACTTGCGCTCACTGCTGACCTGGCCGAAAGAATCCAGAGCAAACACCCACAGGGACCCAGCACGGAGGAGCGGTGACCAGCCGGCGGTGCCACGCCCTGCGCTCAGGACCCCGGCCAGCAGGAAGCGGTGCCCACCTGAGGGCTGCCCACCTGAAGGCCAGTCCAGGTGAGCGAGCAGAGGGAGGCGGCACGGGGGATATATGGAAATCACAGGTTCTTCAAGACACTTGAAAATGGGAAGTGAACACAAACCTAAAGAGAAAGCCGATTCCTCCCTCTGCTGACGGGAAGTTAGGGGAAGAGCAAGCACTTGGCTTGCCGTTCCTCTCCGGGCGGTATCTCCGGACAACCAGGCAGCACCGGCTGGTGGGAAAGCTTATCTCTACGCACAGTCCCAGTGAAATGTGGAACAGATGATAAAATTCAAAAGCCACCCTCTGCCACCCCTCACGAAGTCACTGATTCGGCCACAACTACCAAGGAAGTGAAGGCTGGGGGGGGGGGGCAGCGCGGGCCCCCAAGGGAGAAGCCACCAACAGGCGGGGCCAGGCTGCCTCCCCCTGGACCTGCTGGTGGCCCACATCTGCTCCAGCAGGACACGGAGTCAGGACCAGGCTGGACTCAGCCGGCACCCACACGCCCACAACAGAGCCCTGCCCAAGATGCTGCCCCTGCGCCTGCGCCTGGCCCGGACTGCGCCTCCCTGGCTGGCAGGCACCACTGTGGTTTGCAGCGGAGTCTCCCGAAAGGCCCCCAGGCTCTCACAGGGAAGGCAGGGCCCACGCTACTCCGTGCAGGGACGGATATGGTGCAATGGATAGAAAACGGTTGTAATTCCAAACAGTTTAAAAGGGAGGCAAACACAGCAGAGGGCCGCGGCATCCCTCAGTGGCTACTCAAGGAAAAACGCTCTCCTTAAGATCCACTGGACCTCCTGAAAGGGAGAGAGACATCGGCTCTCCGGGAGGGAGAAAGCAAAGATTTCTTTCAGAACAGTCTAGCTGGTTCCACTCACGTCCTCTCCACACCCCACCCCTCGGCCCCCATGAGAGGCCCCTCTGCTCCTTCAAAGCCCAGGGACTTCGCTGTCACCCTCAGCACGAGTGGGAGGCAAGGGCCAGCCCACAGTCACAGCTGCCGCGAGCCGCGTCCAGACACGGGACCCTGGGCCAGCTCAGTCCTGCCAGGGGCAGGCACTTGGCAGCGCCGCCTCCCTGGGCCTGGCGCTTACCCAGCGCCACCTTCGTCAGCACTGGCCACACCACAGCTGCTTTGGGCCTGAAAGCCCAGCACCTGTTGACCCTGTACCGCCACCGCTCCATGACGCAACAGAAACAGGAGTGACCAGACACGCACCACGTCAGCACACACTGCGGAAGTTAGAGCCGCGCTCGACTCCAGCACCCGGCCAGCGGCCTCTCCAAGTATGAGCCGGCCTGGGGAAGCAGGGAGTGGACGGAGGGCACCGCGAGGGGAAGGGCCGTGCGGGCCCATCGTCGCCAGGGCCAAGCCCAGCCCTCCGCCTGCAGCCCAGGCCCCCCCAACCTCCCCCCTCTCCTCTCGTCTCCACCTCCAGACCCTGCTTTCAATACGCCCCCTCCATGCCCACCCCACACCCCTGTCCCTCCTTCAGGTTCAGGTTAGCTATTCCTCCCTCACCCTACGTCCAGCCGGGTTGGGCCACCACTGACAAACGTCACAGCATCTAACACTCAAGACCACAGATCCGATGGCGACTGTCACCAGGTGGTGCACCTGTGCTGCCCTGCAGGATCCCGGTGGCAGGAACTGCCCCTGCGTGTTCCCTGTATCGGGGCTGCCCTAGATGTCGTGGTCAGTAATGCTGGTTGAAAAGTCACACGCACTCCGAGAGACACTTGGGACCCTGGTCACCAACAACACCTTCTTAGAGCCCCCGACAGCCCTGACCCACAGCCAGTGTGGCTGCTTGCTGACAGGTCAGCGGGGCGCCCCTGAAACACTTGTCTATACACGCTGTGATGTCCGGCTGAGTTATACCCGGAACACAGCCCAGGAAACGCCACATGGAAAGTCTGACCAAACGTCAGTCCTCGACGCCACAGCCCCTGCGTGTTTGAACACTGTGTGACATGCCCATTACTCATCGCAGTGTAAGCCGCACGTAGTCACAGCGCCAGGTGACCGTTTCCCTCAGCGACAGGAAGCGCCAACTGGTGCTGCCTGCTCAGCTTGTGCTGGACATCGCAGGAATTCAGACTCAGTCCCCCAGCCCAGTCGGGCTCCCAGGAGGTGGAGGACAGCTCCCAGGCCACACGGGGTGGAAGGGGCCATCCTGCCCGGCCGCTGTGCCACCGCTCTCCAGAAGGGGACAAAGATGGGAGCATGTGGGTTCCCCTGCATCTTGGTCAGCCAGCTGGGTGGAAGTGACAGAGTGCTGACGCGATCCAGCTGCTGTAGTTCACGCTGTCGGACTGAAGATGGAGCCGGAACCCCCGACCAGACACGGCCAAGGCTCCACACCTCGCTGTGACCAGACGTGTGTCTGCTGTGCCTCACAGTCCTCAGAAAAGCTATCTGTGCACAGCGGGGCTTCCACAAAACCTGGGGCTCATTTCAAACTCAGAAAAAACGTTTTACGCCAAGAATCTCCTCTCATCAGGAAAAACACCAACAAGACTTGTCAATACCCAGTTTTAAGGATGAGGAAAGCCCCGGTAACCATGGTACTTCAGCCACGTTCCATACTGGACTTCCCGACTAAAGGGACACTGCAGCACCATGTCACCTTTGGCACATGATGAACCGCTGTTGATAAAGACTCCACTACCGTGACAATCCGCCCCGGCCCAGTCTCAGCGAGTGAGCAGGCCACTCAGGCCAGGAGCCGGTCCTGACTCAGTCTACACCAGCTCAGCTGCAGTGACGCTACAGAAACGGGAGAGGCAACACTCAGAAGGAGAAATCCGGCCATGGAAGGACTCTTTGAAGTTCTGGGCTCCTATCCTCTCATTTGCAAATGAAGAAACTGAGGCCCTGAACAGTGACCACTAACTGGGGACACAGCTGGGCCCAAAAGCTGATCACTATTGCCCTGGCTTCGTGTGAGAAAGAGAACGGCCTCCATATGTGTGACGGACTGGGCTGTGGGACCCTCCTCCACCTGGGGGGGCCCACCCGGGGCGAAGGGGACCCTCCTCCACCTGGGGGCCCACCTGGGGCGCAGCGAATCCTCCTCCACCAGGGGGCCCACCTGGGGCACAGCGAATCCTCCTCTACCTGGGGGCCCACCCGGGAAGAAGGGGACCCTCCCCCACCTGGGGGCCCACCCGGGGCGAAGGGGACCCTCCTCCACCTGGGGGACCCACCCGGGGCGCAGCGAATCCTCCTCCACCTGGGAGCCCACCCGGGACGCAGGGGCCCTCCTCCATCCAGGGGTCTTTAGGGTGTGGGCTCCTCCATCTAGGGGCCCACCCGGGGCGTGGGCCCTGTCCCTCGGGGCGGCCTCCCCTCCGCTCTGCCCCGGGCGGGAGGGAGCCCGAGCCTGGCCCAGCGCCGCTGATGTCCGCCAGGCCCGCCAGCCCAGCGCCCGCCGCCGCGGCCGAGGGAAGCAGCCGGGCCCGAGGCCCCGCCCGCCGTCGCCGCAGGTCGCCGCCCCCGCCCGACCTCGCCCGGAGGACTTACCGGCCCGCGCTGCGTGCTGACGGTGGTCGCCATGGTGCTGCGGCCGCCCCCACGCCCCGCCGACCCGAGAGAGGCCAGACGAGCCCTTGCGCCTCGCAGGAGCCTGCGACCAACGGCCGTCACCGCGAAGCCGCCGCGGCCACAGTCAGCTGACGGCCGCCGCGCCCCGCCCCCGGCACCGCCCCACTGCGCAGGCTCCACGCCAGGCACCGCCCCTTCCGGTTCCCTCGCGCACGCGTGCTGCCGGCCGGGCGGGGACCCGCCTCCCGGAGGACGCCTGCGCAGTCGCTCTCTACACGAGCCCGACGGCCCCGCGAAATGGCTCCCGCCGTGGGCGTCTGCGCATGCGCAAGCTCAGTCGCCCTGCGCCTGCGCTGTAGGGATGGTCCCGGCTGGGCTGTGGGCTCCGCTCCGAGAGGCGCGGAGGCGCAAGTCAGCCCCTTTGTCTACCGCGAATCCTCCGGCGGAAGCGCCTGTGTGTTCACGTTGTTAACATAGGAGTCAGGGTGCAGGGGCGAAGCATGCGGGCTGGACTCTCCCCCCGTCCCCTCCCTTCCTTCCCTCCCCTCCCCCTGCCCCCCGTCCCCTCCCTTCCTTCCCTCCCCTCCACCTGCCCCTTGTCCCCTCCCTTCCCGCCAGCTCCGCCCCGTCGCCTCCTCTCCCCTCCCCCGACACCTGTCCCCCACCGCCGACTCCGAGAAGCAGCTGGGAGTGGTGGGTTCTCAGGTCGTCCTCTGTCCTCATCCCGGTCCGCTGCCCCAGAACTGACGGCCACTCCCGCTAGAGACGCTTTCTTCGCAGGGTCTCGAAGGCCACGTCTTGGGGTCTGGGCTCCGGTCTCTCCTCTGGCTCAGTCCCCGGCACCGCCTCCGTCCACGCGCGGCGATGCGGGCGCCTCGGGCCCGCGCCCCGCACCCCGCACCCCACCCCCGCTCACGTCCTCGCACAGTCTGGGGGGGGGGTAGACAGGGCGCGCCTTGCTTCTGCACAACAGAGCACGGCGAGGGGACGGGCTGCCGCCACGGAGGACCCTGCACCCCGCAGGACCCATCCTGCCCCGACGTGCTCTGGAGAAGCGAGATGCCCCAAGTCCTGGACTCAAGGGACGCTCTGCCCCGAGGCTGCGCCCGGACGGGAGCACCCGGCCGCCTTCCCAGGGAACGCAGACGGCGCGCGCTGCAGCGCGGCTTCTGACTTACCCGTTCCTGGAATTCCAGAAGAAAAGGAGAGAACGGGGCGGAATATTTGCAGAAATGATGGTGGGAACTGCCCCAGTGAATGACGGCGCCACCCGCAGGTGGAAGAGGCAATGACACCGCGGAACAGAGCACGTGGTCTCGCCGTGTTCACGCTACCGGTCTCCTCTGCCACCTCCGATGGCCTGCCAGTGCCTCGTATTGGCCGATCCCAGCAAGGACACGGAGAAGGGGCCCAGGTGGCCTGGTCTGCAGGAGGGAGCCTCCCGCCCGCTCACGGGCCAGGATCGCGAACTGTGGTGCATCGGTCATCTCTTCTGTGTGGCTGGCCGCCCCGAAATTTGGTGCTTTACAACAACAAGCATTTGTGTGATCACAGTTCTGGGCAGTTCTGGTCTGGTTTGGGTTGCGTTCGTGTCTGACGGCCTCGCACATACGTCTTCTGTCAGTTTGGTAGATTAACCAGAGACTGGCGGCTCCCAGAGAGCCTCACTCTCGTGCCTGGCCCTGGCCTGTGGCCGTGGAGTCAGTGGGCCACATGTCTCCCGTGACACAGTAGCCGGGCGAGAGTCTCCTCAGATGGCACCAGGGTTCCAAAAGCAGCAGGAGACCGAGCCCCAGCGTGTCCACTCCTGTCTCACCTGCTAATGTTACGTGGTCAGGGCAGGTCCCTGGCCAGCCCAGATCCAAGGGGAGAGGAAATGGACCTGCTCTTATGGGAGGGAAATGGGAGTCGCAATTTTGCAGTCGGGCACAGCTGGAGGGTGGATGTGGGAACGGGGGAGCAAATGGAAGACAGTTCACGCTTTGGCCCTCAGCATCCACTGTCGTTGTTTTCATTTTTCATTGATACATAGTATTCTACACAGTTACATGCACAGCCTTGTAAAGACCAGGTCAGGGTATTTGGGGTGTCCATCATCTTGAGTGTCTATCGGGTTTACGTGCCGGGAATAACTCAGGTCCTCTCCTGCCTGCTGGCTGTGGTCACCCCAAACACTGGACCCTATTCCCCCTGTCTAACTGTATGCTTATGCCGGTTAACCAACCTCCCCTCACCCCCCACCCCAATCACGCACCCTCCCAGCCTCGGTAACCGCCATTCCACTCTCCCCCCGATGAGATCACACCCTGTCTGACCCCACTGGCGTGAGGCCCCCGAGTCCCAGAGTCCCAGAGACAGAAAGTGGATGGGGCCAGGGGCTGGGGAGGGGGCGGGAGTCAGTGTTTCCTGGGACAGGGCTTCGGTTTGGGAAGATGGGAAAGTTCCAGAGACGGACGGTGTGATGGTTGCAGCAATGTGAATGTTCTCAGCACTGTGGAACTACGCACTTAAAATGGCTAAGATAGAAATTTTATATTCCGTTTATTTCACCACAACAAAAAAAGCAAAATGAGGAACGAGACACAACTGGAGACGTCTTGCTCAGACACAGCCCAGCAGCACCCCCGCCGCGGCAGGCGGGCTCCCTGGCGGGACAGGCCGGGGCTCCCTCGCCCACAGCTGCGGGTACAGGGCCATCCACAGAGGCCAGCCCCAGCTCGGTGACATTGACGCTCCCCTGTTTGATCTGGTCACAGCACTTGTGCGATGTCTGATACCACGAAAGGAGCAAAGGCACTTCACTATTCACCAGCTGTCCTGGGGGCAAAATCCAGTCCTTGCAACGCCCATGTTTCAGCACGGACGCCTCGTGCCGGCAGGTCTGTGGCTCGAGGCAGTCACTGAACCAGGGCCAACATCCGCCGCGGGACTGGAGCCAGTGACGAGAGGCCCACGGAACACCAACTGCGACCGCAGCAGGCTCTGCGTGCGGGACGGAGCCTGTTCCGGAGGAGACAGTGCTGCCTCCTGGTGGAGGGACGTGCCCTGGGGCTGCTGCGAGGGCCAGACTGGGGCCAGACTGGGCCGGCAACTGGCGGGAGCCGCCCGGTCCAGGAGACGTCTGCAAACCGCTGCCAAGGCCTGGCTCCAACGGCGATCCCAGCGGCCTGGCGGAGGCAGGCACAGGGCAGCGATGCATCTGGCCTGGCGCAGACCAGCGGCCCTCTCTGGGCAGGGGGCCTTCGGGACCCGCCAAGCTCGTGGGCTCGGTTCCAGCAGTTTCAGAAAGCTGCAACCTGCTCCCTCCCTCCCCATGTCCGCTCCAGGGCAAAGATGTTCTTTTCGGGCACCCAATACAGCCTGCCCGCCTCACAGCCCAGGTGGCTTTCAGCACCTGCCACGTGCCAAAGCACCTCACCGTGGCCACCGCTCGAGGATGTCGGGGAAGCTGTCCCTGCCGGAGCCACCGAGGGCCTGCCCAGTCCTAGCTCACATGCCCCTTTGTTCTGGCACCTGGGCTTCCAGAGCTCACAGCCTCGCTGCTTCTGCACCAGGGAAGCAAGATTATGGACGGCGACAAATCCACGTGCTGCACCCTGACCCCCAGGACCTCAGGGTGTGGCTGTGTTTGGAGATGGGCCTGTAAGAGGTCACTGAGTTACAGCAAGGTCACCAGGGGGGCCCTGGTCCAGAGGGCAGGCGTCCTCCCGAGAAGAGGTGATTAGGACGCAGACGCCACAGAGGACGGCCGTGGGACGACACGGGGGTGGGGGGCATCTACAAGCCCAGGAGAGAGGCCGCAGGAGGCACCGACCCTGAGACGCCTCGGTCCCCGACGTCCAGCCACCGGGACTGTGAGACGGTGCGTTCTGCCGTCGTTAAACCGCCCGGCCTGTGTCTCGTCACGCAGCCGAGCCACTCTGCACACACGCTATTCCGCTCACAGGTCACTTCGCGCTGCCGCGGCCCAGTGAAATGTCGCAGCTGCGTCTCCGTCCGGCCACGGCCGTGGCTCGCTCCGGCCCGGCCCGCAGGTGTCCCAGCTGCTGCTCCTCAGACTCGGGTCACCGTCACCGGGAAAGGCTGCGCCGGAGAGCAGGCTGCTGCTTCTCTCCCCCGGCAGGAAGCGGCGCTGTGGGCTTTCGCTCAGCGTTTTAAAGTTTCCCGTCCGACGAAGCTGCGTTGGGCGGGCGACTCCCCGAGCCGGGCCCCCACCGTGGGTCTCCAGGCACTGACTGCGGGCGGGTTCCGCTTCTCCCAGGGACAGCCCCAAGTCCCGGGGGCTTCCCGGGAACCCTGAGTCACCAGAAAAGACTCCTCGGCTCCTTCCGTGGCCCTGCGGTCCCCGCCATGCTGGCACTTGCACCTTCTCCGTGTCAGAAATGTGGCCGACGTCATCCTCCAGGAAAACCACACGGGCATGCCGGCCCTCGGCGGACCCTGAGGCCTCAGGAGCAGCAAGGCGGCGGGTCCCGAGTTCTGCTTGTCCTGACGGGTGGGCAAACAGGCAAACGGCCACGCAGGGGCCACGCCCCCACGTTACAGGTGCAGGAAGCGGGGGCTTGGCCACGGAAGTCGTTTGTCTTCATCCTATTCGCAAGCCGTGGAAGGACACGCCACAGGGAGAACTGTGGGTCCAGGTGTCGGCTGCGGGAGGTGGAATTCGCGTGTGCAGACTGAGGACAGGAAGGGCCCCAGGTGGGGTGACGCCCGTGACCCTTACCACGCGTGCAGCGAGCACCTGGCCACACCCAGAGGAAGGTGCGTTTCCCCTGCGGGTAGGGCCTAAGCGTGGGCAGGCCGGTGTGGGAGGTGGGCCGTCGCCCTGCGTGGGCTCCAGCCCAGTGGAAGGGAGAGTGGCCAGCGCCCTCCGTCCCCAAGAGCTGGCCTGGAGCCCACTGCCCCTCCGCGCCCACCTCCGTGTTTGCAGACAGGCCGGCTGGGGCCCACGTGCAGCGGCTCAGTTGGGGGAGACGGTGCCCTTGCCGTTAAAAACGTACCTTTCTGAATAACTCTCTGGTTATTTCCTTCATTTCATTATTAGAACTGAAAACTTGGATCACGGCTGTTTGGAAATGAA
Source organism: Eulemur rufifrons (assembly GCF_041146395.1). Classification (NCBI taxonomy): domain Eukaryota; kingdom Metazoa; phylum Chordata; class Mammalia; order Primates; family Lemuridae; genus Eulemur; species Eulemur rufifrons. The sequence continues at coordinate 104,215,671 of NC_090988.1, forward strand.
GCCCCACAAAGTCGCCAAAGGGAGCTCTGAGGGCAACGGAGAGGCTTGTGTTCTAGAACAAGAAAGATTAAAAACAAAACAGGTAGGCTAGAATAAGGAAGAGCAAAGTGGAGGAAAAGACGAAATAGAAACTAACAAAATAGAAAATGAAAAAGTGCGCTTGCTCAGTAGAGCCCAAGCTGAGCTTTGAGAAATCAAATTTGATCAAGGTAAATAAGTAGAGAAGACAAAATCGCCAACGCTGTAGGAAAAAGGAAAGGAAATAAAGACACCAAAGTCTTTAACTTTAAAAAGTTAAAGACAGGTTTACACGTTCACACCAAGAAACTCAAAAATCTTGATGAAACTGATCATTTTCTAGGTGATATGGTACAAAATGGGCTCAGCTTTAACTCATCCATTCCCAGATCTTTGGGGACAGTTGGGGACAGACAGACAAGGACCCTGCCTGGAGGCGCTGACCTAATGGGACCTTAGAGAGCAGAAAACACACTGAGCCGTGACCAGGAAGACACGGCACAGGCTGCCCATCCACCAACACCACCGGGAGGCGGGATGGGGGAGGGGATCCCAGCACAGCCCCAGGCACACGCTCACTGGGATGGGAGCAGATGGAGCCCTGCCCACGCCCGGACCAGAGCAGGTGCGCCTGAGCCGCCACGGCAGCCCACACACGGACACACACGCCATACAGCCATGCACACACACACACACACCCCTAGAAATACACAGACACACAGCCATCCATGCACACACACACAGACCACACACACCTAGAAATACACACACAGCCATGCACAGTAACACATACACGGACACACATGCCACACACCACACACACACCTAGAAATATACAGACACACAGCCATGCACAGTCTCACACACACACACACACCTAGAAATACACAGACACACAGCCATACACACACACACACACACACACACCACACACACACCTAGAAATACAAATACACACAGCCATGCACAGTCACACACACACAGACATACACACCACACAGCCATGCACAAACACATACACCCCACACACACCACATACACACCTAGAAATATACAGACACACAGCCATGCACAGTCACACACACACACGGACACACACCCCCCAAACAGCCATGCACAAACACACACCCCACACACACCACACACACCACAAAATACACAGCCATGCACACACACACCACACACACCCCTAGAAATACACAGCCACGCACACACACACACACCCCACACACATACCTAGAAATACACAGCCATGCACACATACACACCCCACACACACCCCACACACACCTAGAAATACACAGACACACAGCCATGCATAGTCACACAAACACTCACACCTAGAAATACACAGACAGCCGTGCACAGACACACACACACCCACCGCATGCACCTAAAAATACACTAACACACAGCCATGCACAGTCACACACACGCATGGACACACACATACACACACACACAGCCATGCACAGTCACACACACGCATGGACACACATACACACACACAGCCATGCACAGTCACACACAGACACACAGGGCCCCCAAGGAAAAAGAACAGAGAAGAGGAACCACAGGACGGTGTTGCGTAGGATCGCAAACATCCCACGAGCTCCCGTTTCACTGCAGTCACGTCACAGACGGCACAGAGAGCGTCCACGTGCCCAGGCGCTGTGTCCACGCTCCAGTCCTCTCCCCCCGAGGCAGCGGCGGCTTTCATTGTTTAAAATTGCATGTTCTGTGTCCATATGGAAGTAGACAGTGCTGTTTTTACACTTGCCTAAATAAAACACCGCACAGAGTCCCGCCAGGGTGGAAATAGCAGCTCGTCAAACGAGGAGCGAGGGTTGTGTCGGTGTCGACACGCGGGCTCTGGCGCCAGGAAGCCCTGGACGTGGTTGGGGACACCAGGGACTGGAGGTGGGGTCCCCGCAGGTCAGGAGCAGGCGGGGACTGCCCAGCTTTGCCAGGGCTTCCCCGGAACCTGCCGATGGCCCTGTCATCTGCCGATGGCCCTGTCATCTCCCGCACGCCGGCGGAGGCAGGCGGCTGACGTCTGCTCGCGGACGTGGGTGGCAGATTTGGGAGAACTGACACCCGAACAGCACTCAGGCTCTTGATCCATAAATATGGTATATTTCTCCATTTTTAGTGATCATTGAAAAATTCTCTAAAAATGTCATGATTCCCACCCCGACGTCCTTCCTCACCTTCTGCTGGGTTTGTGTGTGGGCGTCTGAGGCGCCGGGTGCTGTCACAGTGGCAGCTCCCAAACCCTGTCTCCAGTGCTGTGCTGCTGACACGGAGACGCCTGATTTTTATATGTTAATTTTTATTGTGGTAACATGCGTGTAAAAATATTGACTGTTTTAACCTTTTTCAAGCGCGCTGTGCAGGGCACGGAGGACATTCGAGCCGAGGTGCAGCCGTCACCCCCCAGGACTTCCTGGCCCTCCCCAGCCGACACCGGGCCCTGCGGATTGGTTCCCACAGGCAGCGCTGGCGGCTCCGGGCAGCCCTGACAAAGCGCCACGACGGGCGGCTTCGATGGCGGACGTCCCAGGTGGAGCGGGCTCCTTGCCAGGCCTTTGTCCTCGGGGGCAGGCGGTGTCTTCCCGCCACGCACGTCCCCTCCAAACCTCCTCTCCTGCTTGCATGCGGGTCGCCTTGGCTTGGGGTCCCCCTGGGACCTCAGTGCCATCACATCTGCACAGCTCCCATCTCCAAGTGGGGTCACCGCCCGAGGTCCTGGGTGGGCCGGTTGCCAGTTACACCACGTGGACGCATCGTCTTCTCCTGACGGCCGTGAGGACCCAGCGAGCTCAGGCCCGGCAGCCCCTGACCCACCAGCACTGCAGACAGGGGCTTCCCCACATTCCCAGCTCGCTGTTTTTTGTGAAATCATGAACAAATGTTGGATTTTATTAAGTTTTTCCGGCTGTATTGAGACGATTCCTTGACTGTCTCCTGCGCTCTGTTGACGTGACGAGCGAGGCTGACGCCTTTCTCAGGGCCGCTGGCTTGCGGCCGCCGTGTTGTGCGTTCCTAGGCCTGTGTCGTTTACCCTTTACCACCCCTGAAGTCGGGCGATCTTGCGGTGGATGGTCCTGCGCTCACTGCCACCCTGCGCCGCTGTGACACGGTGGCCCTGCCTGCGCACGGCAGAGGTGGCAGTGCCTCCTGTGGGCGAGGCTGGGCAGTGGCAACCCCTTCGCCGGCGTCTCCCAAAAAGCCACCCAGGGACCATTCGGAGAGGGACCGTGAGTCCTGCCTACCGTCGGAAACCCAGCCTAACGCTTTCCGGAGAGATCTTTCCTAAGTGCATCAGAACTTGCAGAACTGGAATCGGCCCCCCAGAAGATGTCAGCGAGCCACTGCTTTGAGCAGCGTCCCCTGAAACCTCTCTGGGGAAAACCTCAAAACGCGCTGAAAGGCACACGGGGAGACCAAGCGCGGCAGGAAGTCGGCGCTGGGCAGTTCGAGCTTCCTGAGCAACTGACGAATCCGCTGCGTCTCAGTGGGGACCCCGCACACTGATCCACGGAGTCTGGTGGCTGAGAGTGAGATTCTTATGGAAAAGCTCACGAGTAAGAAGAGCTGGGAACATACTGAAAAGAACTTTGAGTGGGGACTGGACCTGGGGGACATGAAAGTGTCCCCCAATCCCCCCTAACCCAAACTGCACGGTGCCGGTGCAGGTGTAGACACTCAGCAGAGGAGCCGGGCAGGTGAGGCTGCAGAAAACTGCTCCGTGCCAAAGGGGGTTCGCGAGTCGTGGGGACAGGTGGGGTGTTGGGACAACCCGGTGGCCGTCTGGAGGAAGAGACATTTACATCCGTGTCTCTCAGTGTACAGGAGCCTAAACTCCAAACAGATGAGGGGCCTGAATGTAAACACTAAAGCCTCGTAGATGCAGAAGGAAACAGCGAACCCTCTTAAACTCAGCTCAGGGAGAGGTTCTCTAACTAGGAGTCAGAATCCAGAGACAAGAAAAGAATAACTGTGACTACATAATTTTTTAAAATTTCAAAGCACAAAAAAACCCCCAGAAACAAAGTCAAAAAACAAGCTAACTACAAGAAAATACTTACAAAACACACCAGAGATGAGGGCTAATGCCCTTCATATGCAAAGGACTCTTAGACATTGAGGGCTAAAGAGATAAGAAATCTCTAGAAAAGTGGGGAGAGGCAGGCGCGGTGGTGCCTGTGGTCCAGCGCTCGGGGGCTGAGGCAGCTGGGACCATATGGTGAGACCTCTGTCTTAAAACACAGACAATTCACGCACACACACACAGATGTAAAAATGGCCCTCGAACATTGAAAAATAATTTAAGCCTACTTTATAGTTGGAGAAATGCAAATTGAGAGAACACCAAGATCCCACTTCTCACTGATCAAATTAGTGATGTGTAAAAGTGTGACCAGAGGCCGGGCGGGTGGCTCACGCCGTAGTCCCAGCACTCTGGGAGGCCGAGGCGGGAGGATCGCTGGAGGCCAGGAGCTGGAGGCTGCAGTGAGCTACGCTGACGCCGCTGGACTCCGGCCTGGGTGACAGAGCGAGACTGTCTCAAAGGAAAAGGCAGTGTGGCGACAGGCGGCGTTGGAGACGCTGGGGGACCCGCGCGCTCATACGCCACCACGGGGGACGCACGTGGGCACAGCCCCTCCGGAGTGCAGCTCGGTCAGACCTAACACAGCTGCCATGGGGGACCACACGTGTGTGTCCCCCCAGAACTCCCACGTGACAGCTGGGAGGCGTGGCCTTGGGAGCTAACGAGGGCTGACGGGCCGTGAGGGTGACCGTGTAGGGACAGACACCGCGGGGCTCGCTCTAACTGGGGCACAGAGCCGAGGCCGCCGGGCCCAGCTGGGGGACGGCGGGTGGCGGGGCTCCTGTGTGCAGGGCAGGGCTGGCCTCGGGGACTGAGCCGGGAAGTTGCTTCCTCCTCTGTCCCCTACAGCAGTGCAGGAGGGTGGCTTCGCTTCTTTTTGAAGTAACAGAAGTCACCCAGCGAAGCCATCCGGCCTGGGCTTCTCTTCGTGGGAGACTTTTAAATCACTGACTCAGTTTTGTTACTTGTCGCACGTCGACTCAGGTTTTCTATGTCTTCTCCGGTCAGTTTCAGGGATCCGTGCCTTTCTAAGAACCTTTCTGCTTCATGAAAACTGTCTAATTCCTGGGTGTGAAGTTGTTCGTGGCATCCCGTAAGATCCTCTTAATTTCTGTGAGTTTGGTAGTGACGACCTTTCGGGCATTTTTTTTTTTTTTTTTTTTTTTGAGACAGAGTCTCACTCTGTTGCCCAGGCTAGAGTGAGTGCCGTGGCGTCAGCCTAGCTCACAGCAACCTCAAACTCCTGAGCTCAAGGGATCCTCCTGTCTCAGCCTCCCGAGTAGCTGGGACTACAGGCATGCGCCACCATGCCCGGCTAATTTTTTCTATATATATTTTTAGCTGTCCATATAATTTCTTTCTATTTTTAGTAGAGGTGGGGTCTCGCTCTTGCTCAGGCTGGTCTCGAACTCCTGAGCTCAAACGATCCGCCCACCTCGGCCTCCCAGAGTGCTAGGATTACAGGCGTGAGCCACCGCGCCCGGCCTTTTTTTTTTTTTTCAGACAGAGTCTCGCTCTGTTGCCCGGGCTGGAGTGCCATGGCGTCAGCCTAGCTCACAGCAACCTCAAACTCCTGGGCTCAAGCGATCCTCCTGTCTCAGCCTTCGAGTAGCTGGGACTACAGCCATGCGCCACCATGCCGGGCTAACTTTTTTTTATATATATTTTTTTAGTTGTCCAGCTAATTTCTTTCTATTTTTTTAGTAGAGATTAGGTCTCGCTCTCGCTCTCGCTCAGGCTGGTCTCTCGCTCCTGAGCTCAAACAATCCACACGCCTCGGCCTCCCAGAGCGCTAGGATTACAGGCGTGAGCCACCGCGCCTGGCCTTGCATTCTTGATTTTGGTCATTTGTGCTGAAGAAAAACAAATCTCAGGACCCCCCAAGTCCTCGCACAGAAGGGAAGGTGCCGGCCCACACCTGTGAAGGCCGGCCCGCAGGTGTGCGCAAGGAAGCGCCTCACGGGCCTCCGGCTAACATGGAAACTCGACAGGTAGCTTTGGGCCCACGGCTCCTTCCAGCTCCTGCACCGCAGCCGTCCCGCTCCGTGCTGGCAACGAAGAAGCGCGAGCTCCTCCTCCCAGGTGAAGACCGCAGGTGACAGGCCAGACACCCTCCGCCCACGCGGGACACCTGCACAGCCCGCCTTCCTTCCCTGCTGTTTCTCCTCTAACATCCGCCTTGTCTCAGGTAAAACGTGGGTTTTCCTTGGGCCTCGCGAGGACCTAACCATTGTGCACCCCAACTTTTTTTTTTCTGTTGTCTTTAAATGCTGGAACTTCCAGGTTCCCCTCCGGGAAAGCAGCCATGGCTTTGTCTGTGGTTTGTGTGTTTCTTGGGGGGCAGATCCTCAACTCAGCTTCCTAAACCTCCACTGGGGGGACCCTTGGGGCCAACAGCGCCTTCTCTTGTTCTCCGCCCTGCAGCTAAAGGTGGCCGTTTCCTTAATCTTTTCACAGAACCAACTTTAAGGTCCATCGATTTTTCTATTTATTTTCTGTTCTGTGGCTCACTGGCTTCCACTCTGATCATCACTGTTTCCTTCCTGTGCTTGCTTTGAGTGCAGCTTGTTCTTCCTGGCCTAGTTTCTGGAAGTGAAGCCTGAGCACTGGTTTGAGGTCTTTCCTCTTCTCCAACACAGACGTTCACAGCTCAGCCTTTCCCTGCACGCGCTGCGTTCGCTGCATCCCGCGAGTTTCCGTGTGTTACGTGCTGGCATTTACATGTCCTTTAATAGCAACAGGTGTTTCTAAAAGCACTTTACAGGTATTAGCTCGTTTCATTCTCTCAAGAGCCTTATGAGGTCACGTTTTGTCACCTTCGTTCCCAGGTGAGAGACAGGAACAACGTTGTGCAACTGGCCCGAAGTCTGGCAGGTGGGGAGACGGCGGCAGAGCCAGAGCCGATTCCCACCCGGGCCACGCCGGCTCTCCACACAGCCGGGCGCTGGAAACGCAGCCCCAGCTGGAAACAGACCCCGCCAGCTCCAGCTCCAGCTCCCGGTGCTGGTCTGGGCTATCTCGGGCCGGACCCCTGGCACCCCCAGAACCCATATTTCCTGACGTAGTTGGCCAGAGGAGGAACTGACCCTAGATTTGGGAGGTGAACAAAAACTGACAGCCACTGTGTTATTTTTCTAGTGTGGTAAAATAAACATAACATAAAATTTACCACGTAATTTTTAAGTGCACAGTTTGGCAGCGTTAAGCGCACTCACGTGTACAACCATCACCACACCCAGCTGCAGAACTTCCTCCTCTTCCCAAACCGAAGCTCTGTCCCCGTGAAACACTAACGCCCCCTCCCGGCCCCAGCACCTCCAAGCGGCCTTGGCACACGTGTGAGTGGAATCTCGGTGTCTGTCCTTCTGTGTCCAGCTTATTTCACTGAGCACAATGTCCTCGAGGTCCCTCCACGTTGCGGCCTGCATCAGGATTTCCCTCCTTTGTAAGGCTGAGTGATATTCTGTGGTACGGAGGAGAGGCCACGTTTTGTTTACCCGTCATCCGTTGATGGGCTGCTTGCACCTGGGGCTGCTGTGGACATGGCTGTACGGATGTTTCCTTGGGTCCTCACTGTCCACTCTCTAGGGTGTGTAAATCACTGTGTTCTCAAGGCCATGGTGGTCACAGGCAGCAAGAGGCAGACACAGAGGTGCTGGCACCTTCCAGCTGTCCCCACACCCCCACTGCCAACCCGGTGATGCTCGGCGGCCCCAGGCCATCGTCAGAACACCCAGAGGCAGAGCTGTGAAGAGGCAGCAGCCCCTGCAGATGCCCACAGCAGCCCTCGGCCACCCCTCCCCGGCATGGCCCTGTCCTGGGTCCCCCGCACCTTCCCAGGCTTCCTTTGATGCTGCTGTCCTCCCGTCTCTGCCTCTACTTCCGCCTCACCTGGACATGGCATCGTGTCTCCCTCCTCTAGTAAACTCTTTACTCCACATGTCAGTTATCTCTTGCTGTGTAGCAAATTACCGCTAACCTGGGTGGCTCGGGCCAGCACCTGCCACATCCCACTGTTTCTGTGGTGCCTGGGCATGGCTCAGTGGGTCCTCCGGGCCAGGCTGTCTCACGAGGCCCGCCTCACCCCAAGGCTCAGCCTTGCTGTCCCCGCACTCGTGTTTTCTTCTTAGTGAGAAGGGGGGGGCCAATGTGAGTGGCCCAGACTGTGGTGAAGGAGGTAGAGGGTGCAGGCCATAGAAATGTTTTTTCAGGACAGCCATAGAACCATAGAAAGGCTCCGGTTCTCTGACCATGCCTTGAGCTGCTGAGCACTTAAGGCCGCAACTTGTCATTTTTTTTTTTTCCTTGTCAACTCCGCCAGGGGAGTCAGAAGCAGCCATCCCATGCCACATCCTTATGTTCATCATTTCTGGCCTAATGTTCTGTTTCAGGAGCCCTTGGTTTCTGAAAACCATACTGTCAATGGGCAGTATTTCATCCCAGACAATTAGAGGTGACAATTTTATCAGTAACTATATTCACGGACCATCTGCATCCTACTTTCCACTGCTCATAAGGTCACTGGTGACATGGGACTCAACCTGGTCTGTCTGATAACTAACCCGGATTCCGATCTTTGAGGGTCCGCTTTCTCGGAAGCACCACTAGTACCAGGGAAGGTTGGGGGGTTGGTTGGTCAGGAACACTGAAGTCACTCCAGGTATTTTGGGTAGAAAGAGATTCATCTCAGGGAACTTTATGCTTACACAAACTTTGAGAAATTCGGAGACTGAGATCTGGAAGCTCAGGAACAGCAGGGCACTGAGCCCAAGGTCCTGAGACCTGCACCACTGGCCTGCCTGGCTGGGGGCTTCCCCCGAGATCCCAGGGCTGCACCACCTCGGGGCGATTCTCCAGCTGACCCTGAAAGCAAAGAGAAGCTCCACTGCCAGCTGCCGGGGCCTTTGCAGTGTGGACGTTGGCAGATGAGGGGTAAAGGAGATGGGATCTAACCATCACGTGGACTATTATTCAGCCTTAAAAAGGAAGGAAATCCTGACACAGGCTACAACACGGATGAGCCCTACGGACATTATACTTAGTGAAATAAGCCAGTCAAGAAAGGACAATACTGTGTGATTCCACTGATTTGAGGCCCCGAGAGTGGTCAAATCCACAGAGACAGAAAGAAGAATGGGGGGTGACGGGCTGGGGGAGGGAATGGGGACAGAGCTGCAGTTTGGGAGGATGAAAACATTCCGGAGATGGGCGGTGGTGACGGTTGCACAGCCATGTGAATGTGCCTAATGCCACTGAACTGTGACCCTAAAAATGGCTAAGATGGGCTCAGTGGCTCACGCCTTAATCCCAGAAATTTGGGAGGCCGAGGAGGGAGGGTCACCCGAGCCTGGGAGTTTGAGGCTGCAGTGAGCTGTGATCACACCACTGCACGCCAGGCTGGGCAACAGCGTGAGACTCTATCTCAAAAAAAAAAAAAAAAAAAAAAAAAAACTATTCAGTAAAACAATGGCTAAGATGGTGAATTTTATATGATGTGCATCTGACCACAGTGAAAAGAGCTAAGTTTATTTGGAATGAATTCAGGTGGTAACCGTCAGCTGTTTCAACAGCAGGGATTTCTGTGACATCCACATAAAGCTGTAAAATGTCTTTGGGAAACAAATACCACTGCGTGTGAAAGAAGCCAGACACAAAGGATGACTTTGATATTACTTTTGTGAAATTCAAGAACAGGCACAACCACCCTGGGGCGATAGACGTCGAGCGGGGTGGGGAGCGGCTGGGAGCCCCAGGGGGCTTCCTCTCTGGTGCCCACACTCCCCAGCTCCTCCCAGGGGCGTGTTGGGCACGTGGCCTGTGCCCCTGGGGACACTCCTGAAGTCACTTACACTGAAAATCCCCGAGTCTCACTGCAGTGATTTTCTCCTCTCCATGTAAGAAAGACCGATGCACCGAACGGAGAAGTAGACGATCCATGTTTGTCCTCACTTCCCTCAGTAAACAAAACAGCAAGAAAAAGTCCACAACTCTACAGGAGTTTTGGAGCCCACGATAAACAGCCTTGCTCCCAGAAGCACCACCCATCACAGAACACCCCTCTTCCCGGCCACAGGTGGAACACGGGGAAACACACGTGGAGGGGTCCGCCGAGCAGACGTCCACGTGGTTGAGAGGGCGGAAGCCTGCAGCGTCCTCGGAGCTGTGCCAGGACCCGGGTTGGGGCACGGTGGGGATCGAGACACCGGCCCTTCCATGTGGCTGCCAGGCCATGCAGGGCCCCCGCTCACCGCGGAGCTGCTGATCCCACCCGTGTGCCCACCCTCCCACATTCCACTGCCCGGGCTCCTCCGCCCATGGGAAAGTGGCCTTGGGGACTTGGCGGGACTGGACGCTGGGCCTCCCTGGTTCAGGCCGTCTCCGAGCCCCCCAGGGTGCGCAGGCCCCCCACCCCGTCTGCCCTCCTGCAGTGAGGGGCCGGGCGCCCCGTCACCCTGAGCCCCACGATGCCCACCTGAGGCTCGGGGTCGGAGGCCATGGCAGGCTGTTGTTGGGAGGGAGGTGTGTGGGTAAGGGGCGTAGGAGACTCAGCTCTGCTCAGATGTCACCGTCGTAGACCCTACAAGGGTGCAGTGAGGAGGTGACGGGTCCCTGGTGTTGCGGGGCTTACAGTCGAGTTGGGGAAGCAGCGGGGACCCACACAAGACCAACAGCAGAATCACCTAATTACAGAATAAGTCACCCGAGTGTGTGGAGGGAAGAGTTTGGTGAGCTACGCGGGGTGGCGGGTTCACCGGGAAGGCGCCGTCCTCCAAGTCCACCTGCTGGGGGTCCTGGGCTGAGCCTGGGGCCATCCTCTCGGCCGCAGCTGGACCACGCAGCCCTGAGTCGAGCTCAGGACCCCGCTGAGAGGCACGTGTGGCCCCGGGAGTCCTCCTCGGACGGGCCTGGAGGCGTGTGTGGGCGCTCGTCTGCGTGTGCCGGAGCAGGGCTGGGGGGGGCGGTGTCGGGGAGGGCTGACCCCAGCAGGGAGGAGTCAGCAGGAGCCACAGCGGAGAGTTCAGGCCTCCACCCAGGGCAGCCCAGAGCAAGGCAGGGAGGCCGTGAACTGGCTGGAACTGACCACAGCACCTGCCGCTCCTGGCACTTTGGGGGAGGGGGGTGCAGGGGACAAGGAGGAGGGGGTGGCATCTCGGGGCCGCTGCAGTAGGAAGTCTGTGGCCACAGTCTGGGCGCTGCATCTCCTGGGCCAGGGGGAAAGGAGGCAGGGGTGGGGACAGGGCTGGGCCTGTGGCCGGAGTGGGGTGGGAACGGGGCTGGGATGGGGACGGGGCTGGGGTGGGGCAGGGGCTGGGGTGGGGACGGGGTGGGATGGGGACGGGGCTGGGGTGGGGCCGGGGTGGGATGGGGATGGGGCTGGGATGGGGATGGCGCTGGGGTGGGGACGGGAGCTGGGCCTGGGGCCAGGGTGGGGTGGGAACAGGGCTGGGATGGGGATGGGGCTGGGGTGGGGCAGGGGCTGGGGTGGGGACAGGAGCTGGGCCTGGGGCCAGGGTGGGATGGGGACAGGGGTGGGGTGGGGCCGGGACCTGCTATTCTGCTCTGCGGTTTCTTGACCCCCAGGATCCACAAGCAGAACAAACGTGTTTACTCCCCAGCTTTGGTGCTTTGTCTCTGTAGAACAGCAGGTGCTGACACCAAGGCCACCCACGGCCCCTGGCTCCCCACCTCCTGGCAGCCCGAGGAGGAGGAGGAGGGTGGACGGTGAGGTCCACCCAGGCTGGCGTCCCCCTGGCTGCCCCGAGCGCATGGGGCAGGCGGCCGGGCAGGCTGTGGGCCCAGCGGCGTGGGAGCTGCATCTGGCCCAGTGACCTCTCACCCCGCCCGGCCTCCACACTGGGTGAGGGGCGCTCCAGCACCTCCGGGTCCAGGAGGCCTGGCAGGGTCCCCTCTGTGCTGCTGAGTCCGTCTTTGGGCAAAGCTGCTACGGGCTCAAATGTGTCCCTGGACAAGCCCGTGGGGCTCCGGCACGTCCGGGCGCAGGGCTGTGCGGGGCGGTTGGCGCTGGGCCCCAGCAGGGCGGGCAGAGGGCGGCGTGTGCAGTGGTGGCAGCTGCCCCCGCCACGCAGCGCGGGGAAGGAGGTCGTCCTGCTGTGCCCCGAGGAGCCAGGACGGCTTCACCTTCAACATCCGCTGGGAAGAGCCGTACACCTGCCTGGGGAGACAGCTACGTGGGGGCCGAGCGGTCACCTGGGCGTGAAACAGGCGAATTTAAGAAATACAGACTCCGTCCACTGAGCCCTGTTAGCTTTACTTATTAACATGCAACGTAATCGTTGCATATTTTTCTTCCCCCGTGTCCGAGGGCCGCCCTGCTCCCGAGCTCCTAGAACACACAGCCCCGTTGTGGGGACAGAAGCGTTTGATGTGCTTCTTATCCTGAAAAACAAACAATAATAGTAATAAAACCAAATTGAAGCCATAAATATGCGGCCTGATTGCAGGCGAGGTGGGCAGGGCCGGGAAGGGGCCTCCGCGGCCCCCAGAGCGTGTGTTTCATGAAACAAGTAAATACCAAGACGGTCGCGCCGGAGACTCGCGGAATATGAAGCCACAACTCACCGGAGCACAAACATCATGACATCTCGGCAGACGCGTTATCAGTCGGGCGACGCCACACCGCGCATCTTCTGCCCGGTTGCTTTTGGATGCGGCTTCTTTCCGCGTCAATTCTCCGTGGCTCCAGAAGGAAGCAGAGGAGGAGACACGCACAGCCCGGTGGTCTCAGCGCCCTCGCGGCGTCCGCTTACAGGGGTGATTTCCAGCGTGGCCCCTTCCCCTCCCCTCCTTTGCGGCCGTGCCCCCAGGCTCCCCCGGCACCGGCACAGCCGCGACACCCACTTCAGTGGGTGTCACACACCAGGGTGGGCGCCGGGGGGAAAGGGGAAAAGCCCCACTTTTAGGAACGTGGCCCCCGTCTCTGTCCAGCTTGTTTTAAACAAATTGTAGTTGTGCTAAGATATGCATGACAGGGGCCGTCCGAAGCACTGTCGGTGTGCAGCTCACGGTCCTGCAGCCGCTGCCCAGCAGCCTGTGCATTTTGTTAAACTCCCCGTTTCTTGTTCAAACGCCAGTGGGGACACGCGCAGAGATGCTGCACCTCCGACTGTGGCCCCAAAGGGGTTCCCACGCTCTGGGCCCTCGGACGCCCCCACCCCTCCTGCCAATGAGTGGACCCCGCCGGAGCGGCGGAGCCTGGGGCGCCCCCAGGGCAGAGCACCTCTCTGAGTTGCCGGACAGTCTCTCTGCGTCCTGAGGCTGGACCCTCTTAGCTGAGCTTGGGGTCACCCAGGAGCAAGGCCCCCTTCTTTCTTTGGGGCGGCCCCTACCCACCAGAAGCAGGCACGGCCGCGCAGAGCCTGAGCCAGGCGTCGGCCCTTCTCCGCGGCACAGGGACGCAGGAGCCACCAGCCGGGCAGCAGGGCCGGGGAGGAGGGAGCAGCACCCCTCCTCCTGGGGCACCAGAACCCAGACATGTGGTTCCTTGGTGGGGGGCGCCCGGGACGTGGTCCCAGCACCTGCTCCCAGCCCCCTTCGTCTGCCAGGGCTCAGGGCGCGGGGTGGGGACCCCAGGGAAGAGGCAGCTGCGCAGCCAGCCCAGCCGGGGGGAGCAGGCCTGGGGGAGACATCGGAGACGGGTGGGGGCACCTGGCTGGGACCCTGCGTGAGCTGGGCCCACACGCGCGAGTGAGCCGTCGGCTCCTGGCCTGGCGCCTAGAGCACCGTCCGACGCCGCATTTGCCTCTAGGAAAACGTGTCCTGTGGCCGGGAGCAAACGCCAGCAGGGCAGACGACTTAGGAAACCGGACAAGTCCTGGAAAGACGCAAGGTACCAGGACTGACTCGAGGAGGAACAGAAAATCTGAATAGATTATAACAAGCAGAGATTGAACGAGTCATTTAAAAACTTCCCACAAGGACCAACCCCGGCCCAGGAGCTTCACGGAGTCCTGCCGAGCACCGAAGGAGGAATCACACGTGTGTCTTCACACGCCTGCGAGACACCCACGAGGAGGACAGTCCCGACTGGCTCTGTGGGGGCAGCACCGCCCGACCCCAGACCAGGCCAAGGCATCACAGGACGAGAAACCTGCAGACCAGTCCCCTGTGGATAGACGCGAAACTCCACAAAATACCGGCAGACGGAATCCAGCAACGTCAGAAAGGGTCACGCACCCCGACCAGTTCCTGGGATTTACCCCCGAGGGCAAAGCCGGTTTAAATGCAAACACGGGTTAATGCCGTACACGGCACCGGCAGGAGTTTCACGTGATCGTCGCAGCCGACGCAGTCAAAGCATTTGGCGGAGCCGCGATCTCGCGAACTTACAGAGCAGCGCGTGGCTCCCTTCCCTCCGTGGCAGCGCCCGCCACGGAATCCGAGCCCTTTGTGATTCCGACGGAAGCAAGAAGCACAAAGGGCGTTTCCACGCCCTTCCCGGGTCCGCAGGAAGGCGCCTTCCCTCTCTCCAGAGAGCCGAGAAGGACAGTGTTCCATCCAGGCCCCCCGGAGGAGGCTGACGTTCGGGTTGCTCCGGGCACGGCAGGGACCAGCAAACGGGCACAGGACACGCGACCCGCACCGACAGGTGTCCTGCCGTGGGGCGCTCCCCCCGCAGTGGCCGTCGCTGTGCTCAACTGGACCAACGCCGCAAAGACATCCCGGAGCGGAAAGCCAGAGCCAGATCCGGCCGCGTGGAGAGGGGAAGGGAAACCCACGGGGAGGCAATGCAGAAGACGCCGGAATAAAACGGTCTCAGAAAAACCTTCAACACGCGGGGAGTGAGCTTCTCCCCCCTGACAAAGGCACTGATGACAAAGCCACGGCTAGTGACACCATTCGTCGTGGCCGTTTCCGACACCAGGCACAAAAAAGGACGTCTGCTTCGCTTCGAGTCAGTGCTGCACGGAGGCGCCAGACAAGGTAGTCAGGCAAGAAGAAGAAACTACACAAGAAGTAACAGCATCTCTGTTTGCAGGTGACATGAGCCTGTATGTAGAGAATCCTACGGACTCCACCACGAGGCCTTTAGAACCAACAAGCAAGAGCATCCAAGGTGCGGGGCAACGACCAGCAGGCAGAAGTCAACTGTCTTGCCCTAAGCTGGCCATGAGCAATCCGAAAATGAAACTAAGAAAACACTTCTATGTACGACAGCATCAAAAGGAATAACATCCCTAGCAGCTCAGTTTGATCTCTAAAAAGTACAAAACATTGTTGAAAGAGCTTGAAGAAGACCTCAATAAACGGCAAGACCTCCCGTGTGTATGGATTGGAGAAAGTAATATTGCCAAGATACTTTCCAAGTTAACCTACAGATTCCATACAATCCCTGTTAAAATCTCGGCTGCCTTTTTTGCAGAAATTGAAAAGGTGATCTTAAAATTCACCTGGGATTGCAAGGGACGCAGACGCGTCAAAACAGCCTTGAAAGAGAACGAGGCCGGAGGACCACCCTTCCCGGTTGCAAAGTGGCCGCGAAGCTGCTGTCGTCGGGACGGGCAGCTGGGGGGTGAGCTTTGCATTCGCTGCTTCTACTCAACTCTGCGCTGGAGGGTCTAGACCAGGTAATCAGGTAATCGAAGGGAACCAAAGTCCAGAAATAACGTCTCACGTTACGGCCAGCTGACTCCCTCTGAGCTGTCAAGAAGATTCAATGGAGAAAACAGGAAAGGGAGCTGGGAGGATGGGGCGCCCACACGCCCCACGAGGGCGACCCTCCCCCACACCAGACAAATTAACTCCCCGTGGGCCACAGACCAAATGGAAGGGCTGCACCTGTGAAATTCTTAGAAAAGCAGAAGTATTTACGATCTCGGGTTAGGCAGTGGTGTTTTTTAAGTACAGGACCAAACACACAAGTGACAAAAGAAAAGCTGGAGAAAGTGGGTGTGCCCAAAACAAAGGACGTTTGTGCTTCAAAGGACACTGTCAGGGCAGCAAAGACGCCCCACGACTGAGAGGAGGTATCGGGGATCACTAGCCGATGACCAGCTGGTGTCAGGATGGAACTCTTAGGACTGCGTGACAAGGACTCGACGAACCCAGTTAGAATCAGAACGGAAATTGCCCCAGGGAGATGCGCCGGTGGCCAGGAAGCCCAGGAAAGGTCGGAAATGGAGACCAGAGCTGCCGTGAGACCCCCGGACCCCCCAGTGGCAGGGACGGGGGTGGCGGACGCGGCGCACCCACACGCCGCTTTAGGAAGTGTCCTGACGGGTCCTCAAGAGGCCCAAGGCAGGATCGCGGCCGGAAGCAGCAGCTCCTCTCCCGGGCGAGTCCAGAAGAGAAATGAAAACGCCGACGTCCTCACAGCCGAGCGTGAGATGTTCGTCCCAGCGTCGTTTGGAGCCGCCCACGCGCCCACCCACGTGTCCGTCCCTGGAGAGTGGACAGGTAGAACGCCGTGCGGCACTCAGACGTGCAAGGCTGTCCCGGCGCAGCTACAGCACGCACACGGCCGAGCGGGAGAAGCCGGCACAAAGGGCCACGTGTTGTGTGACCGCGTGTGCGCGGTGTCGGGAGCAGGCCAGTCCACGGGGGAAGCAGGCAGGATGTGGGTGACGGCGTCCGGCCTTCCGTCGGCCTTTCCTCTCTTCAGGGTGATGAGAACGTCCTAAACCCATCATGGCGATGGTCGCCCGCCTCTGAACACACTAGAACGTAAATGCTGAGCTGTGGAGCTTAAAGGGGCGGATTGTAATTGTAAATTATGTCTCTACATGGCTGCTTTGACAGAGAGGAGGTGACAGACATCACCGTTAGCAGAAGGTACTCGGGAGAGAACTCCCGGCAGCACTCACGAGCCGGGTGTGAACTGGCGGGTTTCTCTGGCACCAAAGGTGAGTCGTTTTCCTCTCAGTTTCTCCATTTTCCCCCAATGTCTTGAGTCAGCGCTCACGACTTCGGTACGTCAGAGCCACGAAGCACTATTTTCTCAGCAGTCTTTGCAGACACAGGGGCCTCCATTCCCTCTGAACCCAGCCCCTCCCCAACCTCCCAAGTGGTCCGTCTGACTTTCACTGAGGCACATCACCACCCTGACCCTCAGACTCCTCTTCCCACACGGGAGCTCACATTGGCCTCCATGATGGCCCCTCCCCTGCACTCTCCTGTGCCCGGTGCGTCCCACTCTGTGTCCCCCCAGGTCCTCTCGCTGTGCACTGTGCCCCTCTGTGACCCCACCCCATCCACCCCGGCCTGTCCTCTTCTCAGGCTGCACGGTGGCCCGGCTCCTGGGGACTCGCAGGGCTGCAAGAGCAATGCGTGTGGCACAGAGCTGACCCCACGGTGTGGGCAGAGGGCCGCCCTGTGGCAGTGGCCGGGACACTCTGGTCTCTGGGCCTCACTTCCTCGCCCGCTAGGGGCAGCGACCGCAGGGTCGGGGAGCACGCGGGCTGGCGCAGCTGGTGCTCCGTGCATCCGGCTGGGCTTTCTGAGTGGGGCCCGGGTGTGCCGCTGCGGAGCTTCCTGGCCAGCTCTGCCGGGGCCCAGTGGGGACTTCCAATTCCTTCCCACAAGGTCCCTCCTCCCGGGTTCCTCCTGGTCTGCTCCGGCCCAGGCAAAGACTCTCAGGGCTCCCCCACCCGCCCGGGCTCTGGGGCTCCCCCGGGTCCCCGCCACCCTGCCGTGCCCGTCCTGCGTGTCTGGCCGGTCCCGCCCTCCCCTGCCCCAGGACCGGGGCCCCTCTGCTCGCACTCTGCCCATGGCGAACTCTGGAGGTCTGTCTCTGTCTCCAACACCACTGATGACAGCAACACCCAAAGGAGCCGGGACAGGCACCTCCTCACACAGCCGGAGGACTTGGCTCCCCACAGGCCACACCTGGGCCTCAGGAGGGGCAGGTGTGCTGGCCGGGCACCCGCCCAGGGCACCCCCGCACCACCTCACCATTCGCCGCCCCACCTGGGGCCGTCATTGTCCCCTCTGTCCTTTCTCTCCGCCATCATGAACATGCCGGCAGGCAGCGTCCAGGCACTTGGTGGCAGGTGGAGCCCGGCAGACCTGGCTGCAGCCCGACCCCCTCCTGCCCCCTCCAGGCCTGGATCTGAGGTGCGTCCTTGCACCTGGGTTTCCGGGGTTCACCACCTACGTGGGCACAACCGCAGGAGACTCCCCACTCTGGGACCAGGGACCAAGAGCCGTTCAGAGCCACCGAGCCGGGAGGGGACGGGCAGGAAGCAGCAGGGGGGCCCGGGCCGGCTGGCCTGGGGTGGGAGGGACAGGGCAGGGGGCCAGCGGCAGGTGCCCGGTGGACCCTGGGCTTGGGCACGTGGGTGACAAGGGCCCCCAGGACACCCAGGGACCAGGGGACCAGGGGGCCGCTGGCGGGAAAGGGAGGTGGAG